>NC_041381.1:475751298-475760935 GCF_002162155.2 Triticum dicoccoides | reverse complement strand
GCCGGGGCGGCGCCGGCGGAGGAGCGGCCACGGGCGGAGGCGGAAGCGGTCGGCAGCGGGGTCCCGCGATGGCGGCGGAGACGGAGGAGCTCGGGCGGAGGCGGCAGCCTGCGGCGGCGGATCTGGGCCCCGCAGGCCTGGCGCGGGCTGCGACGGGCTTCGGCGGCGGCGGGCGCGGTGGCGCGACGTGGCAGCGGGCGATTCGTCCGGGCGCGGCGGCGGACGCGTCCGGTTCGATCCGGACGTGTCCGGCGGCGCGGAGAGGGGTTCGTCTAGGGTTTCGTCCGGAATTTCGGGGAAGGGATCTATATATAGAGGTAGAGGGAGCTAGGAGTGTCCAAATGAGGTCTAGTTTTCGCTCACACGATCGTGATCGAACGACCGAGAGCATGGAGGGGAGTTAGATGGGTTATTGGGCTGTTTTGGAGGGGTGTTGGGCTGCAACTTAAAAGAGGCCTTTGCGGATATGCGGATAACCGTTGGAGTACCAAACGAGCTCCAAATGACCCGAAACTTGACAGGTGGTCTACCGGTGCTATACCAAGGCCACTTGGCAAGGCTCGGTCCATTCCGAGAACGTTCAACACCCGTACACGAAAACAGACAAGAGGGGTGTGCCGGTGCATGTGGGAGTGTCGGATTGCGAAACGGACAACGGGGAAAATGCTCGGATGCATGAGACGAACACGTATGCAAATGAGATGCACATGATGACATGATATGATATGCATGACATGAATAAAATGCAAAACAAAAGACAAAACCCAACCACAGAGGGAATATCATATCACAGAGCCGAAAATGACAAGAGTTGGAGTTACAAAGATGAAAGTTACATCCAGGGTGTTACAACACTCCACCACTACAAGAGGATCTCGTCCCGAGATCTAGGACTGAAAGAACTCCGGATATTCGGAACGGAGGTGATCCTCGCGCTCCCAGGTGGCTTCTCGGTCAGAATGGTGTGACCACTTCACTTTCAGGAATTTGATTGACTTGTTGCGAGTCTTGCGCTCGGTTTCTTCAAGAATAGCAACGGGGTGCTCATGATAAGAGAGATCTTCTTGGAGGTCGATCTCTTCGAAGTTGATAGTGCGCTCAGGAGTCTTGAAGCACTTGCGAAGCTGTGACACGTGAAACACATCGTGCACGTTTGCAAAGTTGGATGGAAGCTCAAGTTGATAGGCGAGATCGCCTCTTTTACCAATGATCTTGAAAGGACCCACGTATCTAGGGGCAAGCTTCCCTTTGATACCGAAGCTACGAGTGCCTTTCATTGGAGAGATGCGGAGATAGACATGGTCTTCGATTTCAAAAGCCAAGTCACGGTGCTTGCTATCATAGTAACTCTTCTGTCGCGATTGCGCGGCTTTGAGATTCTCACGAATGACTTTGCACATTTCTTCGGCTTCTGTGATCAAGTCGTTGCCAAGAAGTTGGCGTTCACCTGTCTCAGACCAGTTGAGAGGAGTACGACACTTTCTGCCATAGAGAATTTCGAATGGGGCCTTGCCCGAACTCGCTTGGAAGCTGTTGTTGTAAGAGAACTCGGCATATGGAAGACAATCTTCCCACTTCATACCGAAAGAGATGACACAAGCCCTGAGCATATCTTCAAGGATTTGATTGACTCGCTCGACTTGGCCACTTGTTTGAGGATGGAAAGCTGTGCTGAAATGAATGTTGGAACCCATGGCCGTCTGAAAGGAGTCCCAGAACTTAGAAGTGAAGATGCTTCCACGATCTGAAGATATCAATTGTGGAATGCCATGCAAGGAGACAATTCTGGAGGTGTATAGCTCTGCCAGCTGAGCTGCTGTGATAGATTCTTTGATAGGAAGAAAATGAGCCACTTTGGTAAGCTTGTCAATGACAACGAAGATAGCATCATTTCCACGCTTGGACTTAGGAAAACCAGTCACGAAGTCCATCTCGATATGGTCAAACTTCCATTCCGGAATAGCAAGAGGTTGAAGGAGACCAGCTGGTCGTTGGTGTTCTGCTTTCACTCTTCTGCAGACATCACATTCATTCATGAATTGAGCAATCTCTCGCTTCATTCGAGTCCACCAATACGACTGCTTGAGGTCATGGTACATCTTTGTACTTCCAGGATGAATGGATAGGAGGGAATTGTGTGCCTCATTCATGATGACTTTTCTCAGATCACCTTTTGGAACCACAATTCGATCCTCGAAGAAAAGAGTATCTTCGTCATCCAAGCGATAGCACTTGTATTTAGGAATGCCCTTGTCAATACCACATTTCACCTTCTTCACCATGGTATCCAGGAGTTGTGCCTCACGAATTTGATCTTCCAAAGTAGGAGAGACTATGAGGTTGGCAAGAAAGCCTTGAGGAACAACTTGAAGATTTAGCTTGCAGAAAGCCTCACAAAGATCCGGTTGAAACGGCTTGAGAATTAGACTGTTGCAATAAGCCTTTCTGCTCAGAGCATCTGCAATCACATTCGCCTTGCCAGGAGTATATTCAATACTCGGATTGTACTCCTGAATCATTTCGACCCATCGAGTTTGCCTGAGATTAAGGTTGGGTTGAGTGAAGATATACTTGAGGCTCTTGTGATCGGTGAAAATGTCCACTTGCCTTCCCAATAAGAGATGTCTCCATGTTATCAATGCATGGACAACTGCCGCCAACTCAAGATCGTGAGTGGGGTAGTTCTTTTCGTTGGGCTTTAACTGATGAGAGGTATAGGCCACAACTTTTTTCTCTTGCATCAACACAGCACCGAGACCTTGAAGGGAAGCATCACAGAAAACTTCGAATGGCTTGGATTCATCAGGAGGAGTCAAAACAGGAGCTGTGACTAGCTTCTCTTTGAGGGTGTTGAAAGCGACGTCGCACTCAGGCGTCCAGACATACTTGACATGCTTCTAGAGGAGGTTGGAAAGAGGCTTTGCAATCTTAGAGAAGTTCTCAACGAATCTTCGGCAATAGCTTACAAGACCGAGAAAACTGCGGAGCTGCTTGACATTCTGAGGAGGTTCCCAATTTAGAACTGCAGAAACCTTCGCCGGATTAACAGCAATTCCCTTGGCGGAGATGATGTGACCAAGATAAAGAACTTCATCAAGCCAGAACTCACATTTGGAAAACTTCGCATAGAATTGATGCTCTCTGAGCTTGTCGAGCACCAATCGCAAATGTTTGGCATGATCCTGCTTATTCTTGGAGAAAACCAAAATATCATCGAGATACACCAAAACAAATTCATTGGTGTAGGGGTTGAAGATAAAGTTCATCATGCGAGAGAATGTTGGAGGAGCATTGACAAGGCCGAAAGACATGACATTATATTCATAAGAACCATAGCTTGTTCTGAATGCTGTCTTGGGAATGTCTTGTTCACGAATGCAAATCTGATGATAACCCATACGAAGGTCAAGCTTGGAGAATACTTTAGCCCCTTTGAGTTGCTCGAAAAGCTCATTGATGTTGGGAAGTGGGTACTTGTTCTTGATTGTCTTCTTGTTCAATGGACGGTAATCGACACAAAGTCGGTCCGTGCCATCCTTCTTCTGGACAAAAAGAACTCCACAACCCCATGGGGAATAAGTCGGTCTGATCAAACCCAGACGCTCTTGTTCATCGAGCTGCTTCTTCAATTCCTTCAGCTCCTTGGGTCCAAGCTTGTATGGACGCTTGCAAACGGGTTCTGTTCCAGGCTCAAGATCAATAACGAACTCGACTGGCCGATGAGGAGGCATACCCGAAAGCTCTTCTGGAAAGACATCTTGGTACTCACAAACGACTGGAATCTGAGAAATAGCATCCAATTCACCCTTCTCATTGAGAGAAAACAACCGAATGGTTTCATCACGAGCGGCATAGATGATAACATCCTCAGAATGGTGTGTCAATTGAATTTGCCTGGCAGCACAATCAAGCTGAGCCTTGTGCTTAGAAAGCCAGTCCATCCCAAGAATTAGATCAATATCAGAATCGCCAAGAACATCTGGAGAAGACAGAAATTTGTAGTCGCCCATCTGGATGGAAACATCAGGAGCAACTAAACTGGAAGTCATAAGTCTTCCCGGAGAAACAACTTGCATGACTTTGGACAAGACCTCTGTGTCCACATTGTGCTCGGATGCAAATGGGTATGACATGAAAGAATGCGATGCACCAGTATCAAATAAAACTTTAGCAGGAATATCATTAACTGGAAGATTACCGATGATCACATCTGAAGAATCCTCTGCCTGAGCTCCATTCAACATGTTGACCTTTGCAAACTTGGAATTATGCTTGACCACTGCATTGCTTGAAGATCTCACAGGAGGAGGAGGAGGAAGGCGCCTTTGATTCAAACATTTGTTCGCGTAGTGGCCTTTCTGCTGGCACTTGTTGCAAGTCACTTCTGAGAGCGGACGATGATAAGGAGCACTTGACCTTGGAGCTTGAGACTGAGACTTGTTCTGATAGCTTGGGTTGGGTGGGTGGGAAGATCCACGACCACCTGATTTCTTCTGTTGGTAAGGCTGACGAAACGGAGGAGGAAGATAGAACTTCTGCTGCTTAGCTGCCACTTGTGAGGAAGAAGAAGATTGCACTGCATCTCTAATTCTCTTCTTAGACGCCTCACACTTGAGCTGAGCACCTTCTTGCTTGAGTGCCATATTGTAGAATTGATCAAACTGAGTAGGCTCAATAAGAACGAGAGCTAACTGCAGATCCTCTCTAAGGCCACCTCTGAACTGATAGATCATACTCTTCTCATCTAGAACATCTTGCTTAGCAAAGCGAGCAAGTTTCTGAAACTGCTTGTTGTATTCGTACACTGACATGTTGCCTTGCTTGAGATTGCGGAACTCCTCTCGCTTGCTCTCAACAACACTGGTAGGAATATGGTGAGCTTTAAAGTCCCGACAGAAATCATTCCAAGTAATCACTCGACCACCTCTGGAATCCTTGTATTGCTGGAACCAATCAGCTGCCTGATCCTTGAGCTGAAAAGAAGCGAACTTGACATAGTCCTCAGGCCTGACATTGCTGCATTCAAAATGCTTGTTGATATCCACGAGCCAATCATCGGCGTCTGTGGCCTCGACACAATAGCTGAAAGACTTCGGCTGATTTGCAAGGAATTGGTTGAGGGTAGGAAACTGAGGCTGATGATTGAACTGCCCTTGACCTTGATTCCCTTGGTTGCCTTGGCCTTGGTTGCGCTCTTGCATGAGCTGGATCATCATCTGAGCATGGGCGTTAGAGGCTGCCATCAAAGCTTGCCATGCCTCCAGAGGCGGAGGTGGTGGTGGAGGGTTCGCCTGACTCCCATCATTGCGATCCAGATTCAGACGCGTTGGCGGAGCCATCCTGAAGAGGGTGACATCCGTTAGCATCTTGATAGATAGATAGACAAGTTGAATCAACGGATAGAAATTGCAACATATAGTCTTCACAATAAACATTCGAACAAAGATGAACGAATGAATTCCAAAGTAAACATCACACGTCCATTAAGGTGAGAAGCCACTTGAATAGAGATTGATGAATGAAATAAACAAGGTACAAGTGGAACAAATACGTGGTAACGATTACCCAATCACAAACCAAATATCTACGGGAAGAAATGCTAGAGCTACTTGAATCCCACCTATAAACTCCCGAAACTTTCTGGTTATGCAATCTGGTGTTGGGGATACAGGGGAAGCACAATATCTCACCCAAACTAACAATCCCTACATCCAGCTGTATCCATCCGTCAACACATAACCAAGAAACCTTCGGAAATCGTGTACCTCAACCTTCGAAAAGCATCCGTTATACGAGTTATGGCAATACTCCCGAGCTCGTCCCAGTACTGGGTTATCGGGGTTATCTCACCAACAACTGCATAAAAGAGATTTTCGATGTCGGCAAATCTCAGGTATTCCAGAACTGCAACGATAAAATTGTGACGACAACACCTCGGAGCTCAACTCCCCAGGACACTGCCACAACCCCTAAATGTCAGGAGGCACCAAGAACAATGTTCTCGTCACAAAACCATCGAAACGATTCCAAGATACCCGCCTGATCCTAAAATTTTTTTAGAGAAATTTGAGAAGAGGATAGTCAAAACATCTACGTCAGGAGACCTCACCAGAGCAACGAAGGGACTGAGGAGTAAAAAGAATCCTACTCTCCGATATATATAATCCTAAGACTCAAAACATTTTTGTTCTAGACTCAACATCGCCAGCAAACAATCAAGCAGGGGGCTCCTAAGTCGGGGATGGCTCTGATTACCAACTTGTAACACCCACGATGCGGCTATATCTCCCACGTGTCGGAGCACGACTTAGAGGCATAACTGCATGGTGGTTTTGTCGCAAGAAGGGTCATCTTCACACAATCCCATGTAATGAACAAGAATGGGATATGAGAGTTGGCTTACAATCGCCACTTTACACAATACATAAATTAAGTTCATACATCATTGAAAGTACACTCATAGACCGGCTACGGTCAACTTCAAATGAAAAGAAGACAACCCCAAATGCTAGATGCCCGATCGTCCCGACTGGGCACCTCTACTGATCATCTGGAAACGATACATAGTAACGACCAAGGGCCTCATCAAATTCCCACTTCAGCTCAGTTGCGCCATCTATGCCAGTATCCTCGGCACCTGCATCTGTTTTGGTAGAATCTGTGAGTCACGAGGACTCAGCAATCTCACACCCGCGAGATCAAGACTATTTAAGCTCATAGGTAGGCAAAGGGGTAATATGGTGGAGCTGCGGCAAGCACTAAGCATATATGGTGGCTAACATACGCAAGTGAGAGCGAGAAGAGAAGCAACGCGTCGGTCGAGAAGCTAGAAGTGATCAAGAAGTGATCCTGAAACTACTTACGTCAAGCATAACACAAACCGTGTTCACTTCCCGGACTCCGCCGAGAAGAGACCATCACGGCTACACACTCGGTTGATGCATTTTAATGAAGTCAAGTGTCAAGTTATCTACAACCCGACATTAACAAATTTCCATCTGCCTCATAACCGCGGGCACGGCTTTCGAAAGATTATATACCCTGCAGGGGTGTCCCAACTCAGCCCATCACATGCTCTCACGGTCAACGAAGGAATAGACCTTCTCCCGGGAAGACCCGATCAGTCTCGGAATCCCGGTTCGCAAAACATTTCGACAATGGTAAAACAAGACCAGCAAAGCCGCCCGATGTGCCGACAAATCCCGATAGGAGCTGCACATATCTCGTTCTCAGGGCAACGCCGGATGAGACATCCTACAAGTAAAACCAACCCTCAAGTTTCCCCGAGGTGGCCCCGCAGTCTACTCAGTTCGGACCAACACTCGAAGGAGCACTGGCCCGGGGGGGGGGTTAAAATAAAGATGACCCTTGGGCTCGCGAAAACCCAAGGGAAAAGGGCTTAGGTGGCAAATGGTAAAACCAAGTTTGGGCCTTGCTGGAGGAGTTTTATTCAAAGCAAACTGTTAAGGGGGTCCCATAAATCACCCAACCGTGTAAGGAATGCAAACTCAAGGAACATAACACCAGTATCATGGAAACTAGGGCGGCAAGAGTGGAACAAGTCACCAGGCATAAGGCCGAGCCTTCCACCCTTTACCAAGTATACAAGGTGCATTAATATAAACAGGAGATATTGGGATATCCCAAAATATCCATGTTCCGACCTGGAACAACCTTCATCTTCACCTGCAACTAACAATGCTATAAGAGGGGCTGAGCAAAAGCGGTGACATAACCAATCAACGGTTGCTAGGACAGGATGGTTAGAGGTTTGACATGGCAATAGGTAGGCATGGTAAACAAAGGCATGCAGGGCTAACATAGCGAAAGAGCGAGTACTAGCAAGCAAAGATAGAAGTGATATCGAAGGTATGATCATCTTGCCTGCAAGGTTCTCAGAGTTGTCGAAGGCTGGATCATCGTAAGCGTACTCAACAGGTTCCTCGTAAGCGTTCTCGTCTCCCGGCTCTACCCAAAGCAAGAACACAAGCAAGGAACCACAATAAATCACGGTGCAAATGCACAAGCAACATGATGCAAAACATGTCATGATATGCGAGATGTGATATGCAATGCATATGCGTGCTTCGGAAGGAAAGATGATGAACAAGGCATCAACTTGAAAAACCAAGTATGCCACTGGAAAAATGAGATGATTTCGGTTGAAATCGATATAAAGATCACCGGGAAGGGATGCACGGTTTGCCAATGGCAAGCAAGACAAGAATGACACAGAGCTGCGATTAACAGTGCGATGCTACTTTGCATGCAACAATAAACTATGCTACAGCACCCCAACATGAAAACAAAGCATATGGCAGTGATCTACAGGAGATGCTTTACAAAAGAGGAACACTGAGCTACGGCTAATTCACACCATAACAGGTTCAAACAAGCATGGAGAAAGTGCAAAAAAATTATCAGGTTGGACATGGCATAAACAGCAGCACGAAGCAATGTTCAGAGCAGGTTATCAACATGCTACAGGAACTTATAATAGCAAAATAAGACATGGCATGAATCTACTTAAAGCATAGATCAAAAGTCCCTTACTGACCATAAGCCGAAAAGGATCAGAAAATATGATGGCACCCACGTAAACATAGCAAGTTTCGTTAACAGATTTCAGCAAACAAAGCATGGCATTGAAATAATTATGAAGGCACCTTCGTGAGCTCGATGCACTCACTACAGAGCTCCTCATGATAAAATAAGCATACATCCATCAAGAAGACATGTCATAGAAGCTATACATGGCAAGAAACAACATCATAGCATATCCGGACCAACTACAACAACCTCGGCCAAATTGACTAACATGTAAACAATCTGCCAGGAAACAGTTTGAAGCAAAAGTAGAGCACGAAAATGACATGCTACACTACTCCTTAATTGCCACCAGGACCATGGATGGATAGAGCAAAACCATGTTTTCAAAACACCCTTACTGAAGTATCTCAAATTATACATGGATCTCTCTGTAGCAACATGTTTACATGGCATCAAAATTACAGCAGAACAGGAACTAAAATCAGCATTAACACGAAGCCTAGTTTGCATGCTTGTGCTAGTCACCACATTTATCACAAAAATACATGGTAAGTAGCTCTATAAAGAAGACATAGCCTAGTTCAAAACACATTTAGGGACCAAGTTCATAGGATGCACACATCAATCATGGCAAAAATGACAAAAGAGCTCGTTCTGATAAGAATATGAAACTAACGATATGAAGCCCTCTTCCAACAGCATTTCGGGCAACAAGATTACCTCAAATGTAAATGATGCAATGGAACTAAATGATGTACTCTTCGAGACGAACAATTTGACATATTATACGCACGAAACAGAGCTACGGGTGCGAAGATGTGATGCAATGAACATGCAATGATTTTAACAGCAGATATCAGACTTGGAGAAAAAAACCGAGGGGGGGGGACGAGGAAGTCAACCCTATTCGAGATCTGGCCGGATCGAGGCGGCGGCGCGGCTTGCCGGAGACGGGGACGACGGCGGCCGGAGTTGTCGGGGACGGAGCCGGGGAGGTCGGAGAAGATGCCGGCGAGGGGCACTCCGACCGGATCGCGCGGATCGAGGCGGGGGGCGGCGCGGGCCGGCGAGCGGGACGGCAAACTCG
>NC_041381.1:475721565-475750603 GCF_002162155.2 Triticum dicoccoides | reverse complement strand
TGACGGCGGCACGTCGAGGCGGCGGCGGCGGAGACGGAGGAGCTCGGGCGGAGGCGGCAGCCGGCGGCGGCGGATCCGGGCCCCGCGGGCCTGGCGCGGGCCGCGGCGGGCGCGGTGGCGCCACGTGGCAGCGGGTGATTCGTCCGGGCGCGGCGGCGGACGCGTCCGGTCCGATCCGGACGTGTCCGGCGGCGCGGAGAGGGGTTCGTCTAGGGTTTCGTCCGGAATTTCGGGGAAGGGATCTATATATAAAGGTAGAGGGAGCTAGGAGTGTCCAAATGAGGTGTAGTTTTCGCCCACACGATCGTGATCGAATGACCGAGAGCATGGAGGGGAGTTAGATGGGTTATTGGGCTGTTTTGGAGGGGTGTTGGGCTGCAACTTAAAAGAGGCCTTTGCGGATATGCAGATAACCGTTGGAGTACCAAACGAGCTCCAAATGACCTGAAACTTGACAGGTGGTCTACCGGTGCTATACCAGGGCCACTTGGCAAGGCTCGATCCATTCCGAGAATGTTCAACACCCGCACACGAAAAGAGACAAGAGGGGTGCGCCGGTGCATGTGGGAGTGTCGGAGTGCGAAACGGACAACGGGGAAAATGCTTGGATGCATGAGACAAACACGTATGCAAATGAGATGCACATGATGACATGATATGATATGCATGACATGAATAAAATGCAAAACGAAAGACAAAACCCAACCACGGAGGGAATATCATATCACATAGCCGAAAATGGCAAGAGTTGGAGTTACAAAGATGGAAAGTTACATCCGGGGTGTTACAGCCGAGGAGTGTGCGGCCTCCGGGGTGGGGTCCATCCACCCGTCCTTGGAAGGCTCGACCTGCTTTGGAACGAAGTCCGGAGCTGTAGTAGGTGCGATGTTCTAAATACTGTCCGACTGCCAATCTAGGTCATGCACGTTGTGATTGTTCGGCGCTCCTGACACGGGCCCGAATCCATCGAAGATCAAGTCTCCGCGGATGTCGGCAGTGTAGTTTAGGTTTCCAAACCTGACCTGATGGTCAGGGGCATAGCTATCGATCTGCTCCAGATGGCCAAGCGAGTTGGCCTGCAGTGCGAAGCCACCGAACACGAAGATCTGTCCGGGGAGAAAAGTCTCATCCAGGACAGCGTGCTTGAAGGTTGGAGAAGCCATCTAGCCTTGCAGCGATGACACAGAGGAACTCTCAATGAAAGCACCAATGTCGGTGTCAAAACCGGCGGATCTCGGGTAGGGGGTCCCGAACTGTGCGTCTAAGGCTAATGGTAACAGGAGGCTGGGGACACGATGTTTACCCAGGTTCGGGCCCTCTCGATGGAGGTAATACCCTACTTCCTGCTTGATTGATCTTGATGATATGAGTATTACAAGAGTTGATCTACCATGAGATCAGAGAGGCTAAACCCTAGAATCTAGCCTATGGTATGATTGTTTATGTTGTGTCCTACGGACTAAACCCTCCGGTTTATATAGACACCAGAGGGGGCTAGGGTTACACAGAGTCGGTTTACAGAGGAGGCGATCTACATCCGGTTCGCCAAGCTTGCCTTCCACGCCAAGGAGAGTCCCATCCGGACACGGGACGAAGTCTTCTATCTTGTATCTTCATAGTCCAATAGTCCAGCCAAAGTACATAGTCCAGCTGTCCGGATACCCCCTTATCCAGGACTCCCTCAAAGGGCACCAATAGTGGAATCATGGCATCTCGCATTGTGTGAGGGCGTGAGGAGAATACGGTGGCCCTAGCGGCTTCTTGGGGAGCATTGTAACTCCACACCGCCCCAACGGAGACGTACTTCCCCTCAAAGGGAAGGAACTTCAGTAACACATCCTCGTCTATATTGGTTCCGCTCTTGGTTATCTCTTACCTTTACTTGTGCAAGTTATATTGTGTTATATCCTTTGCTTGCTTGTGTGCTTATTGTAGTTGCATCATATAGGTTGCTCACCTAGTTGCATATCTAGACAACCTACTTTGATTCAAAGTTTAATTTGGTAAAGAAAAGCTAAAAATTGTTAGTTACCTATTCACCCCCTCTAGTCAACTATATCGATCCTTTCAATTGGTATCAGAGCCTCATCTCTTAATTAAGGGATTTACCATCCTAAGAGTATGGTTGACACTATAGACAGTGAGGAGGAGCACCCCGGTGTGAATCCTTCTTCGTCTATGGCCGATGGGGGATCCCCGGTCTCACATGAGAAATTCAATGTGGCTTTGGACACATTGAAAACCTCCATGGCGACCGAGGTCAAAGGCATGTTCAAAGAGTTCCTTGATGGTCTTAAATTATCCACCGCACCTTTGGAAGTGTTCGCTCCCACTAACAAGATGGCGGATGCCAACTTCGATAAGGAGGAAGCTTCTAGTGACAAAGTTCCTTTGCCTAGTGGTAAAAGTGGAAATGGTATCTATGCTCATGTTGAACCACCTCTTACTTATAGAGGACCGGTTCCCTCCACTCATTTAAATCATGCGGGTTCTACTCCCAAGATTGTGAAGAATGAGGATTTTGACTCTTGGGTTTATCACTTTAAATGTCATTTAAACCATGTTAATACTAATCTTTGGAGAATCATTGAGGAAGGTTTCTATCCACATGATCGAAGCAATTTCACCCCAAGATAAGCCGCGGATAATCAATTCAATGAGAATGCTCTCTTCATCATCCAAGATGCAATTCCACCCGAATATATTGCGCATCTTCGACCCTTCACCGTGGACAAGGAAGCATGGAACCATGTAGTTTACCTCTACAAGGAAAGCACAAGCATTAAACGCTCCAACTATGAAGTGGTGCAAGATGAAGCCGATGAGTTTGTAATGAATGAAGATGAAGAACCTCGTGAGCTTTGCCGGAGATTAACTACTCTCGCGGTCTCACTCGGAGATCATGGGAGCAAGGATACAGATGAAAATAGGATCAAGAGCAAGTTTCTCATGGCCATGATGCCTTACCACAAGGCCATGTCCTCCGTCATCCGTCAAAGGCCAGACTTCCACACCTTGTCCTCAAGTGAAGTGTTGGATGAGTTTGTGGCAATGAGGATCTTGGACAAGACCGCCGACAATTCGGTGTTGTGTTCTCAAAGAGCAAATAAGCCCAACCTTGCCTTGAAGGCCAAGGTTAGTGTGGAAGAAGAGGAGGAACATGAAGATGAGGAGAGCAACAACGAAGATACGAAATATGATTACCATGAGCAGATGGCTCTTGCTTCAAGGCAATTTTGGAGGAAGAAGAACTCAAGGCACAATTTCAACAAGAACAACTCTAGTGGCTTCAAGGGCAAGCAAAGTGTGAGAACATGTTACAATTGTGGCAATGTGAGCCACTTCGTTGTGGAGTGCCCTTACGAGAAGAGATAAGACAATGGTGGCAAGTTCATCCGAAAAGACAAAGCCAAGTCTTTCCCCAACAAGAACAACTTCACCAAGAAGACTCCAACCAAAGGGTTGGTGGCTCAAGAAGAATACCATGAGGAGGATGATGATGATGAAGATAGTGAAGCCATGGCCATGTCCTCCGTGCCATTGCCACAACTCCACGGGTGTCTCTCTTCGACTCACCCAACGAGAACATCACCGCCAAATGCCTCATGGCCAAAGCCACCAACAAGGTAACCCCCAGCATCAAAACTACCATCATTACTAATCCTTCCTTGACAGATTGCATTGATGAAAGTGAGGGGTCTAATGAGGAAGTAAATGAATTTGAGTCTTTTATGAGAAAGCTTAAGGGAAAATCCAAGAAGCACTTCGTTGCTCTCTTGGAACAACTTGGTGAAGCCAATGACATGATCGAGGCTCATGAGGAAACCATCTCTAAGATGGAAGGTCATAGTCGTGACTATGCCGATGAGATATCGGACCTCTCTAATGCGCTTAAGGAAGAGCGTGTTCATTGTTTGGCTCTTGAGGAGTCACACAACTGAAAGTGCAACTATCCCTAGGTGGTTTTGGTAATTCCTAACAACATATAGCTCATTGGGCTAATACTATTCCAAGACAAATATTTCAGGAAAGCTCAATGAATGGCATGGCATGGATGAGGGAAGTGGATCCCTCAAAATACTAAGGATAAAAGGATTGGCTCAAGCCCAAAAGCTCAAGACTCTACATTTTACATTTTAGTGATCCAAGATCACATTGAGTCTAGGAAAAGCCAATACTATCAAGGAGGGATGAGGTGTTGCTTAATGAGTTTCTTGCTCCATAGTGCTTAGTGATATGCTCCAAAAACCCTCAACTACTTTCTCATATCCACATATGACCCAAACCAAAAGTCAAACTCGGCCCCACCGATTCTTTCTACCTGGCGCCACCGAGTTCAGATGTCATAGCCACTGCCACAAACCCTAGGCAAATCGGTCTCACCGATATGGATCTCGGTCTCACCGAGATGGGATTGTAATCTCTCTGTTTCCCTTCATAACATTTCGGTCTAACCAAAGTGAGCGATCGGTCCCACCGAGATTGCAATGTAAACTCTCTGTTTCCTTTTCGTAACATTTCGGTCTCACCAAAATGAGCGAACCGGTCCCACCGAGTTTACCTGACCAACTCTCTGGTTAGCTTATTACCAAAATCGGTCTCACCGACTTTGTGTAATCGGTCTCACCGAGATTACGTTATGCCCTAACCCTAACCATATCGGTCCCACCGAGTTGCATGTTGGTCCCACCGAAAACCCTAACGGTCACTAGGTTTACTAAATCGATCTGACCGAGTTTGTTGATTCGGTCCCACCGAGATTGGTAAATTGTGTGTAACGGTTAGATTTTGTGTGGAGGCTATATATACCCCTCCACCTCCTCTTCATTCATGGAGAGAGCCATCAGAACAAACCTACACTTCCAACTTACCATTTCTAAGAGAGAACCACCTACTCATGTGTTGAGACCAAGATATTCCATTCCTACCATATGAATCTTGATCTCTAGCCTTCCCCAAGTTGCTTTCCACTCAAATCTTCTTTCCACCAGATCCAAATCCTATGAGAGAGAGTTGAGTGTTGGGGAGACTATCATTTGAAGCACAAGAGCAAGGAGTTCATCATCAACGCACCATTTGTTACTTCTTGGAGAGTGGTGTCTCCTAGATTGGCTAGGTGTCACTTGGGAGCCTCCGACAAGATTGTGAAGTTGAACCAAGGAGTTTGTAAGGGCAAGGAGATCGCCTACTTCGTGAAGATCTACCGCTAGTGAGGCAAGTCCTTCATGGGCGACGGCCATGGTGGGATAGACAAGGTTGCTTCTTCATGGACCCTTCGTGGGTGGAGCCCTCCGTGGACTCACGCAATCGTTACCCTTCGTGGTTTGAAGTCTCCATAAACGTGGATGTACGATAGCACCACCTATCGGAACCACGACAAAAACATCCGTGTCTCCAATTGCGTTTGAATCCTCCAAACCCTTCCCCTTTACATTCTTGCAAGTTGCATGCTTTACTTTCCGCTGCTCATATACTCTTTGCATGCTTGCTTGAATTGTGTGAAGATTGCTTGACTTATGCTAAGATAGTTAAAATCTGCTAAAGACTAAAATTGGGAAAAGGTTAAGTCTTTAATTGGTCAAGTAGTCTAATCACCCCCCTCTAGACATACTTAAAGATCCTACAAGTGGTATCAGAGCTTTGATCTCCATTTGCTTTGATTTCCATAGCTTTTGGTGGTCATAGCCTTGGTTTCACAACCTAGGAGAGTATGGTGTCTAGCAAGGGAAACTATCACCGTAGAGGTCCTTGCTTTGATGGTACTAATTTTGCTAGTTGGAAGCATAAGATGAAAATGCATATTCTCGGACATAACCCCGCCGTTTGGGCTATTGTGTGTATTGGCTTGCAAGGTGAATTCTTTGATGGGAGAGAACCGAACCGTGAAGCTAGCGCGGATGAGTTGAAGATGCTGCAATACAACTCTCAAGCTTGTGATATCCTCTTCAACGGATTGTGCCCCGAAGAATTCAACAAAATCAGCCATCTTGAGAATGCAAAGGAAATTTGGGATACTTTAATTGATATGCATGAAGGTACCGACTCCGTCAAGGAATCCGAATTGTATGTGCTCCAAAGTCAACTTGGCAAGTTCAAAATGAAGGATGGTGAAGGTGTCACTGAAATGTACTCTAGGCTTGCTCTTATCACAAATGAGATTACGAGCTTAGGAAGTGAAGAGATGACCGACAAATTCATCATCAAGAAGATCCTAAGAGCATTGGATGGAAAATATGATAACATGTGCACATTGATCCAAATGATGCCCAACTACAAGAATCTCAAGCCAACGAAAGTCATTGGAAGAATTGTTGCTCATGAGATGTCACTCAAGGATAAGGAGGAACTTCACAACAAGTCAAGTGGTGCTTACAAAGCCTCATGTGAAGCCCCTACATCATCAAGTGAGAAACAAACCTTCAATGAAGAATTGAGCTTAATGGTGAAGAACTTCAACAAATTCTACAAGAGTAGAAGCAAAGAGAGAAGCTCCAAGTCAAGGTCCTACAATGACAAAAGATCTTCCAGTTGAGAGCGAAATTGCTACAATTGTGGGAGAGCCGGACACTATTCCAATGAGTGTACGTCACCCTACAAAAGAAGAGAAAATTCTCCCAAGAGAAGAAGTAGAAGAGAAGAATCACCGCCAAGAGAGAGAAGGAGTAGAGATGATCGTTATGAACGAAGAACATCCCGGAGAAGCAAGGATTCGGAAAGGAAGGACAAGTCATCAAAGAGCTACACAAAACGAAGACATCAAGCTCATGTTGGTGAATGGGTATCCGGTTCCGACTCTGAACATCACTCCGAGAGAAGCTATCACTCCGACTCCGAACATACTCAAGATGAAGGTGTTGCTGGTCTAGCACTTGTGTCAACCAACTCCTACGACATATTTGATTCACCAAATGAAGGACTTGGAAGATGCTTTATGTCTAAAGGCCCTAAGGTAACACACCCCGAGTATGTTGATTTCAATAGTGATGAATATGACTTGTTAGGTGATGATGATTTACTTGTTGACAACTCTAGTGATGAATACTATGATGAAACATCAATTAATCATGCTAATCAAGTAAAACGAATGACAATGATAAGGAGAAGATTGATATTCTAACTAAAGAATTAAACACTCTTAAGTTAGCTCATGAAACTATCTTAGAAGATCATTGAGAACTATTAAGGACTCATGAGAAGTTACGATTTGAAAAGATCAACCTTGATCTAGAGCATGAGTTCTTAAAGGCAATCAATGATGATCTCCGCAAGAAAAGCTCTTCTTACATTGCCAAACATTTACTTTTATCAACTTACATGCCTCAAGTCAAGTCTAGTAACAAGAACAAGAAGGATTCTTCCTCTAGTAGTAACAATAATCATACTAAATCCAATATTGTTGCTTCTAGTAGTTCTCTTGATTCCACTAATGATTCTCTTAGCCAAGTTACACTTGAGCAAGAAAATAGCTTATTGAACGGAATCATAGAGAAAGGTGTTTACAAGAGCCTTGCCGGGAGTAAGCAATTCGAGGAAATTGTACGCAAGCAAGGAAGGCACCGGAAGAACCAAGGTGTTGGTTTTGAACCAAAGTTCAATGCCAATGGAGTTGAGTGGGAAGAAGATCAATATCCCAAGACAAAGTTTGTTCCTCAACAAGAGAAGTATGATCCTACTTCCTTCAAGGGAACACAAGCTCAAGATGATCTTCCACCACAAGACCACAAGCTAAAAGGCAAGGACAAGCTTCAAGAGGAGATTGATGCATTTGAAGAAGCTCCTAAGGCCTTGGTCAAGTGGGTTCCCAAGACTACGTCAAGTTCTACTTCATCAAGTGCGACTACAACTCCAAGGATTCCCATCAACATGATGTGGATGCTGAAGAAGAAGGACTAGAGAGTTCTTGAGGGTGACTCCACCTACATTCTTTACTCATATCATTATGGCAAGGACAAGTGCAATCAACTTCCACATCTTGCACAAGTTCAAGGAGTCACAAGCCCTCTTGTTGGTAAGACAAGGGACAAGGTAACCTAATGCTTTCAAGGACATCATTTGTGTGTACATCACTCTATGTCTATGGATATACTTGTTTGTTCCTTGTGGGACTAACCCGTGTAGGTACTGAAAGTGCAACTCGCTCCAAAGGATTGCTCCAAATGATCTTCATCAACATTGAGCATCCACATCTTCAACACCTACATGAAGTCATCATCGACAAAACCCAAGGTTAGTTCATCCCTCTAAAGGGGGATCTCACATCTAGGGGGAGATTAACTCTAAGAATTGAGTCAAAGCAACTCTAATGGTGTGAACACATCAATGCATTATGTAAAAGTGGTAACGCCACTTGAGCTTAAATGATGAGTATGACCTATGATCAAATGTTCTCATTTGACTCCTAAGTCAATATACTCATATATAGATGACCTAGTCATCGCCAATTGCTTGATAGATGCTAGAATTGGTTGTGCATGCTTTTCCACATATTTCATTTGTCATTTTATTGTGTGAGCATGTTGGTTGCATATTTTACTCATTCAAGGACATCCACTTGTTTCTTTGATTGATTGGCTTCTTTTTCTTTTGCCAAGTGGATGAACAGGAATGCCTAAGAACCTTCTCTAGCTATCTATGATTTTCTTGTCTCAAACTCTATTCATTCTACATCACAAAATTTGATCAAGTCAGATTCGAACCACTCTGTGTGACGAGCACTCAGAGTCCCCGATTCATCATAGAGTTAAACTTCCAAAACTTCTTTGTGCGTCTTGGTCTGACCGATTCTTCCATTTCGGTCATACCGAGATCACTAAGTCGATCTAGGTTTTCAATCTCGGTGCAACCGATTTGAACTCTTCGGTCTCACCGAGTTGCTGTAACTGTCAACAATTATGCATCTCGGTGCCACCGAGTTGTTCCACTCGGTCACACCGACAGTATCGGGCTATATATACTCACAGGCAAAAATTTGGAAAACTTTCTCCAAACCCCTTCACCCGCGCATAGCTCGCTCTGCCTCCAAGGTCTCCGGATCGTCGACTTCGTCGCCAGCCGCCTCCTGTCGCTGGTCTCCGCCACCGTCAATGGAATTCAACCCTGCCGTTGCCGCCGTAGCGAGTTCATTGCCAAGCTAGGGTATGGGCTCGATCACAGTGCTATCCCCATCCAATTCCTAGCACATTGTGTTCATCATGATTCTTGCCACGATTGAAACGATTCTATCCACTCAAAACAATCCTTAGATTAGATGTGATTTGGAAATTTAGGGTTAGGTTTCCGCCGAAACCATCTCAGACCCACCAAGTTGTAAAACTCGGTTCCACCGATTCGGCTAAGGCTATTGCACAAGTGATTCTCGGTCTGATCGATAATTTCAAATCGGTGTGACCGAGTTTAGGACTCTGTGAAACCCTAGCAGTCTCGGTGCCACCGAAATGTGACTCGGTCTGACCGAGTTCACTAGTTTAGGTTCCAAAAGCTTCTTCGGTATCACCGAGTTTGCAAATCGGTTGATCCGAAATGCTTTCTGTGGAAAACTAAAACTAAGTTTTTGAATCATTCTTTTGCAAAAACCTTTGTATTTTGTGATGCTCATCCATTCTATCTCATCTATAACTATTCACAGGGTCAGCAGTCAGTGTTTGCAGCATGTCAGGCCAAAGTGATAGCCAGAACCAGTCAGAGGAGCAGATTCACATGAGTGAGGGCACTAATCCCTCTAGCACCTCAGATGATGGCAGCAGGAGCACCCCAAGCAACTTGCCCAAAGATGCCACCAGGGCCAGAAAGAAGAAAACCTCAGACTCTGAGGATGAAGACTATGTGGCAGAAGAGGATGAGGCCACTTCCAAGAAGAAAGTGCTCAAAAAGGAATATGGCACAACTGCAACCATTAAGCCTGGTACGAAGATCAAAGTGCCTGCAAAGAGGACTCCCATGTCTAAAGCTAGAGCCTCTACTCATGTACCAGAGACATCTGATCCCAAAGAGGCTGCTGCAGAAGGGAAGAAGAGGACGGAAAGGGTCAAGAAGACCATGGCCAGAGTTGTTGGACAACCTTCCATGATGGAAGAGGAAGAGGAAGAAGAAACTGCTGCTCCAGCACCCAAGGCACAAAAGCTTATGGGTGATGCTATTAGGTCAGGGGCCGCATCATCAAATCCCAAAGAAGCACCCAAAGCTGCCTCCAAGCCCAAGACTGCACCTAAGAGGAATACCAGAAGCATACCAGCTGCTGAGAAGAACAAGGCCCCAGTGCCTGAAGTCGCTGAGGAAGAAGAAGATGAAGGACAAGTTCTGAGAAAGATGAAACCCAAGATTCCAGACCACAATGATGCTCATCCAGTGGCTGAGAACATGAAGCTGAGGAAGGATGCAGGGCTCAGACAGTGGAGATTGTCTGATCCTTATGCAATCAGGAGAAGGACTGCTATTGACTACAGGTTCCACACTAAGGAACAAGAGGATTTCTATGAGACTGTGCTACTGGACAAGAAGCCTATAGTTTGTGACATGAGGTGGGTGGACTAGAAATACATGAATGAGAATGAGGAACACTACCCAGGTGTGTTTGATAGTTTCAGTGCTTGTGAAGTTGCAGACTTTGTTGGACATAAGTTCACAAAGTGGAATGATGAGCTCATAATGCAATTCTACTCCACAACACACTTTTATCCTGATGGCAGAATAGTTTGGATGTCTAAAGGTACAAGGTACCAATCAACCATTGAGGAATGGGCAAATCTGATAAATGCACCAAAGGAGAGTGAAGATGACTTGGATGTCTATGCCAAGAAGAAGAAGGATCACAATTCTATGTCACACATGTACAAGGAGATCCCCGATAAAGCTCTTGAAACTCATAAGTTTGGATCTGTACATTATCTTCTGTCAGGAATGCCAACGATCAACTGGATCCTAAGGTATACTCTCTTGCCCAAGTCAGGTGACCACAACATGATCAGAGGCCATGCAATAAACTTGCTACACATATTTGATGTGCCTCAGAAGTTCAAGGTCATGAGCCTCATAGTTGAGACTATCAAGAGGACAATAACAGACCAGAAGAGAAGCTGTGGGTATGCCCCACAAATCCAAGAGCTGATTAACCTCAAGATGGGCACATGCACATACTTGTTGGATAAGGAAGACTTTGCTATCTATCTAGACTTTGAGGACAACCAAGTGGTGATGAATGAAGAAGAACCATCTTCAGTGCAAGCACAAGAGAAAAAGGAAAATGCAAAGAAGGAGAAGGCTACCAAGATGCCAACTATTGATGAGGCATCTGAGTACTTTCTGAAGAGCAAGCAGGACCAGCTTGGTTACTTAATAGTATCAACTCTGAGGATTGAGAAAGGGTTGGCCACCCTAACTCAAAACCAGGAGAGCCTGGAAAGAATCATGGAACAGAAGTTCTATGACTTAGATGTGAAAGTAACTGAGATCTAGTCTTTTGTGGAGCAACTTCAGGATGATATGCAGGAGAGGAAAGGCAATACAACCACTGATGCATTTGCCAGAGTGCCTAGATCTCAGAGATCAGCTGCAGTGCCAGTGACAGACACCAGAGCCACTTCATCTGCACCAGCTACAGCTCCAGTGCAACCAGCTCTAGCACCTACTCCTCCAGCTCCATCCACATCAACTGAAGCCTTCATCCTTAGAGTCATTTCTACACCACGACATCAAGACCAAGCCTGAGAGACGACATAGTACTATGCTTTTTCTAGGAACTTTTTGGTAACTTGTTGCCAAAGGGGGAGAAAAATGTATAGATCATAGGCTTCGAGAGAGAGAGTGTTTGCTTTTGTTCTCTCTTGTTTTGGTGGTTGAACTTTATTTGCTTTTGCTTGCTTGAGATACTGCTTTATTGCCTGTGTGATACAATGATGATCATGTGTTTGATCATATGCTACCTTAATGCTTGTTAGATGACATTATCCCATTTATCTCTATATGATCATTCACTTTGCTTGGTGATGAGTGCATGTATTCGATCTCTATTATTTTGAGCGCTCCACCAAGATGTATGTGACATGGAAGAGTAACCCATGAGCCTAACTCCTTGTGCATTTGCAGTCCAAAGCAAATCTTAAACTATGCACAAATTTAGGGGGAGCTCTTGCTTATCACATACTTCTCAAAGCGACGATGTTTTTTTAATCTTATTATCATTTGTCGAAGCTTTGATCTATATGTTGTCATCAATTACCAAAAAGGGGAGATTGAAAGTGCAACTATCCCTAGGTGGTTTTGGTAATTCCTAACAACATATAGCTCATTGGGCTAATACTATTCCAAGACAAATATTTCAGGAAAGCTCAATGAATGGCATGGCATGAATGAGGAAAGTGGATCCCTCAAAATACTAAGGATAAAAGGATTGGCTCAAGCCCAAAAGCTCAAGACTCTACATTTTACATTTTAGTGATCCAAGATCACATTGAGTCTATAGGAAAAGCCAATACTATCAAGGAGGGATGAGGTGTTGCTTAATGAGTTTCTTGCTCATAGTGCTTAGTGATATGCTCCAAAAACCCTCAACTACTTTCTCATATCCACATATGACCCAAACCAAAAGTCAAACTTGGCCCCACCGATTCTTTCTACCCGGCGCCACCGAGTTCAGATGTCATAGCCACTGCGACAAACCCTAGGCAAATCGGTCTCACCGATAGGGATCTCGGTCTCACCGAGATGGGATTGTAATCTCTCTGTTTCCCTTCATAACTTTTCGGTCTAACCGAAGTGAGCGATCGGTCCCACCAAGATTGCAATGTAAACTCTCTGTTTCCTTTTCGTAACATTTCTGTCTCACCGAAATGAGCGAACCAATCCCACTGAGTTTACCTGACCAACTCTCTGGTTAGCTTATTTCCAAAATCGGTCTCACCGAGTTTGTGTAATCGGTCTCACCGAGATTACGTTATGCCCTAATCCTAACCAGATCGGTCCCACCGAGTTGCATGTCGGTCCCACCAAAAACCCTAACGGTCACTAGGTTTACTAAATCGGTCTGACCGAGTTTGTTGATTCGGTCCCACCGAGATTGGTAAATTGTGTGTAACGGTTAGATTTTGTGTGGAGGCTATATATACCCCTCCACCTCCTCTTCATTCCTGGAGAGAGCCATCAGAACAAACCTACACTTCCAACTTACCATTTCTAAGAGAGAACCACCTACTCATGTGTTGAGGCCAAGATATTCCATTCCTACCATATGAATCTTGATCTCTAGCCTTCCCCAAGTTGCTTTCCACTCAAATCATATTTCCACCAGATCCAAATCCTGTGAGAGAGAGTTGAGTGTTGGGGAGACTACCATTTGAAGCACAAGAGCAAGGAGTTCATCATCAACACACCATTTGTTACTTCTTGGAGAGTGGTGTCTCCTAGATTGGCTAGGTGTCACTTGGGAGCCTCCGACAAGATTGTGGAGTTGAACCAAGGAGTTTGTAAGGGCAAGGAGATCGCCTACTTCGTGAAGATCTACCGCTAGTGAGCCAAGTCCTTCGTGGGTGACGACCATGGTGGGATAGACAAGGTTGCTTCTTCGTGGACCCATCGTGGGTGGAGCCCTCCGTGGACTCGCGCAACCGTTACCCTTCGTGGGTTGAAGTCTCCATCAACGTGGATGTACGATAGCACCCCCTATCGGAACCACGACAAGAACATCCATGTCTCCAATTGTGTTTGAATCCTCCAAACCCTTCCCCTTTACATTCTTGCAAGTTGCATGCTTTACTTTCCGCTGCTCATATACTCTTTGCATGCTTGCTTGAATTGTGTGAAGATTGCTTGACTTGTGCTAAGATAGTTAAAATCTGCCGAAGACTAAAATTGGGAAAAGGTTAAGTCTTTAATTGGTCAAGTAGTCTAATAAGCCCCCTCTAGACATACTTCAAGATCCTACAACAACGATGACCATGCTAAATTAAAGAAAGATCTTGATCATGCTCTTGTTGTATCTTGTGTACTCAATTCCGAGAAGGCTAAACTTGGGGTTGACCATGATAGACTCAAAGAGGAGTTTTATATACTTGACAAGGCTCACAAGGCCTTGAAGGGCGCTCATGCTAACCTCAAGGAGTCTCATGATCAAATCCAAGTGAAGCTAACCAAGGAGAAAGCCAGTTTTCCTCATATGGTCTTAATGTATAATGCAAATGCTACTAACCCGTGTTGTGAGCATGTGCATCTTGTGGAGGAGAATGCCAAGTTGAAGGAGCAACTTGAGAAAGGCCTTGTGTCTTGCATACAAGGTGATAAGAATCTCAATGACCTTTTGAGCAATCAAAAGGAAGTTGTGGCCAAGGAGGGAGTTGGGTTCGCACCCAAGTCCAAGAACAAGAAGAAGAATGACAAGATCAAACGACCTCCTCCTCTCAAGCAAACTTTTGTGAAGGAGGGAGAGGGTGCTTCTAAGGAGAAGAAGAACAATGTGAAGGGTGGTGATGTCAAAAAGGGTAATGACACCCCTTCCAACAAAGCCAGCGACTTTAACCCCTCTTATGTGTTGTGTCGTGCTAGTGATGGGCATGTTTATGCTAAATTTGTTGGTTTTCCTTATGAGTACATTGAATGGTCAATTTGGGTTCCTAAGACCCTTGTTACTAACATTAAAGGACCCATTACAAAATGGGTACCTAAAACCAAGCATTGATCTCTTGTAGGCTTTTGCTTCCGGTGGGGGATCATGGTTGCTCGATAGTGGAGCCACAAATCATATGACCGGAAGCAAGGATTTGGTGGTGGACGTGCATAAGATTCCATCTATGCCTACCAATGTCGAGTGGGGTGACGCCTTGTCCTACAAGGTATTGGGTCTTGGCAAGGTTGTCATTTCTCATGATCTCACGATCGAGAAAGTCATGCTTGTTGAGTCCCTTGCATACAGTTTACTTTCCGTTTGTCAACTTGCACTCATGAGTTTTGCCACATTCTTTGATATTGATACCGTGGCCCTCTTGTGGAGCAAGACTCTTAAAGTAGCCTTTGTTGGGCATGTCGAGAACAATCTTTATGTGATTAACTTTTCGGAGCGACCCATTAAGACCGCGACATGCCTAATGGCTAAAGTTGATGTGGGATGGCTTTGGCATCGCCGTTTAGCCCATGTCAATATGAGATCTTTGCAAAGTCTTCTCAAGGGGGACCATGTCCGTGGACTAACAAATGTTAGTTTTGCTAAAGATCGTGCTTGCAGTGCTTGTATCGAAGGAAAGTTACATGAGAAGGCTCACCCTCCCACGACTATCATCTACTCGAAGAGACCCTTGGAGCTCCTTCACATGGATCTCTTTGGGCCTCCATCCTTTGATAGTCTTGGAGGTAGAAAGTATTGCTTGGTGATTGTCGATGATTACTCAAGGTACACTTGGGTATATTTCTTCAAGAGGAAGAGTGAAACTCAACAAACTGTCATCGACTTTGCAAATTAAGCTCAACGTCAACACGATGCAAATATCTTGACAATAAGAAGTGACAACGGCACCGAGTTCAAGAACTACACCTTGGATGAGTTTCTTAGTGATGAGGGGATCAAGCATCAATATTCCGCACCATACACCCCTCAACAAAATGGTGTTGCGGAGAGATAGAATCGAACGTTGATGGATGCGGCAACGACCAGGATGGCGGAGTTCAAGTCTCCTTACAACTTTTGGGCCGAAGACATCAGCACCGCATGTCATGCATCCAATCGGCTCTATCTCTGCAAAGGCTTGAACAAGACTCCATATGAAATACTCACGGGTAACAAGCCCAACCTCAAGTACTTCCGGGTGTTCGGTTTTATGTGTTTCATTCTCAAGAAAGGTGTTTGGTTGTCTAAATTTGAGACTAGAGCTCATAAGGGCATATTTGTTGGTTATGCTACAAACTGTCATGCTTACTGTGTCCTCAACAATTCCACGGGACTCATTGAGGAGACGTGTAATGTGGATTTTGACAAGAATAACAGCTCCCAAGTGGAGCAAAGTGGTACTTGTGATGTAGGTCATGAAATTCCTCCCCAAGCCATAAGAAGAACGGGTGAGGGAGTCCTGGATTAGGGGGTGTCCGGATGGCCGGACTATGACCTTTGGCCGGACTCCCGGACTATGAAGATACAAGATTGAAGACTTCGTCCCGTGTCCGGATAGGACTTTCCTTGGCGTGGAAGGCAAGCTTGGCGATACGATATGTAGATCTCCTCCCATTGTAACCGACTCTGTGTAACCCTAGCCCTCTCCGGTGTCTATATAAACCGGAGAGGTTTAGTCCGTAGGACGAACAACAATCATACCATAGGCTAGCTTCTAGGGTTTAGCCTCTCTGATCTCGTGGTAGATCTACTCTTGTACTACCCATATCATCAATATTAATCAAGCAGGAGTAGGGTTTTACCTCCATCGAGAGGGCCCGAACCTGGGTAAAAACATCGTGTCCCTTGTCTCCTGTTACCATCTGCCTAGACGCACAGTTCAGGACCCCCTACCCGAGATCCGCTAGTTTTGACACCGACAACGGGTGTTGGTCATATCCTACCCATTAAGGAACCCCTTGTGGCTGAAGGAGAAGGACAATGCTCCACCCAAGTGGAGCCATCACCGACCCAAGACCCACACGCTTTCGAAGAACAAAGTAAGGGCCCTCAACCACGTGAACAAGATCAAGGGCAAGGTCAACCTCAAGATGGTGGTGAGCCACCAAGTGATGCCTGATACGTCCATTTTGCATCATGCTTTCATATCAATATTTATTGCATTATGGGCTGTTATTACACGTTATGTCACAATACTTATGGCTATTCTCTCTTATTTTGCAAGGTTTACCATGAAGAGGGGGAATGCCGGCAGCTGGGATTCTGGCTGGAAAAGGAGCAAACATTGGAAACCTATTCTACACAACTCCAAAAGTCCTGCAACTCCACGAAAGTCAATTTTGGAATTAATAAGAATTATTGGGCAAAGAAAGTACCTCAGGGGGCCCACACCCTGGCCAGGAGGATGGGGGGGCGCCCACCCTAAAGGGCGCGCCCCCTGTCTCCTGGGCCCCCTGGTGGCCCTTCAGTGCCCATCTTCTCCTATATGAGGTCTTTTGTCGTGGAAAAAATCATAAGGAAGCTCACGGGACGAAACTCCGCCGCCACGAGGCGGAACCTTGGCGGAATCAATCTAGGGCTCTAGCAGAGCTGTTCTGCCGGGGACACTTCCCTCCGAGAGGGGGAAATCATCACCATCATCATCACCAACGATCCTCTCATCGGGAGGGGGTTAATCTCCATCAACATCTTCACCAGCACCATCTCCTCTCCAAACCCTAGTTCATCTCTTGTATCCAATCTTGTATCAAAACCACAAATTGGTACCTGTGGGTTGCTAGTAGTGTTGATTACTCCTTGTAGTTGATGCTAATTGGTTTACTTGGTGGAAGATCATATGTTCAGATCCTTAATGCATATTAATACCCCTCTGATTATGAACATGAATATGCTTTGTGAGTAGTTACATTTGTTCCTGAGGACATGGGTGAAGTCTTGCTATTAGTAGTCATGTGAATTTGGTATTCGTTCGATATTTTGATGAGATGTATGTTGTCTCTCCTCTAGTGGTGTTATGTGAACGTAGACTACATGACACTTCACCATTATTTGGGCCTAGAGGAAGGCATTGGGAAGTAATAAGTAGATGATGGGTTCCTAGAGTGACAGAAGCTTAAACCCTAGTTTATGCGTTGCTTCGTAAGGGGCTGATTTGGATCCACTAGTTTCATGCTATGGTTAGGTTTACCTTAATACTTCTTTTGTAGTTGCGGATGCTTGCAATAGGGGTTAATCATAAGTGGGATGCTTGTCCAAGTAAGGGCAGTACCCAAGCACCGGTCCACCCACATATCAAATTATCAAAGTACCGAACGCGAATCATATGAGTGTGATGAAACTAGCTTGATGATAATTCCCATGTGTCCTCGGGAGCGCTTTTCTCATCATAAGAAATTGTCCAGGCTTGTCCTTTTCTACAAAAAGGATTGGGCCACCTTGCTACACCTTATTTACTTTCATTGCTTGTTACCCATTATAATTTATCTTATCACAAAACTATCTATTACCTACACTTTCAGTGCTTGCAGAGAATACCTTACTGAAAACCGCTTGTCATTTCCTTCTGCTCCTCGTTGGGTTCAACACTCTTACTTATAGAAAGGACTACGATAGATCCCCTATACTTGTGGGTCATCAAGACTCTTTTCTGGCGCCATTGCCGGGGAGTGAAGCGCCTTTGGTGAGTGGAACTTGGTAAGGAAACATTTATATAGTGTGCTGAAATTTTCTATCACTTGTTACTATGGAAACTAATCCTTTGAGGAGCTTGTTTGGGGCATCTTCGCCCCGACCAATAGAGCAAAGAGTTGCTCCTCAACCTACTGAACCTACTGAAAATGTTTACTTTGAAATTCCTTCGGGTATGATAGAGAAACTACTAGCTAATCCTTTTGCAGGAGATGGAACATTGCATCCCGATTTACACCTTATCTTTGTGGATGAAGTTTGTGGATTATTTAAGCTTGCAGGTATTCCCGATGATGTTGTTAAGAGGAAGGTCTTCCCTTTATCTTTGAAGGGATATGCATTGACATGGTATAGGCTATGTGTTGATACGGAATCCTAGAACTATAAACGATTGAAGTTGGAATTTCACCAGAAGTTCTATCCTATGCATCTTGTTCACCGTGATCGTAATTACATATATAATTTCTGGCCTCGCAAAGGAGAAAGTATCGCTCAAGCTTGGGGGAGGCTTAAGTCAGTGTTATATTCATGCCCCAATCATGAGCTCTCAAGAGAAATGATTATTCAAATTTTTTATGCTCGGCTTTCTCTCAATGATCGCACCATGCTCGATACTTCCTGTGCTGGTTCTTATATGCTGAAGACTACTGAATTTAAGTGGGACTTATTGGAAAGAATTAAATGCAACTCTAAAGATTGGGGTTCCGACGATGGTAAGGAGTCAGGTATAACACCTAAGTTTGATTGTGTTAAATCTTTTATGGATACCGATGCTTTTCGAGGATTTAGCACTAAATATGGACTTGACTCTGAGATAGTAGCTTCTTTCTGTGAATCTTTTGCTGCTCATGTTGATCTCCCTAAGGAGAAGTGGTTAAAATATAATCCCCCCATTGAAGTAAAAGTAGTTGCACCTATTACAGTTGAAGAAAAGACTATCACTTATAATGATCCTATTGTTCCTACTACTTATGTTGAGAAACCACCTTTTCCTGTTAGGATTAAGAATCATGCTAAAGCTTCAACTGTTGTTCGTAAGGGTAATACTAGAACTTATACACCTCCTGAGCAAATTAAAGTTGAACCTAGTATTGCTATGGTTAAAGATCTCTTGGATGATAATTTAGATGGGCATGTTATTTACTCCTGTGGTGAAACTGCTAATATTGTTAAACCATATGCTAAAATACATAGACCTATTGTAGGCATGCCTGCTATTTCTGTTAAAATAGGAGATCATTGTTATCATGGCCTATGTGATATGGGTGCTAGTGTTAGTGCAATACCTATTTCCTTATACCAAGAGATTATGCATGATATAGCACCTACTGAGTTAGAAGATATTGATGTTACAATTAAGCTTGCCAATAGATATACTATTAGTCCTTTTGGGATTGTTAGAGATGTTGAAGTCTTGTGTGGGAAGGTCAAATACCCTGCTGATTTTCTTGTTCTTGGTTCCCCACAAGATGACTTTTGTCCCATCATATTTGGTAGACCCTTCTTAAATACTGTTAATGCTAAGATTGATTGTGAAAAGGATGTTGTCACAATTGGCTTGGATGATATGATTCATGAGTTTAATTTTGCTAAATTTCGTAGACAACCTCGTGATAGAGAATCACCTAGTAAAGATGAAATAATTGGTCTTGCTTCTATTGCCGTACCTCCTACTCATCCGCTAGAACAATATTTGCTAGACCATGAAAATGTTATGTTTATGAAGGAAATAAGGGAAATAGATGAAGTTTTCCTTCAACAGGAACCTATTCTAAAACACAACTTAATTACCTGTTGAAATCTTAGGGGATTCTCCTCCACCCAAGGGTGATCCTGTGTTTGAGCTAAAACCATTACCTAATAATCTTAAATATGCTTATCTTGATGAAAAGAAAATATATCCTATTATTATTAGTGCTAACCTTTCAGAGCAGGAAGAGGAAAGATTATTGAAAACTCTGAAGAAGCACCGTGCTGGTATTGGATATACTCTGGATGATCTCAAGGGCATTAGTCCCACGTTATGTCAACACAAAATCAGTTTGGAGGACGATGCCAAACCAGTTAGAGATCCTCAACGACAATTGAACCCTAAGATGAAAGAAATGGTAAGAGAGGAGATACTAAAGCTCCTTGAGGCAGGTATAATTTATCCCGTTGCTGATAGTGAATGGGTAAGCCCTGTCTATTGTGTCCCTAAAAAGGGAGGTATTACTGTTGTTCCAAATGATAAAGATGAATTGATTCCGCAAAGAATTATTACAGGTTATAGGATGGTAATTGATTTCCTTAAATTAAATAAAGCTACTAAGAAAGATCATTACCCTTTACCTTTTATTGATCAAATGCTAGAAAGACTATCCAAACACACACATTTGTGCTTTCTGGATGGTTATTCCGGGTTCTCTCAAATACCTGTGTCAGCGAAGGATCAATCAAAAATTACTTTTACTTGCCCTTTCGATACTTTTGCTTATAGACATATGCCTTTTGGTTTATGTAATGCACCTGCTACCTTTCAAAGATGCATGATGGCTATATTCTCTGACTTTTGTGAAAAGATTTGTGAGGTATTCATGGATGACTTCTCCGTCTATGGATCCTCTTTTGATGATTGCTTGAGAAACCTTGATCGAGTTTTGCAGAGATGTGAAGACACCAGTCTTGTCCTAAATTGGGAAAAGTGTCACTTTATGGTTAATGAAGGCATTGTCTTGGGGCATAAAATTTCTGAAAGAGGTATTGAAGTTGATAAAGCTAAGGTTGATGCTATTGAAAAGATGACATGTCCCAAGGACATTAAAGGTATAAGAAGTTTCCTTGGTCATGCCGGTTTTTATAGGAGGTTCATTAAGGACTTTTATAAAATCTCTAGGCCTCTGACTAATTTATTGCAAAAAGATATTCCTTTTGTCTTTGATGATGATTGTGTAGAAGCATTTGAAGTACTTAAGAAAGCTTTGATCACTGCACCTATTGTTCAGCCACCTGATTGGAACTTACCCTTTGAAATTATGTGTGATGCTAGTGATTATGATGTAGGTGCTGTTCTAGGGCAAAGAGTTGATAAGAAATCAAATGTTATTCAATATGCTAGTAAGACTCTTGATGCTGCTCAAAGAAATTATGGTACTACCGAAAAAGAATTTTTAGCAGTTGTATTTGCATGTGATAAGTTCAGACCTTACATTGTTGATTCTAAAGTTACTATTCACATTGATCATGCTGCTATTAAATATCTTATGGAAAAGAAAGATTCTAAAGCTAGACTTATGAGATGGGTTCTCTTGCTTCAAGAATTTGATTTGCATATTATTGATAGAAAGGAAGCTGAGAACCCCGTTGCGGATAACTTGTCTAGACTGGAGAATGTTCTTGATGACCCACTACCTATTAATGATAGCTTTCCTGATGAATAATTAGCGGTCATTAATGCTTCTCGTACTGCTCCTTGGTATGCTGATTATGCTAATTACATTGTTGCTAAATTTATACCACCTAGTTTCACATACCAACAAAAGAAAAAGTTCTTCTATGATTTAAGACATTACTTCTGGGATGACCCACACCTTTATAAAGAAGGAGTAGATGGTGTTATTAGACGTTGTGTACCTGAGCATGAACAGGAATAGATCCTACGCAAGTGTCACTCCGAATCATATGGAGGACACCACGCTGGAGACAGAACTGCACGTAAGGTATTGCAAGACGGTTTTTATTGGCCTACTCTCTTCAAAGATGCCCGTAAGTTTGTTTTGTCTTGTGATGAATGTCAAAGAATTGGTAATATTAGTAGACGTCAAGAAATGCCTATGAATTATTCTCTTGTTATTGAACCATTTGATGTTTGGGGCTTTGATTATATGGGACCTTTTCCTGCCTCTAATGGATATACACATATTTTAGTTGTTGTTGAGTACGTTACTAAGTGGGTAGAAGCTATTCCAACTAGTAGTGCTGATCATAACACCTCTATTAAGATGCTTAAAGAAGTTATTTTTCCTAGGTTTGGGGTCCCTAGATATCTTATGACTGATGGTGGTTCACATTTTATTCATGGTGCTTTCCATAAAATGCTTGCTAAGTATGATGTTAATCATAGAATTGCATCTCCTTATCACCCACAGTCTAGTGGTCAAGTAGAGTTGAGCAATAGAGAGCTCAAAATAATTTTGCAAAAGATTGTTAATAGATCTAGAAAGAATTGGTCCAAGAAACTTGATGATGCACTATGGGCCTATAGAACTGCTTATAAAAATCCTATGGGTATGTCTCCGTATAGGATGGTTTAAGGAAAAGCATGTCACTTACCTCTTGAACTTGACCATAAGGCATATTGGACCATTAAAGAGCTCAACCATGATTTCAAACTTGCCGGTGAGAAGAGGTTATTTGACATTAGCTCACTTGATGAATGCAGAACCCAAGCATATGAGAATGCCAAACTATTTAAAGAGAAAGTTAAAAGATGGCATGACAAAAGGATACAAAAGCGAGAATTTAACGTAGGTGATTATGTGTTTCTATTCAACTCTCATTTAAGATTTTTTGCAGGAAAACTTCTCTCTAAGTGGGAAGGTCCTTACGTTATCGAGGAGGTCTATCGTTCCGGTGCCATAAAAATCAACAACTTCGAAGGCACAAGTCCGAGGGTGGTGAACGGTCAAAGAATCAAACATTATATCTCAGGTAACCCTATTAACGTTGAAACTAATATTATTGAAACTGTAACCCCTGAGGAATACATAAGAGACACTTTCCAGAATGTTCCAGACTCCGAAAAGGAATAGGTATGTGGTACGGTAAGTAAACTGACTCCAAAACAGTTCTAATGGCAATTTTTCTCCGTTTTGGAATATTTAAGAATTTTAGGAAGAAAGAAGTAGCCCGAGAGGGACACGAGGCATCCACGAGGGTGGAGGGCGCCCCCCCTACAGGGCACGCCCCCTGTCTCGTGGACACCTCGTGTGCCACCCGGACTCCGTTTTCTTGCACGTTACGTATTTTGGTCGGTAAAAATTCTTTATATAATCTCCCAAAAGGTTTGACTACCGTATCATGCAAAAATCCTCTGTTTTTGTTTCAAGCTGTCCCTGTTGCAGATTTTGAGCAAGATGTCTTCTCAAGAGTCAGTCGGGGAGAGTCGGGTGTCTCACCCGTCACTAGGTCCAAGGGCAAAAAGTGATGCTTATCACTTTGGACCATCAAAGGAGGATGAGATGGAGGCTGACTTGAAAAGGATAGATGCCATGGATGAAGATCAAGAAGTCACCTCCCGCTTCCAAGCAGGATTCATAATGGGGGAACTACAGAGCTCGACTGTTCCAAATTCGGTCATCCCTTCCAATGCTAAATTTCTTTCTTACGAAAATATGAAAAAGAGTGTTACTTGTTCTCCAGAAGCTATGCAGCACCCTTGGGTAAAAGGAGCTTTAGCAATAGCAGGCAAGCTCCGCAAGGAAAATATGAACCTCAAGCAACAAGTCAATAAGCTCGAGGAGGAGAATCGTATCCTGAGGGGAATTATCGCCAAAAAGATCACAACACCAACCTTGAAGAAGGAGACATAATCACATGGGTATGGGCACTCCCCTTGGCAACTGCCAAGCTTGGGGGAGGTGCCCCGTATCGTATCACCATCACACTCCTATCTTTACTATCTTACTTAGTTCGATTCTTTTAGTAGTATCTTGATCTAGTAGATTGAAGCTTTGGTATTAATTAGTTTTGAGTTTTGCTTTGTGATCTCTTTATGTAATTGAGTCTGTGAGTTATCTATAATAAAGATTAGTGTTGAGTCAAAGGCTTTGCTATCTTGCTATGATCTTGAGAAAAATAGAAATAATAAAAAGAATAAAAGAGTTCATATTGATCTTATGGATAGTGATGACTTCACACATAGAAAGTATGAGGCTTAAAAGTTGTTGAGAGTTGATAAACATAGTTTTGGTCATTGTTGCAATTAATAGGAAGTAATAAGGAGAGAGAGGTTTTCACATATAAATATACTATCATGGACATCTTTTATGATTTTGAGCACTCATTAAAGTATGACATGCTAAAGAGTTGACGTTGGACAAGGACGACAATGTAATGGTTTATGTTTTCTCGCATTCCAGTTAAAGTATATTGTCATGGATCTTCTTAACATGTTGAGCTTGCCTTTCCCCCTCATGCTAGCCAAATTTATAGCACCAAGTAGAGATACTACTTGTGCTTCCAAATATCCTTAAACCCAGTTTTGCCATGAGAGTCCACCATATATACCTATGGATTGAGTAAGATCCTTCAAGTAAGTTGTCATCGGTGCAAGCAATAAAAATTGCTCTCTAAATATGCATGACTTATTAGTGTGGAGAAAATAAACTCTATACGATCTTGTTATGGAAGCAATAAAAGCGACTGACTGCATAATAAAGGTCCATACACAAGTGGCAATATAAAGTGACGTTCTTTCGCATTAAGATTTTGTGTATCCAACCCTAAAAGTGCATGACAACCTCTACTTCCCTCTGCGAAGGGCCTAGCTTTTACTTTATGTCTTTTACTTAATGCAAGAGTCAAGGTGATCTCCACCTTTCCCTTTTTCATTTTATCGTTTGGCAAGCACCTCGTGTTGGAAAGATCCTGATATTTATATCCAATTGGATGTTCGTTAGCATGAACTATTATTGTTGACATTACCCTTCAGGTGAAACGTTGGGAGGCAACATTTAAGCCCCTATCTTTCTCAGTGTCCGATTAAAACTCCATAACCATAAGTATTGCGTGAGTGTTAGCAATTGTACAAGACTATATGATAGTTGAGTATGTGGACTTGCTGAAAAGCTCTATTCTTGACTCTTTCTGATGTTATGATAAATTGCAATTGCTTCAATGACTGAGATTATAGTTTGTTAGTTCCCAATGAAGTTTATGTTCCATACTTGACATTGTGAATAGATTGTTACTTGAGCATAAGAAATCATATGACAAAATCTATATATGTTGCTGTTATAAGAATGATCATGATGCCCTCATGTCCGTATTTTATTTTTTTATCAACACCTCTATCTCTAAACATGTGGTCATATTTTTCGATTTTGGCTTCGGCTTGAGGACAAGCGAGGTCTAAGCTTGGGGGAGTTGATATGTCCATTTTGCATCATGCTTTTATATCAATATTTATTGCATTATGGGCTGTTATTACACGTTATGTCACAATACTTTTGGCTATTCTCTCTTATTTTGCAAGGTATACCATGAAGAGGGTGAATGCCGTGTGACACCCCAAAAAATTTTGACCTTGTTTTGTTAATTAAAATTTTGCCAGGAATTAAAAATTTTATTTTCTGGGCTCCCTTTTGATTTTTGGACCATTTCTCTCTCTTGTTATTATGGAGTTTTTCCCAAAATAAAACCTTTCAAATATGTTATTGGACTTGTTTAGCCTCTCAAGGAAAACTTTTATTTTATTAGTAGAACTAATTACATAATTAAATTGCTTGATCTTTATTTTCTTGCAAAATGGTTTTCCAAGATTATATGCCCATATTTGAACTACAACCATTTGATAAATTCTCTTAAAATTCCAACCAAAAATTGGAGATGTCAGGTGATGTTTTAAAATCACTTTTATGCAAGAATATCTTTTATTCATGAAATATTTTGAGCTCTACGCCCAATTCTCTTCTCTGGTCCAGAGGGCAATTTTACACTACAACTCATTTAAATATTTCTTTCTAGCTTCCACCAAAATTATGGGATGTTAGTAGCAGCATATGATTCCACTTTATGCAAAAATCCAGGATGTTCTTTGAAAAGTTTGAGTGAATCAACCTCATCTTCATTCTGGTCCAACATGATGGTTTGTACAGCATCCATATTCTTGCTTGCTCTTTGGCCCTTGATTCTTTCCCGAGCTTGTAGACCACCCTCCAAAACCGCTAAGTCCAGGAGCATGCAACCATTGGAATACTTTTGGTCCATGAGATGATACCATTTACCTCCTGTACAGAACTGAAGTTCTGCAAACTTGCACTAGAAAGTTTGTGCTTTTCACAAGCTAACCTCACCACCCTCTTGTGCATCCAAAGAGACTTCAATCTGGAAGATTTGGCCACTCCAAGAAAAGCCTAGGTGCATGTGGCATTTTGTCAAACACCTGGAGTGCATGGACAGATTTGACATGAGTTTTGGTTTGCATTGTGGACCTGATCCTCTGACCCAACAGGCATGTCCACTAGCATCCCAGCTACCCCTATACTAGACCTGCCAATCCCCAGCTCCAACCAAGCCAACTAGCAGGACATGGCATTTTGTCGAGCAGATGGTGGGCATGAACTGGGCGCGCCCAGAGTGCGCCAACTGCAGCCGCGTACCCGAACCGCCACGTCGCGCCCCTGGTTTGGCCCCACACTGCAAAGCCGCGCCACGCACTCCCCTTCTCACCAGAAACCTCCAAGCGGCCCTGGCACCCTACAGCGCCGCCGTCAGGGCACTCTTGGCGGCACGCCGGCATCCACAGTGCGCCTCTGCCACGGTCGGCGCCGCCCGAGCCACCCCGGCTCGCCACCTGCCCCTAGGAGCCACGCAAGCTTATCCCCTCGCTCGTCGGCTAGCTCTCGTCGCCTCCACGTCGCCCAAGCTACAGAATGGCAGTTCGTCGTCGTCCTTATCGTCGGCCGCCTCTGAACTGACCTCCATCGCCTATATAAGGAGCCCCGAGCTCATCCCCGCACGCAGGCAGTCCCAAGCCATCTCCCTAGGACCCCGATTGGCAGCCAATCAACTCGGGGAGGTCTCCTTCCCCGTCTGTGGCAACCGCAGCCGCCGCCACTGCCCCGGCCATTCCGACGCCACCAGGGCCTCCCCCTCTCCACTCTCTCCACCAGGAGCTCTCCCTCACTCTCGTTAGTGCAATCCCATGCTCAATCCCATGCCCCAAACTCACTTTGCTCCCGAAGGCTCCTCCGCCGCGAAGCTCGCCGCCGGCAGCTCACGCCGTCCCCGCCGACCCAACGACCACCGGGAGGACCGCCTCAGTCTTGCGGATTCATCCCCACCCTCGGGGGCCCACGAGGAGTCACCAAATGCCGGCGACGATCGCCGGAACCCCCGCCTCTGTCCGGCCAGAGGAAGAAGAGGGAAGGGGACTAGTCAAACCTGACCAGTGGGCCAGGCAGGCCCACCGTCAATGACCCCGCCTCGGTCCGCGCAGGAGTAAGTGGAAGCGCATTTCCAGAATGCGCCTTGAACGTGTATTTCTTTTAAAACGTTTTCTTTTCTGTTTTATTTTAAAAACAGATTTTTGACCAGGACTTTGACTGGCTATAACTTTTTAATTACAACTCCAAATGAGTTGATTCTTTTTCCTACCTCTCTCAAATATTATCTAGTTTATTTTAAGATTTATTTCAAAAAATTCAGACAACTTTTTGGTACTGTTTTTAAAACTATATATTGATTCAAAAATATTTTGAAATAGGATTTTGAAGAGAGGAGAAAACTTTCAAAAGTTTTGGAGTGCACCCTGCCTTTCCACACATTGAAGGCAAGCATTCTGAACCCCGGCATAATATTTTTTGTGTGTTCGTTGACACGTTTATAACACCACCTCATTTCGGAGAACTTGTTATTTCATGTGATATGATCATTTGCATGAATGCATATTAGTGATTTCCATGCTGTTGGAAATGAACACACTTGTGATGATAATCATCCTCATGTGCCTTGCATGCATACCGGAAGGAATCCGGGAAAACCTCTACCTTGGGTAGGCATGAGTTTGTCGCCGGTCTCCGTCGGGACGGTTATGTCCGGTATGGCATGGTAAGGTATAATGAGCGGTGACTCTGTCGGTTGAAATATATTCGTTATGCTAACCATCCAGGGAATACTTAAACCTCCTGAGTCGACCCTAGATTGAGTCTTGTTCCAGCAACCCCCATACTTGTTTCGTACTACCACTCGTCTCCACAACAAGTAGAGTACGGTTCAGTAAGTTGTCAACCTCTTTCTAGCACACACCCTACAGAGAGGCCATGGTGGAAGATACCGGTTGTAGCTGGTAGGCAGGCCACCTGGTCCGGGGGCATGGGTGTTTCCGGTTGAGACCGAGAGGGGAGGCCACCCCTTAGAGCGTGCAATATAAATTTGATCCCATGCTACGCTAGGTTGTAGCCTCCCCACTTAGAGTTTGCTTGACAGGTGTCGTGGGTGATTCCAGACACGTGTGAGTTAAGCTGGTGTGTGCAAGTTAGGTGTGTTTTCAACAAAAAGGTCGTAGACGGAATTAGTCCCGATGGACTAAAGGAATCCGTTACTCGTGGGTAAAGAGTACACGCTCTGCAGAGATTAAACCTATTCGAATAGCCGTGTCCATTGTTAAGGATTACAATCTGGGATGGGTCAAGTGTCGGTCTTAGTGTCGGTCTTCGGAGGAGAAAAACTGTCAAACCAGAACTGGAATCACGACTTGTGACTTGTGATGATTATGATTATTATTTCTGTTGTGGACTAACCCGTTATATTATTGGTATTATCGAATATCCCTGGGATGGTTCTACCTCTGGGATATTCACTATGATTGATTCTTTTAAAGCCTTTTATGTGGTGTCGCTAAGACGCCCGACTGTGGCAGTTCTTTTAAAGCCCTTTATGTGGTGTCGCGAAGACGCCCGACTGCGGCATTTCTTTTAAAGCCCTTTATGTGGTGTCGCGAAGACGCCCGACTGCGGCATTTCTTTTAAAGCCCTTTATGTGGTGTCGCTAAGACGCCCGACT
>NC_041381.1:475721046-475721394 GCF_002162155.2 Triticum dicoccoides | reverse complement strand
ATTATTGGTATTATCGAATATCCCTGGGATGGTTCTACCTCTGGGATATTCACTATGATTGATTCTTTTAAAGCCTTTTATGTGGTGTCGCTAAGACGCCCGACTGTGGCAGTTCTTTTAAAGCCCTTTATGTGGTGTCGCGAAGACGCCCGACTGCGGCATTTCTTTTAAAGCCCTTTATGTGGTGTCGCTAAGACGCCCGACTGTGGCATTTCTTTTAAAGCCCTTTATGTGGTGTCGCTAAGACGCCCGACTGTGGCATGCTTGTTATTTATTTCATAATTTTAATACTACTATGTTATTGCACATTTATAAATAACATGCTCGCATGCATCGGAGTTTTTATTA
>NC_041381.1:475668379-475720954 GCF_002162155.2 Triticum dicoccoides | reverse complement strand
GGCATTTCTTTTAAAGCCCTTTATGTGGTGTCGCTAAGACGCCCGACTGTGGCATTTCTTTTAAAGCCCTTTATGTGGTGTCGCTAAGACGCCCGACTGTGGCATTTCTTTTAAAGCCCTTTATGTGGTGTCGCTAAGACGCCCGACTGTGGCATGCTTGTTATTTATTTCATAATTTTAATACTACTATGTTATTGCACATTTATAAATAACATGCTCGCATGCATCGGAGTTTTTATTACCTTTCGTGACTGACGTCATGAGCATATAATATTTTTAGCACATCATTGTTATATTATACCTGTGTTCACAATGTTTGCGAGTACATTCGAAGTACTCACTGGCTTGTCCCTGGCTATTGTCTTGGCCAGATTTCTTGCGCGGAGAGGAGCGACCGTGATGACAGCCCCAGAACCCATGCAATGGTGATAGCAGCCTCGCGAAGATAGGAGTTAACCTGGTCAGTTGTTCCCGTGGGAAATGGAGTCCCATAGACACTAATGTTTCACAACCCGCTTCTGCCATCAACTGCTAGAAACCATTTGTTGTACTCACAGACCAGAATGGTCTTGTACTACATATTTTTGTGTTTTGCTTGGAATTTCTATATCAAGTTGGTGCCTCATCAGCTAACAGTAATCCTGGGGCTGATGAGCACAAGGGCCATTTTCTGGGAATTAATACCCGGAAAACCGGTCGTCACAAACTTGGTATCAGCGCCAGGCTGACCATTGGCTAATCCTATCTTAGCCAGGTCGAAAAACTTAGGCAAACCAACCCACCAGACCTTAACCAAACCCCAGCCAAGCTTCTCGTGCAAGATAGCCACACAGTGACCCCGACACTTTTGGCAGTCGGTACCCAACCTATCAACCTAGCCTGTCAATCACGCGCTAGTGATCAGCCACCCCAGTACGAGCTGTTCAAATCGAGAATCACACCTTCCACCTCGAAATATTGGGCAGCAGTACACATCCCTCCCGTAGACTCCAACCAAGATCCAATGGAAGTCTCCTTCGTGGGGAAATCAATGCCAACCCCACATATGGCCATAGAAGCTGCTGCTTACGAAGCACTCGCTCGCCTTCGATTTGCGGTACCCTATGCCAGTGAACGAGGGTATTATTACTTTCCGAGCCGTGCAGCACCCAGAGGAGTAACATCTTTTCCCGGTAGACGGATTGAGAGAGACCCAGTACTGGCCAACCTGGTCCAGTACGTCATCGCTCAAGAACATTTGACCCAGCGAGGAATGGGTTGCCTCCAGAGTCTTGCGGACTTAAATCCTTAGATCGCCATCGGCAGACCACTGAGGCCAGACCAAGAGAGACACATTCATCATCTGATCAATCCGCTTTCCCCGATAGAAGAGGAGTGTGTTCCAATTCCAGAGATATTTTCTCGGGACCCCGTCCAGTTACCATTTGCATTATAGACGTCACTGCTATGTTTATTCTTGCAACTTTTACTTATGTGTTGTTGTTGGGGAACGTTGCAGAAAACAAAAAATTTCCTACTCGTTTCACCAAGATCATCTAGGAGTTCATCTAGCAACGAGTGATTAGATGCATCTACATACCTTTGTAGATCGCAAGCGGAAGCGTTCAAAAGAACGGTGATGATGTAGTCGTACTCGACGTGATCCAAATCACCGATGACCAGCGCCGAACGGACGGCACCTCCGCGTTCAACACACGTACGGGACGGGAGACGTCTCCTCCTTCTTGATCCAGCAAGGGGGGAGGAGAGGTTGATGAAGATCCAGCAGCACAACGGCGTGGTGGTGGATGCAGGGCGTCACAGCAGCAGGGCTTCGCCGAGACTACGAGGGAGAGACGTAACGGGGAGAGATGGAGGCGCTAGGGGCTGGTGTGTTAGGTCCCTCCTCTCCCCCACTATATATAGGGGTGCCAGGGGGGCTGGTGCGCAGCCTAGGAGATCTGATCTCCTAGGTGCGGCGGCCAGGGGAGGGTTTCCCTCCCCCCCAAGGCACCTCGGGGTGCCTTCCACCACTAGGACTCCTCCTAGGGGGAAACCCTAGGCGCATGGGCCTATAGGGCTGGTGCCCTTGGCCCATCTAGGCCAAGGCGCACCCCCTACAGCCCATGTGGCCCCCCGGGACAGGTGGCCCTACCCGGTGGACCCCCGGGACCCTTCCGGTGGTCCCGGTACAATACCGATAACCCCGAAACTTGTCCCGATGCCCGAAATAGCACTTCCTATATATAATTCTTTACCTCCGGACCATTCCGGAACTCCTCGTGACGTCCGGGATCTCATCCGGGACTCCAAACAACATTAGGGTTTCTGCATATACATATCTTCATAACCCTAGCGTCACCGAACCTTAAGTGTGTAGACCCTACGGGTTTGGGAGACAAGCAGACATGACCAAGACGACTCTCCGGTCAATAACCAACAGCGGGATCTGGATACCCATGTTGGCTCCCACATGCTCCACGATGATCTCATCGGATGAACCACGATGTCGAGGATTTAATCAATCCCGTATGCTATTCCCTTTGTCTATCGATATGTTACTTGCCCGAGATTCGATCGTCGGTATCCCAATACCTCGTTCAATCTAGTTACCGGCAAGTCACTTTACTCGTACCGTAATGCATGATCCCGTGACCAGACACTTGGTCACTTTGAGCTCATTATGATGATGCATTACTGAGTGGGCCCAGTGATACCTCTCCGTCATACGGAGTGACAAATCCCAGTCTTGATCCATGTCACCCAACAGACACTTTCGGAGATACCCGTAGTCTACCTTTATAGTCACCCAGTTACGTTGTGACGTTTGGCATACCCAAAGCACTCCTACGATATCCGGGAGTTACACGATCTCATGGTCTAAGGAAAAGATACTTTGACATTGGAAAACTCTAGCAAACGAACTATACGATCTTGTGCTATGTTTAGGATTGGGTCTTGTCCATCACATCATTCTCCCAATGATGTGATCTCGTTATCAATGACATCCAGTGTCCATAGTCAGGAAACCATGACTATCTGTTGATCAACGAGCTAGTCAACTAGAGGCTCACTAGGGACATGTTGGTGTCTGTTATTCACACATGTATTACGATTTCCGGATAACACAATTATAGCATGAATAAAGACAATCATCATGAACAAGGAAATATAATAATAATGCTTTTATTATTGCCTCTAGGGCATATTTCCAACAGTCTCCCACTTGCACTAGAGTCAATAATCTAGTTACATTGTGATGAATCGAACACCCATGGAATTCTGGTGTTGATCATGTTTTGCTCTAGGGAGAGGTTTAGTCAACGGATCTGCTACATTCAGGTCCGTATGTACTTTACAAATCTCTATGTCTCCATCTTGAACATTTTCACGAATGGAGTTGAAGCGACGCTTGATGTGCCTTGTCTTCTTGTGAAACCTGGGCTCCTTGGCAAGTGCAATAGCTCCAGTGTTGTCACAGAAGAGCTTGATCGGCCCCGACGCATTGGGTATGACTCCTAGGTCGGTGATGAACTCCTTCACCCATATTGCTTCATGTGCTGCCTCCGAGGCTGCCATGTACTCCGCTTCACATGTAGATCCCGCCACAACGCTTTGCTTGCAACTGCACCAGCTCACTGCCCCACCATTCAAAATATACACGTATCCGGTTTGTGACTTAGAGTCATCCAGATCTGTGTCGAAGCTAGCGTCGACGTAACCCTTTACAACGAGCTCTTCGTCACCTCCATAAACGAGAAACATTTCCTTAGTCCTTTTCAGGTACTTCAGGATATTCTTGACCGCTGTCCAGTGTTCCTTGCCGGGATTACTTTGGTACCTTCCTACCAAACTTACGGCAAGGTTTACATCAGGTCTGGTACACAGCATGTAATAGAACCTATGGCTGAGGCATAGGGGATGACGCTCATCTCTTCTATATCTTCTGCCGTGGTCGGACATTGAGCTGAGCTCAATTTCATACCTTGTAACACAGGCAAGAACCCTTTCTTGGATTGATCCATATTGAACTTCTTCAATATCTTATCAAGGTATGTGCTTTGTGAAAGACCTATGAGGCGTCTTGATCTATCTCTATAGATTTTGATGCCTAATATATAAGCAGCTTCTCCAAGGTCCTTCATTGAAAAACTTTTATTCAAGTAGGCCTTGATGCTGTCCAAGAGTTCTATATCATTTCCCATCAAGAGTATGTCATCTACATATAATATGAGAAATGCTACAGAGCTCCCACTCACTTTCTTGTAAACGCAGGCTTCTCCATAAGTCTGTGTAAACCCAAACGCTTTGATCATCTCATCAAAGCGAATGTTCCAACTCCGAGATGCTTGCACCAGCCCATAAATCGAGCGTTGGAGCTTGCACACTTTGTTAGCATTCTTAGGATCGACAAAACCTTCCGGCTGCATCATATACAATTCTTCCTTAAGGAAACCATTAAGGAATGCCGTTTTGACGTCCATTTGCCATATTTCGTAATCATAGAATGCGGCAATTGCTAACATGATTCGGACGGACTTCAGCTTCGCTACCGGTGAGAAAGTCTCATCGTAGTCAACCCCTTGAACTTGTCGATAACCCTTAGCGACAAGCCGAGCTTTATAGATGGTCACATTACCATCCGCGTCTGTCTTCCTCTTAAAGATCCATTTATTTTCTATGGCTCGCCGCTCAACGGGCAAGTCAGTCAAAGTCCATACTTTGTTTTCATACATGGATCCTATCTCGGATTTCATGGCTTCCAGCCATTTGTCGGAATCCGGGCCCGCCATCGCTTCTTCATAGTTCGAAGGTTCACCATTGTCTAACAGCATGATTTCCAAGACAAGGTTGCCGTACCACTCTGGTGCGGAACGTGTCCTTGTGGACCTTCGAATTTCAGTACGGGCTTGATCAGAAGTATCTTGATCATTATCATTAACTCCCTCTCTAGTCGGTGCAGGCACCTCAGGAACATTTTCTTGAGTTGCGCCATTTTCCGGTTCAAGAGGTAATACTTCATCAAGCTCTACTTTCCTCCCACTTACTTCTTTCGAGAGAAACTCTTTCTCCAGAAAGAACCCATTCTTGGCAACAAAGATCTTGCCTTCGGATCTGAGGTAGAAGGTGTACCCAATAGTTTCTTTTGGGTATCCTATGAAGACGCATTTTTCCGACTTGGGTTCGAGCTTTTCAGGTTGAAGTTTCTTGACATAAGCATCGCATCCCCAAACTTTTAGAAACGACAGCTTAGGTTTCTTCCCAAACCATAATTCATACGGTGTCGTCTCAACGGATTTCGACGGAGCCCTATTTAAAGTGAATGCGGCAGTCTCTAAAGCATAGCCCCAAAAGGAAAGCGGTAAATCGGTAAGAGACATCATAGATCGCACCATATCTAATAGAGTGCGATTATGACGTTCGGACACACCATTACGCTGAGGTGTTCCAGGCGGCGTGAGTTGTGAAACTATTCCACATTTTCTTAAGTGTGTGCCAAACTCGTGACTCAAGTATTCTCCTCCACGATCTGATCGCAGAAACTTGATTTTCCTGTCACGTTGATTTTCAACCTCCCTCTAAAATTCCTTGAACTTTTCAAAGGTTTCAGACTTGTGTTTCATTAAGTAGATATACCCATACCTACTTAAATCATCAGTGAGGGTGAGAACATAACGATAGCCACCGCGAGCCTCAACACTCATCGGACCGCACACATCAGTATGTATGATTTCCAATAAGTCGGTTGCTCGCTCCATTGTTCCTGAGAATGGAGTCTTGGTCATTTTACCCATAAGGCATGGTTCGCACGTGTCAAATGATTCATAATCAAGAGACTCTAAAAGTCCATCAGCATGGAGCTTCTTCATGCGTTTGACACCTATGTGACCAAGGCGGCAGTGCCACAAGTATGTGGGACTATCATTATCAACCTTACTTCTTTTGGTACTCACATTATGAACATGTGTAGCATCACGTTCGAGATTCATAAAGAATAAACCATTCACCATAGGAGCATGACCATAAAACATATCTCTCATAAAAATGGAACAACCATTATTCTCAGATTTAAAAGAGTAGCCATCTCGAATTAAACGAGATCCCGATACAATGTTCATGCTCAAAGTTGGCACTAAATAACAATTATTAAGGTTTAAAACTAATCCCGAAGGGAGATGCAGAGGCAGCGTGCCGACGGCGATCACATTGACCTTGGAACCATTCCCGACGCGCATCGTCACCTCATCCTTTTCCAGTTTCCGCTTATTCCGCAGCCCCTGCTTTGAGTTACAAATGTGAGCAACTGCACCGGTATCAAATACCCAGGAGCCACTACGGGCACTAGTAAGGTACACATCAATTACATGTATATCACATATACCTTTTGTATTGCCGGCCTTCTTATCCGCTAAGTACTTAGGGCAGTTCCGCTTCCAGTGACCGCTTCCCTTGCAATAAAAGCACTCAGTCTCGGGCTTGGGTCCATTCTTTGGCTTCTTCCCGGCAGCTTGCTTGCCGGGTGCGGCAACCTCCTTTCCGTCCTTCTTGAAGTTCTTTTTACCCTTGCCTTTCTTGAACTTAGTGGTTTTATGGACCATCAACACTTGATGTTCCTTCCTGACTTCTACCTCCGCTGATTTCAGCATAGCAAATACTTCAGGAATGGTCTTTTCCATCCCCTGCATATTGAAGTTCATCACAAAGCTCTTGTAGCTTGGTGGAAGCGACTGGAGGATTCTGTCAATGACTGCATCATCCGGGAGATTAACTCCCAGCTGAGTCAAGCGGTTATGCAACCCAGACATAGTGAGTATGTGCTCACTGACAGAACTGTTTTCCTCCATCTTACAGCTGAAGAATTTGTCGGAGACTTCATATCTCTCGACCCGGGCATGAGCTTGGAAAACCATTTTCAGCTCTTCGAACATCTCATATGCTCCATGTCTCTCAAAACGCTTTTGGAGCCCCGGCTCTAGGCTGTAAAGCATGCCGCACTGAACGAGGGAGTAGTCATCGAAACGTGCCTGCCAAGCGTTCATAACGTCTTGTTCCGCAGGGAGAACGGGTGCGTCACCAAGCGGTGCTTGTAGGACATAATCTTTCTTGGCAGCTATGAGGATGATCCTCAGGTTCCGGACCCAGTCCGTATAGTTGCTGCCATCGTCTTTCAGCTTAGTTTTCTCTAGGAACGCGTTGAAGTTGAGGACTACGTTGGCCATTTGATCTACAATACATATTGCAAAGATTTTAGACTAAGTTCATGATAATTAAGTTCAACTAATCAAATTATTAGTGAACTCCCACTTAGATTAGACATCCCTCTAGTCATCTAAGTATTACATGATCCGAGTTAAACTAGACCGTGTCCGATCATCACGTGAGACGGACTAGTCAACATCGGTGAACATCTTCATGTTGATCGTATCTTCTATACGACTCATGCTCGACCTTTCGGTCTTCTGTGTTCCGAGGCCATGTCTGTACATGCTAGGCTCGTCAAGTCAACCTAAGTGTTTGCATGTGTAAATCTGTCTTACACCCGTTGTATGTGAACGTCTGAATAAAACACCCGATCATCACGTGGTGTTTTGAAACAGCGAACTGTCGCAACGGTGCACAGTTAGGGGGAACACTTCTTGAATTTATTGTGAGGGATCACCTTATTTACTACCGTCGTTCTAAGTAAACAAGATGCAAAACATGATAAACATCACATGCAATCAAATAATAAACGTGACATGATATGGCCAATATCACATAGCTCCTTTGATCTCCATCTTGGGGCTCCATGATGATCTTGTCACCGGCTTGACACCATGATCTGCATCATCATGATCTCCATCATCGTGTCTCCATGAAGTTGCTCGCCAACTATTACTTCTACTACTATGGCTAACGCGTTTAGCAATAAAGTAAAGTAATTTACATGGCGTTTCTTGATGACACGCAGGTCATATAAAAGAATAAAGACAACTCCTATGGCTCCTGCCGGTTGTCATACTCATCGACATGCAAGTCGTGAATCCTATTACAATAGCATGAACATCTCATACATCACATATAGATCATTCATCATTCATCACAACTTTGGCCATATCATATCACAAACCACTTGCTGCAAAAACAAGTTAGACATCCTCTAATTGTTGTTGCAAGTTTTACGTGGCTGAATTAGGGTTCTAGCAAGAACGTTTTCTTACCTACGTTAAAGCCACAACGTGATTTGTCAACTTCTATTTACCCTTCATAAGGACCCTGTTCATCGATTCCGCTCCAACTAAAGTAGGAGAGACAGACACCCGCCAGCCACCTTATGCATCTAGTGCATGTTAGTCGGTGGAACCGGTCTCACGTAAGTGTACGTGTAAGGTTGGTCCGGGCCGCTTCATCCCACAATACCGCTGAAGCAAGAAAGGACTAGTAACGGCAAGAGAGTTGACAAATCTACGCCCACAACAAATTGTGTTCTACTCGCGCAAGAAGAACTACGCATAGACCTAGCTCATGATGCCACTGTTGGGGAACGTTGCAGAAAACAAAAATTTTCCTAGTCGTTTCACCAAGATCATCTAGGAGTTCATCTAGCAACGAGTGATTAGATGCATCTACATACCTTTGTAGATCACGAGCGGAAGCGTTCAAAAGAACGGTGATGATGTAGTCGTACTCGACGTGATCCAAATCACCGATGACCAGCGCCGAACGGACGGCACCTCCGCGTCCAACACACGTACGGGATGGGAGACGTCTCCTCCTTCTTGATCCAGCAAGAGGGGAGGAGAGGTTGATGAAGATCCAGCAGCACGACGGCGTGGTGGTGGATGCAGGGCGTCACAGCAGCAGGGCTTCGCCGAGACTACGAGGGAGAGACGTAACGGGGAGAGATGGAGGCGCCAGGGGCTGGTGTGTTAGGTCCCTCCTCTCCCCCACTATATATAGGGGTGCCAGGGGGCTGGTGCGCAGCCTAGGAGATCTGATCTCCTAGGTGCGGCGGCCAGGGGAGGGTTTCCCTCCCCCCCAAGGCACCTCGGGGTGCCTTCCACCACTAGGACTCCTCCTAGGGGGAAACCCTAGGCGCATGGGCCTATAGGGCTGGTGCCCTTGGCCCATCTAGGCCAAGGCGCACCCCCTACAGCCCATGTGGCCCCCCGGGACAGGTGGCCCTACCCGGTGGACCCCTGGGACCCTTCCGGTGGTCCCGGTACAATACCGATAACCCCGAAACTTGTCCCGATGCCCGAAATAGCACTTCCTATATATAATTCTTTACCTCCGGACCATTCCGGAACTCCTCGTGACGTCCGGGATCTCATCCGGGACTCCGAACAACATTCGGGTTTCTGCATATACATATCTTCATAACCCTAGCGTCACCGAACCTTAAGTGTGTAGACCCTACGGGTTCGGGAGACAAGCAGACATGACCGAGACGACTCTCCGGTCAATAACCAACAGCGGGATCTGGATACCCATGTTGGCTCCCACATGCTCCACGATGATCTCATCGGATGAACCACGATGTCGAGGATTTAATCAATCCCGTATGCTATTCCCTTTGTCTATCGATATGTTACTTGCCCGAGATTCGATCGTCGGTATCCCAATACCTCGTTCAATCTCGTTACCGGCAAGTCACTTTACTCGTACCGTAATGCATGATCCCGTGACCAGACACTTGGTCACTCTGAGCTCATTATGATGATGCATTACCGAGTGGGCCCAGTGCTACCTCTCCGTCATACGGAGTGACAAATCCCAGTCTTGATCCATGTCACCCAACAGACACTTTCGGAGATACCCGTAGTCTACCTTTATAGTCACCCAGTTACGTTGTGACGTTTGGCATACCCAAAGCACTCCTACGGTATCCGGGAGTTACACGATCTCATGGTCTAAGGAAAAGATACTTTGACATTGGAAAACTCTAGCAAACGAACTATACGATCTTGTGCTATGTTTAGGATTGGGTCTTGTCCATCACATCATTCTCCCAATGATGTGATCTCGTTATCAATGACATCCAGTGTCCATAGTCAGGAAACCATGACTATCTGTTGATCAACGAGCTAGTCAACTAGAGGCTCACTAGGGACATGTTGGTGTCTGTTATTCACACATGTATTACGATTTCCGGATAACACAATTATAGCATGAATAAAGACAATTATCATGAACAAGGAAATATAATAATAATGCTTTTATTATTGCCTCTAGGGCATATTTCCAACAGTTGTAACTTATGCGTGGTACCCCGAGTTTGTGCGGCGAGTAAATTATTTAGTTTCTATTAATGTGAGTAGTTCTGTTGCGGTTTGACTCTATTATATTATTGTTCTCTCGTGAAGAATCATGGAGTTAGATCTCTTTTCCCTGAGTTGCTGCATCGTATATCTCCTCACGCCGTGGATTATTTCATTTCACACAGCACCACGGCAGCAGACTCACCTCCCTCGAACACGTACCATGCTTGCAAAGACACGTAACCGTGGGGTATTTGTTTTTCAAAACCGGTCTTAGCAAATCTCGAGGACGAGATTTTTCTTAAGGGGGGTAGTGTTGTGACACCCCAAAAAGTTTTGACCTTGTTTTGTTAATTAACATTTTGCCAGGAATTAAAATTTTTATTTTCTGGGCTCCCTTTTGATTTTTGGACCATTTCTCTCTCTTGTTATTATGGAGTTTTTCCCAAAATAAAACCTTTCAAATATGTTATTGGACTTGTTTAGCCTCTCAAGGAAAACTTTTCTTTTATTAGTAGAACTAATTACATAATTAAATTGCTTGATCTTTATTTTCTTGAAAAATGGTTTTCCAAGATTATATGCCCATATTTGAACTACAACCATTTGATAAATTCTCTTAAAATTCCAACCAAAAATTGGAGATGTCAGGTGATGTTTTTAAATCACTTTTATGCAAGAGTATCTTTTATTCATGAAATATTTTGAGCTCTACACCCAATTCTCTTCTCTGGTCTAGAGGGCAATTTTACACTACAACTCATTTAAATATTTCTTTCTAGCTTCCACCAAAATTATGGGATGTTAGTAGCAGCATATGATTCCACTTTATGCAAAAATCCAGGGATGTTCTTTGAAAAGTTTGAGTGAATCAACCTCATCTTTATTCTGGTCCAACATGATGGTTTGTACAGCATCCATATTCTTGCTTGCTCTTTGGCCCTTGATTCTTTCCCCAGCTTGTAGACCACCCTACAAAACCCCTAAGTCCAGGAGCATGCAACCATTGGAATACTTTTGGTCCATGAGATGATACCATTTACCTCCTGTACAGAACTGAAGTTCTGCAAAACTTGCACTAGAAAGTTTGTGCTTTTCACAAGCTAACCTCACCACCCTCTTGTGCATCCAAAGAGACTTCAATCTGGAAGATTTGGCCACTCCAAGAAAAGCCTAGGTGCCTGTGGCATTTTGTCAAACACCTGGAGTGCATGGACAGATTTGACATGAGTTTTGGTTTGCATTGTGGATCCTGATCCTCTGACCCAACAAGCATGTCCACTAGCATCCCAGCTACCCCTATACTAGACCTGCCAATCCCCAGCTCCAACCAAGCCACCTAGCAGGCCATGGCATTTCGTCGAGCAGATGGTGGGCGTGCACTGGGCGCGCCCAGAGCACGCCAACTGCAGCCACGCACCCGAACCGCCGCGTCACGCTCCTGGTTTGGCCCCACACTGCAAAGCCGCGCCACGCACTCCCCTTCTCACCAGAAACCTCCAAGCGGCCCTAGCACCCTACAGCGCCGCCCGAGCCACCCCGGCTCGCCACCTGCCCCTGGGAGCCACGCAAGCTTATCCCCTCGCTCGTCGGCTAGCTCTCGTCGCCTCCATGTCGCCCAAGCTACAGAATGGCGGTTCACCGTTGTCCTTATCGCCGGCCACCTCGGAACCGACCTCCATCGCCTATATAAGGAGCCCCGAGCTCATCCCCGCACGCAGGCAGTCCCAAGCCATCTCCCTAGGACCACCATTGGCAGCCAATCAACTCGGGGAGGTCTCCTTCCCCATCTCCGGCAACCGCAGTCGCCGCCACTGCCCCGGCCATTCCGACGCCACCAGGGCCTCCCCCTCTCCACTCTCTCCACCAGGAGCTCTCCCTCACTCTCGTTAGTGCAATCACACGCTCAATTTTGGTCGGAAACCACCGTAGCCCCAAACTCACTTTGCTCCCGAAGCCTCCCCCGCCGCGAAGCTCGCCGCCGGCAGCTCACGCCGTCCCCACCGACCCAACGACCACCGAGAGGACCTCCTCAGTCTTGCGGATCCATCCCCACCCTCGGGGGCCCGCGAGGAGTCGCCAAACACCGGCGACGATCGCCGGAACCCCCGCCTCTGTCCGGCCAGAGGAAGAAGAGGGAAGGGGACTGGTCAAACCTGACCAGTGGGCCAGGCAGGCCCACCGTTAGTGACCCAACGCCGGTCCGCGCAGGAGTAAGTGGAAGCGCATTTCCAGAATGCGCCTTCAACGTGTATTTCTTTTAAAACGTTTTCTTTTCTGTTTTATTTTAAAAACAGATTTTTGACCAGGACTTTGACTGGCTATAACTTTTTAATTACAACTCCAAATGAGTTGATTCTTTTTCCTACCTCTCTCAAATCTTATCTAGTTTATTTTAAGATTTATTTCAAAAAATTTAGACAACTTTTTGGTACTGTTTTTAAAACTATATATTGTTTAAAAAATATTTTGAAATAGGATTTTGAAGAGAGGAGAAAACTTTCAAAAGTTTTGGAGTGCACCCTGCCTTTCCACACATTGAAGGCAAGCATTCTGAACCCCGGCATAATATTTTTTGTGTGTTCGTCGACACGTTTATAACACCACGTCATTTCGGAGAACTTGTTATTTCATGTGATATGATCATTTGCATGAATGCATATTAGTGATTTCCATGCTGTTGGAAATGAACACACTTGTGATGATAATCATCCTCATGTGCCTTGCATGCATACCGGAAGGAATCCGAGAAAACCTCTGCCTTGGGTAGGCATGAGTTTGTCGCCGGTCTCTGTCGGGACGGTTATGTCCGGTATGGCATGGTAAGGTATAATGAGCGGTGACTCTGTTGGTTGAAATATATTCGTTATGCTATCATGCAGGGTATACTTAAACCTCCTGAGTCGACCCTAGATCGAGTCTTGTTCCAGCAACCCCCATACTTGTTTCGTACTACCACTCGTCTCTACAACAAGTAGAGTACGGTTCAGTAAGTTGTCAACCTCTTTCTAGCACACACCGTTGAGAGAGGCCATGGTGGAAGATACCGGTTGTAGCTGGTAGGCAGGCCACCTGGTCCGGGGGCATGGGTGTTTCCGGTTGAGACCGAGAGGGGAGGCCACCCCTTAGAGCGCGCAATATAAATTTGATCCCATGCTACGCTAGGTTGTAGCCTCCCCACTTAGAGTTTGCTTGACAGGTGTCGTGGGTGATTCCAGACACGTGTGAGTTAAGCTGGTGTGTGCAAGTTAGGTGTGTTTTCAACAAAAAGGCCGTAGACGGAATTAGTCCCGATGGACTAAAGGAATCCGTTACTCGTGGGTAAAGAGTACACGCTCTGCAGAGATTAAACCTATTCGAATAGCCGTGTCCATGGTTAAGGATTACAGTCTGGGATGGGTCAAGTGTCGGTCTTAGTGTCGGTCTTTGGAGGAGAAAACTATCAAACCAGAACTGGAATCACGACTTGTGACTTGTGATGATTATGATTATTATTTCTGTTGTGGACTAACCCGTGATATTATTGGTATTATCGAATATCCCTGGGATGGTTCTACCTCTGGGATATTCACTATGATTGATTCTTTAAAAGCCCTTTATGTGGTGTCGCTAAGACGCCCGACTATGGCATTTCTTTTAAAGCCCTTTATGTGTTGTCGCGAAGACGCCCGACTACGACATTTCTTTTAAATCCCTTTATGTGGTGTCGCTAAGACGCCCGACTGTGGCATTTCTTTTAAAGCCCTTTATGTGGTGTCGCTAAGACGCCCGACTGTGGCATGCTTGTTATTTATTTCATAATTTTAATACTACTATGTTATTGCACATTTATAAATAACATGCTCGCATGCATCGGAGTTTTTATTACCTTTCGTGACTGACATCATGAGCATATAATATTTTTAGCACATCATTGATATATTATACCTGTGTTCACAATGTTTGCGAGTACATTCAAAGTACTCACTGGCTTGTCCCTGGCTATTGTCTTGGCCAGATTTCTTGCGCGGAGAGGAGCGACTGTGATGACAGCCCCAGAACCCACGCAATGGTGATAGCCGCCTCGCGAAGATAGGAGTTAACCTGGTCAGCTGTTCCCGTGGGAAATGGAGTCCCATAGACACTGATGTTTCACAACCCGCTTCCGCCATCAACCGCTAGAAACCATTTGTTGTACTCACAGACCAGAATGGTCTTGTACTACATATTTTTGTGTTTTGCTTGGAATTTCTGTATCAAGTTGGTGCCTCATCAGCTAACAGTAATCCTGAGGCTGATGAGCACAAGGGCCATTTTCTGGGAATTAATACCCGGAAAATCGGTCGTCACATGCCGGCAGCTGGGATTCTGGCTGGAAAAGGAGCAAATATTGGAAACCTATTCTGCACAGCTCCAAAAGTCCCACAACCCCAAGAAAGTCATTTTTGGAATTAATAAGAATTATTGGGCAAAGAAAGTACCTCAGGGGGCCCACACCCTGGCTAGGAGGATGGGGGCGCCCCCCCTACAGGGCGCGCCCCCTGTCTCCTAGGCCCCCTGGTGGCCCTTTGGTGCCCATCTTATCCTATATGAGGTCTTTTGTCTTGGAAAAAATCATAAGGAAGCTCACGGGGCGAAACTCCGCTGCCACGAGGCGGAACCTTGGCGGAACCAATCTAGGGCTCCGGCAGAGCTGTTCTGCCGGGGACACTTCCCTCCGGGAGGGGGAAATCATCACCATCATCATCACCAACGATCCTCTCATTGGGAGGGGGTCAATCTCCATCAACATCTTCATCAGCACCATCTCCTCTCCAAACCCTAGTTCATCTCTTGTATCCAATCTTGTATCGAAACCACAAATTGGTACCTGTGGGTTGCTAGTAGTGTTGATTACTCCTTGTAGTTGATGCTAATTGGTTTACTTGGTGGAAGATCATATGTTCAGATCCTTAATGCATATTAATACCCCTCTGATTATGAACATGAATATGCTTTGTGAGTAATTACGTTTGTTCCTGAGGACATGGGTGAAGTCTTGCTATTAGTAGTCATGTGAATTTGGTATTCGTTCGATATTTTGATGAGATGTATGTTGTCTCTCCTCTAGTGGTGTTATGTGAACGTCGACTACATGACACTTCACCATTATTTGGGCCTAGAGGAAGGAATTGGGAAGTAATAAATAGATGATGGGTTGCTAGAGTGACAGAAGCTTAAACCCTAGTTTATGCGTTGCTTCGTAAGGGGCTGATTTGGATCCACTAGTTTCATGATATGGTTAGGTTTACCTTAATACTTCTTTTGTAGTTGCGGATGCTTGCAATAGGGGTTAATCATATGTGGGATGCTTGTCCAAGCAAGGGCGGTACCCAAGCACCGGTCCACCCACATATCAAATTATCAAAGTACCGAACGCGAATCATATGAGTGTGATGAAACTAGCTTGATAATAATTCCCATGTGTCCTCGGGAGTGCTTTTCTCATCATAAGAAATTGTCCAGGCTTGTCCTTTGCTACAAAAAGGATTGGGCCACCTTGCTGCACCTTATTTACTTTCATTGCTTGTTACCCATTATAATTTATCTTATCACAAAACTATCTATTACCTACAATTTCAGTGCTTGCAGAGAATACCTTACTGAAAACCGCTTGTCATTTCCTTCTGCTCCTCATTGGGTTCAACACTCTTACTTATCGAAAGGACTATGATAGATCCCCTATACTTGTGGGTTATCAATGCCCAAGGTCGAGTTCTCCTTCCGAGCAAGTTCAAGATCAAGAGAAGCTCAAGATCAAGAACAAGCTCATGACGACGCTCAAGATGATCAAGTTTCTGCTCCTCTTTTCACATCCGAGGAGGAATTAGAGCATCGTGCCGTGAAGATTGCTTACAAGCTCACAACCAAAGGTCATCTCATGAAGAATGTGGTTGGAAGCCTAAGAAAGGGGGTAAGCACTCGTATACAATTAGCAAACTATTGTGAACATCACGCGTTTGTTTCTTGTGTCGAACCCCAAAAGGTATATGAGGCGCTTGAGGATCCGGATTGGCTCAATGCCATGCATGAAGAACTCAACAACTTCAAGCACAACCAAGTGTGGAGATTGGTGCCAAGGCCAACATGGAATCATAATGTCATTGGAACCAAGTGGATATTCAAGAACAAGCAAGATGCTCATGGGATCATTGTTCGCAACAAGGCTCGTTTGGTGGCACAAGGCTACTCCCAAGTCGAGGGTATCGACTATGGTGAAACCTTTGCTCCCGTTGCCCGCCTTGAATCTATTAGTTTGTTGATTGCTTATGCTTCTCATCATAATTTCAAGTTGCAAGAAATGGATGTGAAGAGTGCGTTTCTTAATGGTCCTATTAATGAGTTGGTCTATGTCAAACAACCCCCGGGGTTCGAGGATCCCTATTTCCCCGATCATGTGTACCAACTCAACAAGGCACTCTATGGCCTTAAACAAGCCCCATGTGCGTGGTATGAGCACCTTACCGAGTTGTTGCAAGATCGTGGGTTCAAAATGGGGAAAATCGACCCCACTCTTTTTACTAAGAAAGTCAAAGGGGAGTTGTTTGTATGCCGACTATATGGTGATGATATTATATTTGGTTCCCCTAACAAAGCTTTCAATGAGGAATTTGCCGCTCTCATGACCTCAAAGTTCAAGATGTCTATGATGGGAGAGTTGAAGTTCTTTCTTGGGTTCGAAATCAAGCAAAGAAGAGAAGGAACCTTCATAAACCAAGCCAAATACACTCAAGACATGCTCAAGAGATTCAAGCTAAGTGATGTCAAGCCGGCTTCCACTCCAATGCCCGTCAAATGCCAACTTGACATAGATCCCAATGGTAAAGAGGTGGATCAAAAGGTATATCACCCCATGATTGGCTCCCTGCTTTACCTTTGGGCATCTAGACTGGATATCATGTTGAGTGTGGGAATTTGTGCACAGTTTCAAGCCGCACCTAAGGAAAGCCACTTTGTGGCGGTCAAGCAAATCTTTCGATATTTGGCTCATACCCCAAACTTTGGCTTATGGTACCCAAGAGGAGCCAACTTCGATCTCTTGGGCTATTCAAACTCAGATTGGGCGAGAGACAAAGTGGATAGGAAGTCCACTTCCGGATGGTGCCAATTTCTTGGTTGCCCTTTGGTGAGTTGGTCTTCTAAGAAGCAAATTTGTGTATCTCTCTCGTCCACCGAAGCGGAGTATGTGGCTGCCGATAGTTGTTGTGCTCAACTTCTATGGATGAGGAAAACTTTGAAGGATTACGGTGTCACTTGTGATGAAGTGCCTCTTTGGTGTGACAATGAAAGTGCCATCAAGATCTCTCTCAACCCGGTGCAACACTTCAAGACGAAGCATATTGAGATTTGATATCACTTCATCCGGGATCACATCAGGCGAGGGGAGATCAAGCTCAAGTATGTTAACACTCATGATAACCTTGCAGATATTTTAACGAAAAAAGGCCCATGGATGAAGCAAGATTTCGTGAGTTAAGGCATGAGCTAAATATCATTGACTCGAGCAATGTAGCTTGAACCCTTGCACACCCCACCATACTCAACGTGATATCTTGTTTAGGTGTAGGCATGGACATGGCGGGAGTGTTGTTCTCTCAATGAACTCTCCCTCCCCCCATTATGCATAAATTGATCAACTCTTTCACATTAGCCATTTTGATGGTACTTGTGCTTCAAAGACGTATTTTGGTCATGGGCCCAAGGATAATTCTTTGTGGTGCCATACCAATTGACTCAAACATAGGTGGCTCCGGCCACCGCCCTCTCTGTGGAGAGGTGGTGTTTCGTGTTTGGTCCTTGTTGTTGTTTTCCCTCCTCTTAGTGTCGTGCGTGTATTTGTGTTGTCTCTTGTGTTCGCCTCTTGGTGTGTTCGGTGTCTTGAAGGTTGCATTGCAAAGGCCGTTTCCCTCTCTTTTGCGAAACTTGCACTCCCATGGGGGTATGGTACTACCGTGGCAAGCCATGGTACTACCGTAGGAGTGGATTGCTCTGTGCATGCACAGTTGCATCCTAGGCATGGTACTACCGCTTCCATCGCGTCTGTAATTTTTTACTGGCGCTGGAAGAGCGGTACTACCGCCCAGCGAGTGGTACTTCCGCCCGGGCGGTACTACCACGATGATCCGCGGTACTACCGCGCCGTCGCGAGCGGGTGGGGGTTAAGAGCGGGGCAGGGGGAGTTCCAACTCCCCCATACCCATTCATCTCTTTCCCCACCCCGTCTCTCTCTCTATCCTGCCCAAGAACGGCGCTGGTGGAACTCGTCGGATCTCCGTCTCCGGCCGCTCTCCTTGCATTTCATCCGGTGGGATCATTCCCCACCTTGTACACTTGCCATGGACCCCAGTATTTCCCCAAGTCCTTCTCTTCTTGTTCCGTTCTTGTGCTTCTAGGTCTTGGGGAGTGATACATCTCCAACGTATCTATAATTTATGAAGCATTCATGCTATTATATTATCTGTTTTGAATGATTATTGGCTTTATTATATAGTTTTAAATTACTTTTGGGACTAACCTATTAACCGGAGGCCAAGCCCATATTGCTGTTTTATTGCATGTTTCAGTATTTCAAAGAAAAGGAATATCAAACGGAGTCCAAACAGGATGAAACCTTCAGCAGCGTGATTTTTGGGAAGAGTATGATCCGGGAGACTTAGAGTTCACGTCAGAAGATCCTTGAGGAGGCTAGGAGACACTTGGGCACGCCCACCCCTTGGGCGCGCCCCCCTGTCTCGTGGGCCCCTCGAGCACCCCCGACCGACTTCTTTTAGCTATATAGTCCCATATACCCTAAAAACATCGGAGCAGAAGATAGATCGAGAGTTCCGCCGCCGCAAGCCTCTGTAGCCACCAAAAACCTTTCAGGAGCCCGTTCCGGCACCCTGCCGGAGGGGGGATCCCATCACCGGTGGCCATCTTCATCATCCCGACGCTCTCCATGACGAGGAGGGAGTAGTTCACCCTCGGGGCTGAGGGTATGTACCAGTAGCTATGTGTTTGATCTCTCTCTCTCTCTCTCTCTCTCTCTCTCGTGTTCTCTCTCGTGTTCCCTCTATGGCACGATCTTGATGTATCCCGAGCTTTGCTATTATAGTTGGATCTTATGATGTTTCTCTCCCTCTACTCTCTTGTGATGAATTGAGTTTTCCCTTTGAAGTTATCTTGTCGGATTGAGTCTTTATTGATTTGAGAACACTTGATGTATGTCTTGTCGTGCTTATCTGTGGTGACAATGGGATATCATGTGCCACTTGATGTATGTTTTGGTGACCAACTTGCGGGTTCCCCATGAACCTATGCATAGGGGTTGGCACACGTTTTCGTCTTGACTCTCCGGTAGAATCTTTGGGGCACTCTTTGAAGTACTTTGTGTTGGTTGAATAGATGAATCTGAGATTGTGCGATGCATATCGTCTAATCATGCCCACAGATACTTGAGGTGACAATGGAGTATCTAGGTGACATTAGGGTTTTGGTTGATTTGTGCCTTAAGGTGTTATTCTAGTATGAACTCTATGATAGATTGAGCGGAAAGAATAGCTTCATGTTATTTGACTACGAACTCTTGAATAGATAGAACAGAAAGGATAACTTTGAGGTGGTTTCATACCCTACCATAATCTCTTCATTTGTTCTCCGCTATTAGTGGCTTTGGAGTGACTCTTTGTTGCATGGTGAGGGATTGTTATGTGATCCAATTATGTTATTATTGTTAAGAGAACTTGCACTAGTGAAAGTATGAACCTTAGGCCTTGTTTCCTACCATTGCAATACCGTTTGTGCTCACATTTACCACTTGTTACCTTGCTGTTTTTATAATTTCAGATTACAAATACCTTTATATACCATCCATATTGCACTTGTATCACCATCTCTTCGCCGAACTAGTGCACCTATACAATTTACCATTGTATTGGGTGTGTTGGGGACACAAGAGACTCTTTGTTATTTGGTTGTAGGGTTGTTTGAGAGAGACCATATTCATCCTACGCCTCCCATGAATTGATAAACCTTAGGTCATCCACTTGAGGGAAATTTGCTACTGTCCTACAAACCTGTGCACTTGCAGGCCCAACAACGTCTACAAGAAGAAGGTTGTGTAGTAGACATCAAGCTCTTTTCTGGCGCTGTTGCCGGGGAGGTGAGTGCTTGAAGGTATATCTTTAGATCTTGCAATCGAATCTTTTTGTTTCTTGTTTTATCACTAGTTTAGTCTATAAAGAAAATTACAAAAAAATGGAATTGAGTTTATCTCATATGCTTCATCTTTTTAATATCTTTTGTGAAAATGATGGAAAGGAAAATTGTGCTCAAGTACTAGAAGAAGAAATCTATAAAATGTTTGTCACTAAATCTTTGAATGATGAGCATGATTGCAGTGTTGTTAGTATGAACTCTTTGAATATCCATAGTACTAATGATGATTGCACTAGTCATGATGAAAATATCTCTTATGAGCATGTCAACTTTTGTGGAGTGCATGTTTGCATGAACACACCAAATAGAGAAGATATATATTGCAAGAGGAATAAGCATTTATAAACTAAATTGTTGCTAGAAAAGTTAAATGGGAGTGCTGAAAAAATTTACATTTCCTTTGTCGTACTTGTGAACTATGCAATGAACATGGTCATCTACATCTCCTATGCAAATTATTTCATGATCGAATCGTGTCCAAAAATTGTGATGATTTGATTTCCCTTGCACATTATAATGAACTTAGTTTGCTTTTGGGTTATGAAGAATTGAAACATTTAACTAAGAATCTTCCAGAATTTGTCCTTAAGAAACTCTTTGATTTTGATATAGAGAAGATTTACATGTATTGTACGGTGAATTGCATTGAAAATCCTTATATTGCCAATTACATAAAGAAAATAAAACAAATAGAAGATGATGAGAATACTAATGAAAGGGAAGAGACTTCCCATTATCCTCCTATTATTTCTTATGATGAATCAGGTATCGAGGAGGAGCCTTCTATTCAACCAATCTCATCAATAAGGAGCTCAAAGAAGAGGGTTGAACCCACACATAATGTGAAGAAGAAAAGGAAGAGAAGGGTCAGCAAAGGTAAAGAGGTATCCCTCCCAAATGATGTTGCTCCTACTACTCACTGTGATGATGATAATTGCTATACTATTGGTGCTATCCATACTATTAATGATGAGAGTGATTATGCTTACGATATGAAAAGGCCCAAGATTGGGGAAGCTATGTTTGATGAGGATGAAATATTTGAGAATATATTTGCTGAAATTAATGTTTGTCCCAAGCTTGGGGATGCTATGTTTAATGAAGATGATATTTTTAGCCTCCCAAGTTTTGATATGCAAAGTTGTTATGATGATAGCATGCCTCTTACCTATGATGATTATATTGATGAAAGTGGGTTTGGAAGAGTGTCAACTTTAGGAAGTAGTGATCCCACTATTTTGGAGGATGTTGAATTTTATTGTGATGAATACGAAAGTGGATTTGGCAGAGTGTCAACTTTATTTAGCAATTCCACTATCTTGGGAGAGGTTTCAATCGATTATGATGAGAACGAAGTTGCTACTTATGATGATTATTGTGATAAAACTTATGCTATAAAAAGTAGTGATGATTATATTTATAAAACTTGTCATGATTATGATTACCCTTTTTCTGAACATTACTCTTTTAATGTGGAAACAATTTATAGTATTCAAGTCTCTTATGATACTCCCACCATTCCGAATGAGAAGAAGTTTGCTTATGTGGAGAGTAGTAAATTTTCCATGATTGTAGATCATGAAAAGAATGCTTTAGGTACTGGTTATATTGTTGAATTCATTCATGATGCTACTGAAAATTATTACGAGGGAGGAACATATGCTTGTAGGAATTGCAATAATGTCAAGTTTCCTCTCTACGTGTTGAAAATTTTGAAGTTATGCTTGTTTTGCCTTCCTATGCTAGTTGATTATCGTTCCCATAAATTGTTTTCTCACAAAATCCATATGCATAGGAAGTGGGTTAGGCTTAAATGTGCTAGTAATATTCTTCATGATGCTCTCTTTATGTTTCAATTCTTATCTTTTTTGTGAGCATCATTGTCATCATCATGCCTAGCTAAAAAGGCATTTAAGAAAAGCGCTTGTTGGGAGACAACCCAATATTTACCCTTACTGTTTTTTGTGTCCACATGATTATGTTACTGTATTAATCATGTTTTATAGCTTTTGTTTCAATAAAGTGCCAAGTAAGACCTTTGGGAAGACTTTGGGTGAAGTCTTTATGATCTTGCTGTAAAAAACAGAAACTTTAGCGCTCACGCGATTAGCTGCCATTTTTTACCAGAGAGTGATTTTAGGTTGATTATTTTTGAAGATGATTAATAGACAAATTCCTCAGGTCCACCAATTTATTTCATAATTTTTGGGGTTCCAGAAGTATACGTTTGATACAGATTACTACAGACTGTTCTGTTTTTGACAGATTCTGTTTTCATTGTGTTGTTTGCTTATTTTGATGAATCTATGGCTAGTATGTAAGGGTATGAACCATAGAGAAGTTGGAATACAGTAGGTTTAACACCAATATGAATAAATAATGAGTTCATTACAGTACCTAAGTGGTGATTTATTTTCTTATACTAACGGAGCTTACGAGTTTTGTTTTGAGTTTTGTGTGGTTGAAGTTTTCAAGTTTTGGGTAAAGATTCGATGGACTATGGAATAAGTAGTGGAAAGAGCCTAAGCTTGGGGATGATCAAGGCACCCCAAGGTAATATTCAAGGAAAACCAAGCAACTAAGCTTGGGGATGCCCTGGAAGGCATCCCCTCTTCCGTCTTCGTTCATCGGTAACTTTACTTGGAGCTATATTTTTATTCACCACATGATATGTGTTTTGCTTGGAGCGTCAATTTATTTTGTTATTATTTTATTGATGTTATTGAGAATAATGTTTTGCATCTCTATTTTTAATAAAAATGTCAAGGATAGCCTTTACCATGCTTATTTTGCTAGTATACATGTTGCTGTTTGAAAACAGAAAGTTTACCGCTGTTGCAAAAATTCCCCAGAAAAGTCAAAGAGTGATATAATGTTGAATATTTTTGCATAATGAGCTATGATAAATCTTATACAGCGTAGTATTTTTATTATAATTTTTGGAATTAGGGAACTATGATGAATCTTGCATTCTTTACAGACTATACTGTTTTGGCAGATTGCTGTTATGTCTGCATTGTTTGCATATGTTTGCTTGTTTAATGATTCTATTTGATGATAGGAGTGTTAAATATGCAGAGACATTTACTATACAATGTTGAATAATAATTTTAGTTATTTGTTACAGTAGAAAATGATAAGGTTTTGTATTGGTTTATACTAACCTATCTCACGAGTTCTTGTTGAGTTTGGTGTGGATGAAGCTTTTGATAAAAAAAAGAGAAACCATGATATGAGAGGAATTAAGGAGACACAAAAGCTCAATCTTGGGGATGCCCAAGGCACCCCAAGATAATATTTGAAGAAGTCTCAAGCATCTAAGCTTGGGGATGCCCCGGTAGGCACCCCACCTTTCTTCTTCAACAACTATCGGTTAGTATCGGTTGAACCTAAGTTTTTGCTTCTTCACATGAGTCGTGCTATCCTTGCAATGTCATTTTGTTTTGCTTTGCTTGATGTTTAAATAAAATACCAAGATCTGAAATTCTTAAATGAGAGAGAGTCTTCATATAGCTGCATAATTATTTAACTACTCATTGATCTTCACTTATATCTTTTTGGAGTAGTTGCTCATTTACTCGTGTGCTTCACTTATATCCTATGAGTAAATGGTTGAATGAGTTGAATGTAATAAATCTGAAATTATATATGTTTCATTTGCTTATCCCATGGGGAGTAATGACTTCACATTTAAGAAGTAGAGGTTGTAAATTTATTGAAGGTTAGCAAGCATTGTATTGGTCATTTGAACAATTCATGAAAGAATATTGAAGGAAGAGAGATTTCACATATAAATATATTATCATAGACATCTTTTATAATTGTGAGCACTCATTAAGTATGACATGCTAAAGAGTTGATGTTGGACAAGGAAGACAATGTAATGGGTTATGTTTTCTCACATTTTAGTTAAAGTATATTGTCATGGATCATTCAAACATGTTGAGCTTGCCTTTCTCCCTTTGCTAGCCTAAATATCTGTACTAAGCGGGAATACTGCTTGTGCATCCAAATTCCTTAAACCCAGTTTTTGCCATGAGTGTCCACCATACCTACCTATATGCGATATTTACCTGCCGTTCCAAGTAAATTTGCATGTGCCAAACTCTAAACCTTAAAATTATAATCTGTTTTGTATGCCCGAATTGCTCATGTAGCAACTAGGGGCTGTCAGTCTTCCATGCTAGGTGGGTTATTCTCAAGATGAGTGGACTCCGCTCATCATTCACGAGAAAAATGGCTGGTAACCGGGATGCCCAGTCCCATGATCAAAACGATCAAAATCAAATCAAAAATAATTGCAAACAAAATTCCCCTAGGTTTGATGTTAGTTGGAGGCACCCATTGTTTCGGGCAAGCCATGAATTGATGATTGTTGGTGGAGGGGGGAGTAAAAACTTTTACCATTCTATTTGGGAACCACCTATAATGTATGTAGTATGGAAGATATTGGGAACTCTTGGTTGTTATGTTGACAATGAGATCATACCTCTCAAAATTATTTATCTCTATTTCAAAATCGAGCTTTGGCACCTCTGCAAATCCCTGCTTCCCTCTGCGAAGGGCCTATCTTTTACTTTATGTCATTTACTTTATGCAAGAGTCAAGGTGATCTTCACCTTTCCCTTTTTCATTTTATCCTTTGGCAAGCACTTTGTGTTGGGGTGATCCTGATATATATATATCCAATTGGATGTAAGTTAGCATGAACTATTATTGTTGACATCACCGAAAGGTGAATACGTTGGGAGGCAACACTATAAGCCCCTATCTTTCTCAGTGTATGATTAAAACTTCATAACCACAAGTATTGCGTGAGTGTTAGAAATTATAGAAGACTATATGATAGTTGAGTATGTGAAGTTTGCTAAATCAAGGCTCTGACATAGACCCTTCCTGAAAATAAGATGAATTGCAATTGTTTGATGGCTAAGAATGAAGTTTGCTAGTTTTCAAGAAAGTTTATGGTCTATGCTTTAACATGTGAATAGCTTGTTACTTTATCATGAAAAGTTTTATGAGATGAACTACTGTTATGACATATAAACATGCTAGAAAAGGTGATTGAAATTATCATTGATCAAACTTGTGCACCTGCTAGCATTCACACTTCATAAATTCTTTCTTTTATCATTTACCTACTCGAGGACGAGCAGGAATTAAGCTTGGGGATGCTGATACGTCTCCAAGGTATGTATAATTTATGAAGCATTCATGCTATTATATTATTTGTTTTGAATGATTATGGGCTTTATTATACACTTTTATATTACTTTTGGGACTAACCTATTAACCGGAGGCCCAGCCCATATTGCTGTTTTATTGCCTGTTTCAGTATTTCGAAGAAAAGAAATATCAAACGGAGTCCAAATGGAGAAACCTTAGGCAGCGTGATTTTTAGGAAGAATATGATCCAGGAGACTTGGAGTTCACGTCAGAAGATCCTCGAGGAGGCCAGGAGACAGCTGGGCGCGCCCACCCCCCTGGGCGTGCCCCCTGTCTCGTGGGCCCCTCGAGCACCCCCCGACCAACTTCTTTCGCCTATATAGTCCTATATACCCTAAAAACATCGTAGGAGAAGGATCAGGAGTTCCGCCGCCGCAAGCCTATGTAGCCACCAAAAACCTCTCGGGAGCCTGTTCCGGCACCCTGCCGAAGGGGGGATCCCATCACCGGTGGCCATCTTCATCATCCCGACGCTCTCCATGATGAGGAGGGAGTAGTTCACCCTCGGGGATGAGGGTATGTACCGGTAGCTATGTGTTTGATCTCTCTCTCTCTCTCTCTCTCTCGTGTTCCCTCTATGGCACGATCTTGATGTATCCCGAGCTTTGCTATTATAGTTGGATCTTATGATGTTTCTCCCCCTCTACTCTCTAGTGATGAATTGAGTTTTCCCTTTGAAGTTATCTGATGAATTGAGTTTTCCCTTTGAAGTTATCTGATGAATTGACTTTTCCCTTCAAAGTTATCTTGTCGGATTGAGTCTTTAATGATATGAGAACACTTGATGTATGTCTTGCCGTGCTTATCTGTGGTGACAATGGCATATCATGTGCCACTTGATGTATGTCCTGGTGACCAACTTGCGGGTTCCGCCCATGAACCTATGCATAGGGGTTGGCACACGTTTTCGTCTTGACTCTCCGGTAGAATCTTTGGGGCACTCTTTGAAGTACTTTGTGTTGGTTGAATAGATGAATCTGAGATTGTGTGATGGATATCATATAATCATGCCCACGGATACTTGAGGTGACAATGGAGTATCTAGGTGACATTAGGGTTTTGGTTGATTTGTGTCTTAAGGTGTTATTCTATTATGAACTCTATGATAGATTGAGCGGAAAGAATAGCTTCATGTTATTTTACTATGAACTCTTGAATAGATAGAACAGAAAGGATAACTTTGAGGTGGTTTCGTACCCTACCATAATCTCTTCGTTTGTTCTCCGCTATTAGTGGCTTTGGAGTGACTCTTTGTTGCATGTTGAGGGATTGTTATGTGATCCAATTATGTTATTATTGTTAAGAGAACTTGCACTAGTGAAAGTATGAACCTTAGGCCTTGTTTCCTACCATTGCCATACCATTTGTGCTCACTTCTACCACTTGTTACCTTGCTGTTTTTATAATTTCAGATTACAAATACCTTTATCTACCATCCATATTGCACTTGTATCACCATCTCTTCGCCGAACTAGTGCACCTATACAATTTACCATTGTATTGGGTGTGTTGGGGACACAAGAGACTCTTTGTTATTTGGTTGCAGGGTTGTTTGAGAGAGACCATCTTCATCCTACGCCTCCCACGGATTGATAAACCTTAGGTCATCCACTTGAGGGAAATTTTCTACTGTCCTACAAACCTGTGCACTTGCAGGCCCAACAACGTCTACAAGAAAAAGGTTGTGTAGTAGACATCAGGGAGATGCATGTGCAGTTCATGTGATTTTTTTCTAAATCTGTGCAAGAGGGAATTGTAGGAGAGTGGTAGTGCAGTAAGCATGCTATTTGGAATGACACAACAGTTTTGTTTGATCAACGGTAGTACCGATCTAGTTTTGCGGTTATTCGTAGATCTAGATCCACTTTTATTGTGGCATTTGAATCTGTGCGGTACTACCGCATCCTCGCACATGATCTACCTCGTGTGGTACTACCGCTCCCTTGGAGCGGTACTACCGCTCGGGGCGCGGAAGTAAAAAATTACTTCCGCTCCAGGGGCGGTACTACTGTGCCACCCCGACACGGTACTACCATGGCTGGAGCGGATGTAATATTTTTGCATCTGTGCGCCGGTCCGTTACTACCGTATATTTGCAAATTATGCTGCTTTGCCCTTCCAAATCTTGTGCCTGCTTGTTTCTTTTGGCTTTGGCCCTGGTCTTTGCATTGATCCTTCTCGCTTTTCTTGCTGTTCTTGTGTTGTGTGTCATAGGTGCTGGCTCCGGTTCCAATGTCCATCGGTCGAATCCTGTCCATGACACGGGCTCGAAGTGCCTGTGCAACCAAGATGAAGCTCCAGAGGGCTCCAATGCCTCCCAACACAGAACCAAGCACATCGCCACCAAGCTCAGCGAGCCCTCCATGGGCATGGATGAGATACCACTGGTTGAGTTTATCGTTCGAAGGAAGATCAACCCCTATGTGAATCCCCGTGCCAAATTCAGAGGGAATGATCTGTGCTGTACCAAGCAGCAGAACCTTATCTATCTGGATGTGATCAAGGCCAAGCAGAACATCTACGTGGACGTGCACTGGATTGATATGAATCACATGAGGCAGGATAAGCACCACGACTATTTTGGTGAGGCTTTGGACCTAGTGGAGCAATTTGGCATTGAGCACATGCTGACCTTTCATGTGGACTTTGACCCAGAGATTGTGGCTCAGTTCTTTGCTTCGTTCCACTTCAATTATGATGAGCCAAGGACCATCACATGGATGACCAATGGTCAACAGATGACTGCTAAGTGGAAGGACTTAATGGATTTGCTTCAGGTTCCTGATGCGGGGCTCGACACGCCCGTTGGTGTTTGCCCTCATGCCAACCCTGAGTCGGCCAACAAGAACAAGCTTCAGCCCTTCTTTGTTGAGAAGACGCTTCCTAGTAAGAAGAAGGTGTGGGTGCTCAACTCCTACCTTGACATCATGCATCGGATCTTCCGCAACTCCCTCTTCCCGCGCATCGGTGACAACGACAAGGTGCATGCCTATCTTGTGGATATGATGCTCCTTTGTTAGGAGGCGCGTCATGCTCAGACGCAACCACTTGATGTCTCACATATCATGTGGTGAGAGCTTCAGTTCACGGTGTTCAACCGTAAGGTCCCCATCTATGGGCCTGCTACGTCTTGAGCTTGCGTTGGTTTTCCTTGAAGAGGAAAGGGTGATGCAGCACAGTAGCGTAAGTATTTCCCTCAGTTTTTGAGAACCAAGGTATCAATCCAGTAGGAGGCTCCTCACAAGTCCCACGAACCTACACAAACAACCAAAGAACTCGCAACCAACGCGATAAAGGGGTTGTCAATCCCTTCACAACCACTTGCGAAAGTGAGATCTGATAGAGATAATATGATAATACAAATATATTTTTGGTATTTTATAATATAGATGCATAAAATAAAGATGCACATAAAAGTAGATTGAAAGCTTATGTGATAAAGGATAGACCCAGGGGTCATAGGTTTCACTAGTGGCTTCTCTCAATATAGCATAAGTATTACGGTGGTGAACAAATTACTGTCAAGCAATTGATAGAAAAGCAAATAATTATGAGATTATCTAGGCATGATCATGTATATAGGCATCACGTCCGTGACAAGTAGACTAACTCCTTCCTGCATCTACTACTATTACTCCACACAACGACCGCTATCCAGCATCCATCTAGAGTATTAAGTTCATAAGAACAGAGTAACGCATTAAGAAAGATGACATGATGTAGAAGGATAAACTCAAGCAATATGATATAAACCCCATCTTTTTATCCTCGATGGCAACAATATAATACGTGCCTTGCAACCCTTTCTGTCACTCGGTAAGGACACCGCAAGATTGAACCCAAAGCTAAGCACTTCTCCCATGGCAAGAAAGATCAATCTAGTAGGCCAAACCAAATCGATAATTCGAAGAGACTTGCAAAGATAACTCAATCATACATAAAAGAATTCAGAGGAGATTCAATCATTATTCATAGATAAACTTGATCATAAACTCACAATTCATCGGATCTCGACAAACACACCGCAAAAAGATGTTACATCGAATAGATCTCCATAAGAGAGGGGGAGAACATTGTATTGAGATCCAAAAAGAGAGAAGAAGCCATCTAGCTAATAACTATGGACCCGAAGGTCTGTGGTAAAATACTCACAACTCATCGGAAGGGCTATGGTGTTGATGTAGAAGCCCTCCATGGTGGAATCCCCCTCCGGCAGAATGCCGACGACGGCTCCAAGATGGCATCTCACGGATACAGAAGGTTACAGTGGTGGAAATATTTCTTCGGTGGCTCCCTGGATGTTTTCAGGGTATGTAGGCTTATATAGGAGGAACAAGTACGTCAGTGGCCACCCGAGGGGTCCACAAGACAGGGAGACGCGCCCAAGAGGGGTGGGCACGCCCTCCTATCTCACAAAGCAAAACACTCATAATCTTTAATTTTGATCTTTATAGTAGGTTCCCACTCATCATTAAGTTTTCTAGGTATAGAAACTTCCAAATTAAGTTTTTCATCAAAAGATTGCATCAAGGCATCAACAATATGTTTGGTAAAGGCTTTATTTTGACTATAAGCATGAGGAGAATTAACAACAGATTGCAACAAGGAAATACAACTTTCTAAAGAACAATTATCATAATCAAATTCCTTGAAATTCGAGATAGTGGGTTCAATACTATTTAAAGTTTTGACCTCTCCAATTGCACTTTTACCAAAATTAGCATCAAGATCTAAAAACTCCAACTTATCAGAATGCTTTTTAACAAAAGTTGATTCACTTCTTGTCCCATTCTTATCAAGATTCATATTGCAAAATAAGGATCTAATAGGGGACACATCAATAACTTTAAGATCTTCATCATTATTTTCATGGAAACTAGAAGAACACGCTTTTATAAAGCAATCTTTCTTAGCATGCAATCTAGCGGTTCTTTCTTTGCACTCGTCAATGGAACTTCTCATAGCTTTGAGAGACTCATTGATATCATGCTTAGGAGGAGTAGATCTAAGTTTCAAAGAATCAACATCGAACGAAAGTCTATCAACGTTCCTTGCCAAATCATCAACTTTGAGCAATTTTTCTTCAAGTAAAGCATTAAAATTCTTTTGAGAGATCATAAATTATTTGACACTATTTTCAAAATCAGAGGGCATATTATTGAAATTACCATAAGAATTATTGTAGGAATTTCCAAAATTATTAGAGGAATTGCTAGGGAATGGTCTAGGATTAAAGTTTCCTATATAAGCATTGTTTCCAAAATTATTCCTACCAACAAAATTTACATCCATAGATTCATTATTATTCTAAATCAAGGTAGATAAAGGCATATCATTGGGATCAATAGAAGCACTCTTAGTAGCAAACAATCTCATAAGCTCATCCATCTTTCCACTCAAAACATTAATTTCTTCTATAGCATGCACTTTTTTACTAGTAGATCGTTCCGTGTGCCATTGAGAATAATTAGCCATAATATTATCAAGAAGTTTTGTAGCATCTCCTAAAGTGACTTCCATAAACGTGCTTCTGGCGGCTGAATCTAAAAGATTTCTAGAAGCAAAGTTCAAACCGGCATAAAAATTTTGTATGATCATCCATAAATTCAAACCGTGAGTAGGGCAATTGCGAATCATTAATTTCATTCTTTCCCAAGATTAGGCAACATGCTCATGATCAAGTTGTTTAAAATTCATAATATCATTCCTAAGCGAGATGATCTTAGCGGGAGGAAAATACTTAGAGATAAAATCATCTTTGCACTTGTTCCAAGAATCAATACTATTTTTAGGCAAAGACGAAAACCAAACTTTAGCACGATCTCTAAGTGAAAACGGAAATAACTTCAATTTAACAATATTATTATATGTATCTTTTTTCTTTTGCATCTCACACAAATCAACAAAGTTGTTTAGATGGGTAGCGGCATCTTCACTAGGAAGGCCAGAGAATTGATCTTTCATAAAAAGATTCAGCAAAGCGGCATTGATTTCACAAGACCCAACATCATTAAGAGGAGAAATCGGAGTACTAAGGAAATCATTATTAGTGGTGTTGGAGAAATCACACAATTTGGTATTATCTTGCGCCATGGCAACAAGTAATCAAACACACAAGCAAACAGAAAAAGGCAAGTGAAAGAGAGAGGAAGAAGAAGGCAAGCGGAAAATAGAGGAGATTGGGAAAGAGAGGGCAAATAAAACAGAAAGAGTGAAGTGGGGGAGAGGAAAACGAGAGCCAAATGAAAAATAATGTAAATGCGAGGGAGATGAGTTTGTGATGGGTACTTGGTATGTCTTGACTTGAGCGAAGACCACCCCGGCAACGACGCCAGAAATCCTTCTTGCTACGTCTTGAGCTTGCGTTGGTTTTCCTTGAAGAGGAAAGGGTGATGCAGCACAGTAGCGTAAGTATTTCCCTCAGTTTTTGAGAACCAAGGTATTAACCAGTAGGAGGCTCCTCACAAGTCCCACGAACCTACACAAACAAACAAAGAACTCGCAACCAACGCGATAAAGGGGTTGTCAATCACTTCACGACCACTTGCGAAAGTGAGATTTGATAGAGATAATATGATAAGATAAATATATTTTTGGCATTTTATAATATAGATGCAGAAAATAAAGATGCAAATAAAAATAGATTGAAAGCTTATGTGATAAAGGATAGACCCGGGGGCCATAGGTTTCACTAGTGGCTTCTCTCAAGATAGCATAAGTATTACAGTGGGTGAACAAATTACTGTCGAGCAATTGATAAAAAAGCGAGTAATTATGAGATTATCTAGGCATGATCATGTATATAGGCATCACGTCCGTGACAAGTAGACCGACTCCTGCCTGCATCTACTACTATTACTCCACACATCGACCGCTATCCAGGATGCATCTAGAGTATTAAGTTCATAAGAACAGAGTAACACATTAAGAAAGATGACATGATGTAGAAGGATAAACTCAAGCAATATGATATAAACACCATCTTTTTATCCTCGATGGCAGCAATATAATACGTGCCTTGCAACCCTTTCTGTCACTGGATAAGGACACCGCAAGATTGAACCCAAAGCTAAGCACTTCTCCCATGGCAAGAAAGATCAATCTAGTAGGCCAAACCAAATCGATAATTCGAAGAGACTTGCAAAGATAAGTCAATCATACATAAAAGAATTCAGAGGAAATTCAACTATTATTCATAGATAAACTTGATCATAAACCCACAATTCATCGGATCTCGACAAACACACCGCAAAAAGAGTTTACATCGAATAGATCTCCACAAGAGAGGGGGAGAACATTGTATTGAGATCCAAAAAGAGAGAAGAAGCCATCTAGCTAATAACTATGGAACCGAAGGTCCGTGGTAAACTACTCACAACTCATCGGAAGGGCTATGGTGTTGATGTAGAAGCCCTCCGTGGTGGAATCCCCCTCCGGCAGAACGCCGGTGACGGCTCCAAGATGGGATCTCGCGGATATAGAAGGTTACGGTGACGGAAATATTTCTTCGGTAGCTCCCTGGATGTTTTTGGGGTATGTAGGCTTATATAGGAGGAAGAAGTACGTCGGTGGCCACCTGAGGGGTCCACGAGACAGGGGGCGCACCTAGGAGGAGTTGGCGCGCCCTCCTATCTCGTGGCCGCCTCGGCTGCTTCTTGGCTTGCACTCCAAGTCCTCTGGATCACGTTCGTTCCAAAAATCACGCTCCTGAAGGTTTCATTCCATTTGGACTCCGTTTGATATTCCTTTTCTTCGAAATACTGAAATAGGCAAAAAAATAGCAATACGGGCTGGGCCTCCGATTAGTAGGTTAGTCCCAAAAAAATGATATAAATGTGTAAAATAAAGCCCATAGACATCCAAAACAGGTAATATAATAGCATGGAACAATCAAAAATTATAGATACATTGGAGACGTATCAAGCATCCCCAAGCTTAATTCCTACTCGTCCTCGAGTAGGTAAATGATAAAGATAGAATTTTTTATGTGGAATGCGACCTAGCATAATTCTCAATGTAATTCTCTTTATTGTAGCATGAATGTTCAGATCCAAATGATTCAAGATAAAAGCTTATAAAACATAAAAATAATAATACTTTGAAGCATACTAACAAATAATCATGTCCTATCAAAATAACAAAGCCAAAGAAAGCTTATCCCTACAAAATCATACATTTAGGCATGCTTCATTTTCATTACACAAAATACTCCCATCATGTACAACCCCGATGACGAGCCAATCAATTGGTTCATACTTTTTAACGCGCTTCAGCTTTTTTCAACTCTTATGCAATACATGAGCGCAAGCCATGGACATAGTACTATGGTGGTATATGGTGGTGGTTGTAAGGACAAAAAGGGAGAAAATAGTCTCACATCAACTAGGCGTATCAACAGGCTATGGAGATGCCCATTAATAGATATCAATGTGAGTGAGTAGGGATTGCCATGCAACGGATGCACTAGAGCTATAAATGTATGAAAGCTCAACATAAGAAACTAAGTGGGTGTGCATCCAACTTGCTTGCTCACGAAGACCTAGGGCACTTTGAGGAAGCCCATCATTGGAATATACAAGCCAAGTTCTATAATGAAAAATTCCTACTAGTATATGAAAGTGACAACATAGGAGACTCTCTATCATGAAGATCATGGTGCTATTTTGAAGCACAAGTGTGGAAAAGATATTGTAGCAATTGTCCCTTCTCTCTTTTTCTCTCATTTTATTTTTTTTTCTTTTTCTTTTTTTCCCTTTTTCTCTTTTTTTCCCTTTTTTCCTTTTTTCTTTTTTGGTGGGCTTCTTTGGCCTCTTTTATTTTTATAAAGTCTGAAGTCTCATCCCGACTTGTGGGGGAATCATAGTCTTCATCATCCTTTCCTCACTGGGACAATGCCCTAATAATGAAGATCATCACACTTTTATTGATTTACAACTCAAGAATTACAACTCAAAGCTAGACCAAGATATGACTCTATATGAATGCCTCCGGCGGTGTACTGGGATATGCAATGAATCAAGAGTGCCATGTATGAAAATTATGAAGGTGGCTTTGCCACAAATACGATGTCAACTACATGATCATGCAAAGAGCAATATGACAATGATGGAGCGTGTCATAATAAACGGAACTGTGGAAAGTTGCATGGCAATATATCTCGAAATGGCTATGGAAATGCCATAATAGGTAGGTATGGTGGCTGTTTTGAGGAAGGTAAATAATGGGTGCATGCTACCGGCGAAAATTGCACGGTAAAATAGAGGCTAGCATAGTGGAAGGATGAGTGTGCGTATATCCATGGACTCACATTAGTCATAAACAACTCATATACTTATTGCAAAAGTCTACTTAGCCCTCGAAGCAAAGTACTACTACGCATGCCCCTAGAGGGATAGATTGGTAGGAAAAGACCATCGCTCGTCCCCGACTGCCACTCATAAGGAAGACAATCAAAAGAGCACCTCATGCAACAAATTTGTCACACAACTTTTACCATACGTGCATGCTACGGGACTTGCCAACTTCAACACAAGTATTTCTCAATTTCATAATTATCCACTAGCATGACTCTAGCATTACTACCTTTATATCTCAAAATAATTATCAAGCATCAAACTGATCCTAGTGTTTAATGCACTTTCTATGATAGTTTTTATTATAGCCAACTTGGATGCTCATCATTCTAGGACCAATTTCATAACCAAAGCAAATACCATGCTGTTCTAAGAGACTCTCAAAATAATATAAGTGAAGCATGAGAGACTAGCAATTTCTTCAAAATTAATCCACCGCCGTGCTCTAAAAGATATAAGTGAAGTACTAGAGCAAAAACTATCAAGCTCAAAAGATATAAGTGAAGCACATAGCAAATTCTAATCAAGCTCAAAAGATATAAGTGAAGCACATAGCAAATTCTAATCAAGTGGGATTTTCACAAAAGGTGTGTACAGCAAGGATGATTGTGGTAAACTAAAAAGCAAAGAATAATATAATACACGACGCTCCAAGCAAAACACATATCATGTGGCGAATAAAAATATAGCTCCAAGTAAAGTTACCAATGAACGAAGACGAAAGAGGGGATGCCTTCCGGGGGCATCCCCAAGCTTAGGATTTTGGCTATTATTTAATATCTTGGGGTGCCTTGGGCATCCCCAAGCTTAGGCTTTTGCCACTCCTTATTCCATAGTCCATCAAATCTTTACCCAAAACTTGAAAACTTCACAACACAAAACTCAACAGGAAATCTCATAAGCTCCGTTAGTGAAAGAAAACAAAACCACCACATAAGGTACTGTAATGAACTCATTATTTACTTATATTGGTGTTAAACCTAATGTATTCCAAGTTCTCTATGGTTCATACCCTTACATACTCTCCATAGATGCATCAAAATATGCAAACAACACACGAAAAACAGAATCTATCAAAAACAGAATAGTCTGTAGCAATCTGTAGCTAACGCAAACTTCTGGAACATTAAAAATCCTACCAAAATAGGAAGTCCTAAACATTTTTTATTGAATAACAAAGAAAATAATCAATGCAAAAGCTCGTTCCTGTGATTTATTGAATTTTTTCTCGTGAGCGCAAACACTAAATATCATAGGTTATCCTATAGGTTCTACTTGGCACAAACACTAAATAAAACATGAAAACACATCTAAACATAAAGTAGATGCAAAATTTATTACTAAACAGGAACAAAAACAAGAAACACAAATAACATTGGGTTGCCTCCCAACTAGCGCTATCGTTTAACGCCCCTAGCTAGGCATAAAAGCGAAGATAGATCTCAGTAGTGCCATCTTTGGGACTTGATTCATAGGTAGCTCGCATAATAGATTCATAGGGTAATTTGAATTTATTTCTTGGAAAGTGCTCCATGCCTTTCTTTAATGGAAATTGGAATCTAATATTCCCTTCCTTCATATCAATAATCGCACCAATTGTTCTAAGGAAAGGTCTACCAAGAATAATAGGGCAAGAAAGATTGCAATCCATATCAAGAACGATAAAATCAACGGGCACCAAATTTATATTTGCAACAATTAGAACATCAATGATTCTTCCCATTGGCTTTTTAATGGTGGAATCCGCAAGGTGCAAATTTAAAGAGCAATCATCAAGATCATGTTAACCTAGAATATCACATAAAGTTTTCGGAATCATGGAAACACTAGCACCCAAATCACACAAAGCAAAACACTCATAATCTTTAATTTTGATCTTTATAGTGGGTTCCCACTCATCATTAAGTTTTCTAGGTATAGAAACTTCCAAATTAAGTTTTTCATCAAAAGATGGCATCAAGGCATCAACAATATGTTTGGTAAAGGCTTTATTTTGACTATAAGCATTAGGAGAATTAACAACAGATTGCAACAAGGAAATACAACTTTCTAAAGAACAATTATCATAATCAAATTCCTTGAATTCCGAGATAGTGGGTTCAATACTATTTAAAGTTTTGACCTCTCCAATTGCACTTTTACCAAAATTAGCATCAAGATCTAAAAACTCCAAATTATCAGAACACTTTTTAACAAAACTTGATTCACTTCCAGTCCCATTATTATCAAGATTCATATTGCAAAACAAGGATCTAATAGGGACACATCAATAACTTTAAGATCTTCATCATTATTTTCATGGAAACTAGAAGAACACGCTTTCATAAAGCAATCTTTCTTAGCACGCAATCTAGAGGTTCTTTCTTTGCACTCGTCAATGGAACTTCTCATAGCTTTGAGAGACTCATTGATATCATGCTTAGGAGGAGTAGATCTAAGTTTCAAAGAATCAACATCGAGCGAAAGTCTATCAACGTTCCTAGCCAAATCATCAACTTTGAGCAATTTTTCTTCAAGTAAAGCATTAAAATTCTTTTGAGAGATCATAAATTCTTTCACACTATTTTCAAAATCAAAGGGCATCTTATTAAAATTGCCATAAGAATTATTGTAGGAATTTCCAGAATTATTAGAGGAATTGCTAGGGAACGGTCTAGGATTAAAGTTTCCTCTATAAGCATTGTTTCCAAAATTATTCCTACCAACAAAATTTACATCCATAGATTAATTATTATTCTCAATCAAGGTAGATAAAGGCATATCATTGGGATCAATAGAAGCACTCTTAGTAGCAAACAATCTCATAAGCTCATCCATATTTCCACTCAAAACATTAATTTCTTCTATAGCATGCACTTTTTTACTAGTAGATCATTCGGTGTGCCATTGAGAATAATTAGCCATAATATTATCAAGAAGTTTTGTATCATCTCCTAAAGTGATTTCCATAAACGTGCCTCCGGCGGCTGAATCTAAAAGATTTCTAGAAGCAAAGTTCAAACCGGCATAAAATTTTTGTATGATCATCCATAAATTCAAACCATGAGTAGGGCAATTGCGAATCATTAATTTCATTATTTCCCAAGATTGGGCAACATGCTCATGATCAAGTTGTTTAAAATTCATAATATCGTTCCTAAGAGAGATGGTCTTAGCGGGAGGAAAATACTTAGAGATAAAAGCATCTTTGCACTTGTTCCAAGAATCAATACTATTTTTAAGCAAAGACGAAAACCAAACTTTAGCACGATCTCTAAGTGAAAACGGAAATAACTTGAATTTTAAAATATCATTATCCATATCTTTTTCCTTTCGCATCTCACACAAATCAACAAAGTTGTTTAGATGGGTAGCGACATCTTAACTAGGAAGGCCGGAGAATTGATCTTTCATAACAAGATTCAGCAAATCAGCATTGATTTCACAAGACTCAACATCATTAAGAGGAGCAATCGGAGTACTAAGGAAATCATTATTATTGGTATTGGAGAAATCACACAATTTGGTATTATCTTGTGCCATGGAAACAAGTAATCCAACACACAAGCAAACAGAAAAAGGCAAGCGAAAGAGAAAGGAAGAAGAAGGCAAGCGAAAAAGAGAGGAGATTGGGAAAGAGAGGGAAAATGAAATGACAAGGATGAAGTGGGGGAGAGGAAAACGAGAGGCAAATGGCAAATAATGTAAATGTAAGGGAGATGAGTTTGTGATGGGTACTTGGTATGTCTTGACTTGAGCGAAGACCTCCCCGGCAACGGTGCCAAAAATCCTTCTTGCTACGTCTTGAGCTTGCGTTGGTTTTCCTTGAAGAGGAAAGGGTGATGCAACACAGTAGCATAAGTATTTCCCTCAGTTTTTGAGAACCAAGGTATCAATCTAGTAGGAGACTCCTCACAAGTCCCACGAACCTACACAAACAAACAAAGAACTCGCAACCAACACGATAAATGGGTTGTCAATCCCTTCACGGCCATTTGCGAAAGTGAGATCTGATAGAGATAATATGATAAGATAAATATATTTTTGGTATTTTATAATATAGATGCAGAAAATAAAGATGCAAATAAAAGTAGATTGAAAGTTTATGTGATAAAGGATAGACCCGGGGGCTATAGGTTTCACTAGTGGCTTCTCTCAAGATAGCATAAGTATTATGGTGAGTGAACAAATTACTGTCGAGCAATTGATAGAAAAGCGAATAATTATGAGATTATCTAGGCATGCTCATGTATATAGGCATCACGTCCGTGACAAGTAGACCGACTCCTGCCTGCATCTACTACTATTACTCCACACATCGACCACTATCCAGCATGCATCTAGAGTATTAAGTTCATAAGAACAGAGTAATGCATTAAGAAAGATGACATGATGTAGAAGGATAAACTCAAGCAATATGATATAAACCCCATCTTTTTATCCTCGATGGCAACAATACAATACATGTGTTGCAACCCTTTCTGTCACTGGGTAAGGACACCGCAAGATTGAAACCAAAGCTAAGCACTTCTCCCATGGCAAGAAAGATCAATCTAGTAGGCCAAACCAAATCGATAATTCGAAGAGACTTGCAAAGATAACTCAATCATACATAAAAGAATTCAGAGGAGATTCAATTATTATTCATAGATAAACTTGATCAGAAACCCACAATTCATCGGATCTCGACAAACACACTGCAAAAAGAGATTACATCAAATAGATCTCCACAAGAGAGCGGGAGAACATTGTATTGAGATCCAAAAAGAGAGAAGAAGCCATCTAGCTAATAACTATGGACCCGAAGGTCTGTGGTAAACTACTCACAACTCATCGGAAGGGCTATGGTGTTGATATAGAAGCCCTCCATGGTGGAATCCCCCTCCGGCAGAACACCGGCTCCGGCTCCAAGATGGGATCTCGCAGATACAGAAGGTTACGGTGGCGGAAATATTTCTTCGGTGGCTCCCTGGATGTTTTCGAGATATGTAGGCTTATCTAGGAGGAAGAAGTATGTCGGTGGCCACCCGAGGGGTCCGCGAGACAGGGGGCGCGCCCAGGAGGGGTGGGCGCGCCCTCCTATCTCATGGCCGCCTCCGCTGCTTCTTGGCTTGCACTCCAAGTCCTCTGGATCATGTTCGTTCCAAAAATCACGCTCCTGAAGGTTTCATTCCGTTTGGACTCTGTTGATATTCCTTTTCTTCAAAATACTAAAATAGGCAAAAAAACAGCAATACGGGTTGGGCCTCCGGTTAGTAGGTTAGTCCCAAAAAATGATATAAATGTGTAAATAAAGCCCATAGACATCCAAAACAGGTAATATAATAGCATGGAACAATAAAAAATTATAGATACGTTGGAGACGTATCAGGGCCTTACCTGTTTCTCTTGATCACAAAGACTTGGGAGAAGCTCTATCCCGATGATGAGTTTGTTGCCCCCGGCTGGATTCGTCATGAGCCCATCAAGCTCCGCATCAAGAGCCAATGGGCTAACACCACCACCAGTGTTGAGGTCGAGGCTGCCAAGATGGATGTGGATGAGGATGAGATCGAGGAGGAGGAGGCGGATGAGGCAGTTCTGATGGATATACTCCTCCCTCTACCGAGCAATCTTGGGCTAAGAAGCTGAAGAAGAAGATGAAGGCTCTGTTCTGCTTGCAGACCCAGGGGAAGTATAGGGCCCATGTTGCCTCCAAGGAGAGTCGCCAGCATGATAAGAAGATTTTGATGACCTTTGGCGAGATTGTGCACAGTGGCTTAGAAGTTATCATCACTCCGAAGGCTGCCTGGATAGCCAAGCAGGGGTATCAGTGGACGGAGTCATAGGAGGAGACTATTCCCGCTGCCGAGACCGACGGGGAGTCATTTTCAGCCTGAGCTACCACCTGTGTCGTAGGTGTCCTCTCTGCCTTTTTGGTGTCTCGATGCCAAAGGGGGAGAGAGTGTAGGATTTACCCGTCTTGTGTCGTGTGTTTAGCCTTGTTGCTTTGCTTTCCGTCTGTTGAACCTAGTTTGCTTTGATTTGGTATGTGCTCTTAAGACCAAGTTATCTATCATATGGTGTAAGACATATGCACTCTAGAGTATCTTATTATCTTCGTTACTTAGTAGTTCGTGAGCCTATGCTATCTTGTGCCCTTCTCTTTATGCTCTTTTTCATCATCTTGCCTACTTGCTTAGTGTCAGTTTTATCATTGCAAGAGATGCCTTGTCTATAAAATATAGGGGGAGTGTTGATCCTAGTATGTGTGTCGTGCAGTCCAAAGCACTTCTCTAGAGTGCACACATCTAGGGGGAGCCTGTCTATATTTTATAGATGGTGGGTTTGCCGTTGCTTCATTTTATATCCCTATGTGCATATCCCATATTTTCATCAATCCACCAAAAAGGGGGAGATTGTAAGGGCATATTTATTCCTTAGTAGTTTTGGTGATTGATGACAATGCTTTTGCGGACTAATCGTGTGCATTGAGCATTTCAGATATATCATGTCTAAACACAAGACGATTTGGTGCCCCACGAAGACTATTGAAGACGATGTTTCTCCATGTTTCTTTTCGGTGGATTTGAGTCGTAGGAAAGTCGTACTATTAAGAGAGGGTCCGCGTTGGAAAGGTTTAGGTGGAATCTCACGTACACGTTTGTCCCTTTTTGCATCACCTTTCCTTTGGCTCTTTGGAGCATCCTCCGTCTCTCCGTGTCTCTGCAAAATGAAGGACTCCTAATGTTATTGAACTGAGGCAGGTGGTAGTGCTGCTCTCCAGAGCGGTACTACCGCAGGCCCTCGCGGTAGTTCCGCGCTCCAGCATGGTAGTACCGTAGGTGCTCACGGTAGTACCGCTCCTTGGGAGTGGTAGTACTGTGGCCTCAGGCCAGGCCCAGCTACTCGAGCGGTAGTAGGGCGGATATAATTTTTTACATCTGCACCCTATGCGGTAATACCACGCCTTGGGGGCGGTAGTATCGTGAGCTCTGGCCAGTCACAACAGCATGCACGGAAGTAGGGGCGGATGTAACTTTTTACATTTGGGCCCTACACGGTAGTACCGCTCCAGGCTTGTGGTAGTACCATGTCGGATTTTTGCATAGACCTAAACTCAGCGGAAGTAGTCACGGATGTAATTTTTTATGTCCGTGCCTTCTCAGCCTAGACTATCCCTGCCTGGCGGTAGTACTGCAAGGGGCGCGGTAGTACCGCGCCAGCGGTTCTACCGCTCCCTGTCTTAGCACATCAGGACTAGTCCTGGCCCCTGCTATGCCAGCGGTAGTACCGCAGTCCGCTGCGGTAGTACCGCAGGCCCGTGCGGTAGTACTGCTTATATGGTGCGGTAGTACCGCGTGTCGCAGGCTGAGTTGGTGGATAACGGTTAGATTTGTTATTACACTATATAAGGGGAGTCTTCTTCTCCGAGTTGACTACCTCTTCCATCTCTAAGCTCCATTGATGCTCTAAGGTGCATTTTCGCCCGATCTCTCTCCCTAGCCAATCAAACTTGTTGATTCTCTAGGGATTGGTTGAGAAGGCATCGATCTACACTTCCACCAAGAGAAATTTGATTCCCCCCACTAATCCCTTGCGGATCTTGTTACTCTTGGGTGTTTGAGCACTATAGACAGTTGAGGTCACCCGGAGCCATATTCCATTGTGGTGAAGCTTCGTGGTGACATTGGGAGCCTCCAATTAATTTGTGGAGATTGGCCCAACCTTGTTTGTAAAGGTTCGGTCGCTGCCTCCAAGGGCACCAATAGTGGAATCACGGCATCTCGCATTGTGTGAGGGCGTGAAGAGAATACGGTGGCCCTAGCAGCTTCTTGGGGAGCATTGTGCCTCTACACCGCTCGAACGGAGACGTACTTCCCCTCAAAGGGAAGGAACTTTGGTAACACATCCTCGTCTCCATCGGTTCCACTCTTGGTTATCTCTTACCTTTACTTATGCAAGTTATATTGTGTTATATCCTTTGCTTGCTTGTGTGCTTATTGTAGTTGCATCATATAGGCTGCTTACCTAGTTGCATATCTAGACAACCTACTTTGATGCAAAGTTTAATTTGGTAAAGAAAAGCTAAAAAAATGTTAGTTGCCTATTCACCCTCCCTCTAGTCAACTATATCGATCCTTTCCATTGGTATCAGAGCCTCGTCTCTTAGGGCTTTACCGTCCTAAGAGTATGGTTGACACTATAGACGGTGAGGAGGAGCACCCCGGTGTGAATCCTTCTTCGTCTATGGCCGATGGGGGATCCCCGGTCTCACGTGAGAAATTCAATGTGGCTTTGGACACATTGAAAACCTCCATGACGACCGAGGTCAAAGGCATGTTCAAAGAGTTCCTTGATGGTCTTAAATTATCCACCGCACCTTTGGAAGTGTTCGCTCCCACTAACAAGATGGCGGATGCCAACTTCGATAAGGAGGAAGCTTCTAGTGACAAAGTTCCTTTGCCTAGTGGTAAAAGTGGAAATGGTATCTATGCTCATGTTGAACCACCTCTTACTTATAGAGGACCAGTTCCCTCCACTCATTTAAATCATGCGGGTTCTACTCCCAAGATTGTGAAGAATGAGGATTTTGACTCTTGGGTTTATCACTTTAAATGTCATTTAAACCATGTTAATACTAATCTTTGGAGAATCATTGAGGAAGGTTTCTATCCACATGACCGAAGCAATTTCACCCCAAGATAAGCCGCGCATAATCAATTCAATGAGAATGCTCTCTTCATCATCCAAGATGCAATTCCACCCGAATATATTGTGCATCTCCGACCCTTCACCGTGGCCAAGGAAGCATGGCACCATGTAGTTTACCTCTACAAGGAAAGCGCAAGCATTAAACGCTCCAACTATGAAGTGGTGCAAGATGAAGCCGATGAGTTTGCAATGAATGAAGAAGAAGAACCTCGTGAGATTTGCCGGAGATTAACTACTCTCGCGGTCTCACTCCGAGAACATGGGAGCAAGGATACGGATGACAATTGGATCAAGCGCAAGTTTCTCAAGGCCATGATGCCTTACCACAAGGCCATGTCCTCCGTCATCTGTCAAAGGCCGGACTTCCACACCTTGTCCTCAAGTGAAGTGTTGGATGAGTTTGTGGCAATGAGGATCTTCGACAAGACCGCCGACAATGCGGTGTTGTGTTCTCAAAGAGCAAATAAGCCCAACCTTGCCTTGAAGGCCAAGGTTAGTGTGGAAGAAGAGGAGGAAGAGGAAGATGAGGAGAGCAACCTCGAAGATACGAAATATGATTATCATGAGCACATGGCTCTTGCTTCAACACAATTTTGGAGCAAGAAGAACTCAAGGCCCAATTTCAACAAGAACAACTCTAGTGGCTTCAAGGGCAAGCAACGTGTGAGAACATGTTACAATTATGGCAATGTGGCAAGCTCATCCGAAAAGACAAAGCCAAGTCCTTACCCAACAAGAACAACTTCACCAAGAAGACTCCAACCAAAGGGTTGGTGGCTCAAGAAGAATACCATGAGGATGATGATGATAATGAAGATAGTGAAGCCATGGCCCTGGCCTCCGTTGCCATTGCCACAACTCCATGGGTGTCTCTCTTTGACTCACCCAACGAGAACATCACCGCCAAGTGCCTCATGGACAAAGCCACCAACAAGGTAACCCCCAACATCAAAACTACCATCATTACTAATCCTTACTTGACGGATTGTATTGATGAAAGTGAGGGGTATAATGAGGAAGTAAATGAATTTGAGTCTTTTATGAGTATGCTCAATGGCAAATCCAAGAAGCACTTCGTTGCTCTCTTGGAACAACTTGGTGAAGCCAATGACATGATCGAGGCTCATGAGGAAACCATCTCTAAGATGGAAGGTCATAGTAGTGATTATGCCGATGAGATATCATACCTCTCTAATGCGCTTGAGGAAGAGCGTGTTCATCGTTTGTTTCTTGAGGAGTCACACAACGATGACCATGCTAAATTAAAGAAAGATCTTGATCATGCTCTTGTTGTATCTCGTGTACTCAATTCTGAGAAGGCTAAACTTGGGCATGAGCATGGTAGACTCAAATAGGAGTTTGATATACTTGACAAGGCTCACAAGGCCTTGAAGGGTGCTCATGCTAACCTCAAGGAGTCTCACGATCAACTCCAAGTGAAGCTAACCAAGGAGAAAGCCACTTTTCTCATATGGTCTTATTTGATAACGCAAATGCTACTAACCCGTGTTGTGAGCATGTGCATCTTGTGGAGGAGAATGCCAAGTTGAAGGAGCAACTTGAGAAAGGCCTTGTGTCTTGCATACAAGGTGAGAAGAATCTCAATGACCTTTTGAGCAATCAAAAGGAAGTTGTGGCCAAGGAGCGAGTTGGGTTCGCACCGAAGTCCAAGAACAAGAAGAAGATGACAAGATCAAACGACCTCCTCCTCTCAAGCAAACTTTTGTGAAGGAGGAAGAGGGTGCTTATAAGGAGAAGAAGAACAATGTGAAGGGTGGTGATGTCAAAAAGGGCAATGCCACCCCTTCCAACAAAGCTGGCAACTTTGACCCCTCTTATCTGTTGTGTCATGCTAGTGATGGGCATGTTTATGCTAAATTTGTTGGTTCTCCTTATGAGTACATTGAACGGTCTATTTGGGTTCCTAAGACCCTTGTTACTAACATCAAAGGACCCATTACAAAATGGGTACCTAAAACCAAGCATTGATCTCTTGTAGGTGTTTGCTTTCGGTGGGGGATCATGGTTGCTCGATGGTGGAGCCACAAATCATATGACCAGAAGCAAGGATTTGGTAGTGGACGTGCATAAGATTCCTTCTATTCCCACCAATGTCGAGTGGGGTGATGCCTCGTCCTCCAAGGTATTGGGTCTTGGCAAGGTTGTCATTTCTCATGATCTCACGATTGAGAAAGTTATGCTTGTTAAGTCCCTTGTATACAGTTTACTTTCCGCTTGTCAACTTGCACTCTTGGGTTTTGCCACATTATTTGATATTGACACCATGGCCCTCTTGTGGAGAAATACTCTTAAAGTAGCCTTTGTTGGGCATGTCGAGAACGGTCTTTATGTGATTAACTTTTCGGAGTGACCCACTAAGACCGTGACATGCCTAATGGCTAAAGTTGATGTGGGATGGCTTTGGCATCGCTGTTTAGCCCATGTCAATATGAGATCTTTGCAAAGTCTTCTCAAGGGGGACCATGTCTGTGGACTAACAAATGTTGGTTTTGCCAAAGGTCATGCTTGGAGTGCTTGTATCAAAGGAAAGTTACATGAGAAGGCTCACCCTCCCACGACTATCATCTACTCGAAGAGACCCTTGGAGCTCCTTCACATGGATCTCTTTGGGTATCCATCCTTTGATAGTCTTGGGGGTAGAAAGTATTGCTTGGTGATTGTCGATGATTACTCAAGGTACACTTGGGTATATTTCTTCAAGAGGAAGAGTGAAACTCAACAAACTGCCATCGACTTTGCAAATGAAGCTCAATGTCAATATGATGCAAAGATCTTGACAATAAGAAGTGACAACGACACCGAGTTCAAGAACTACACCTTGGATGAGTTTCTTAGTGATGAGGGGATCAAGCATCAATATTCCGCACCATATACTCCTCAACAAAATGGTGTTGCGGAGAGGAAGAATCGGGTGTTGATGGATGTGGCAAGGACCATGATGGCGGAGTTCAAGTATCCTTACAACTTTTGGGCTGAAGCCATCAACACCGCATGTCATGCATCCAATCGGCTCTATCTTTGCAAAGGCTTGAACAAGATTCCATATGAAATACTCACTGGTAACAAGCCCAACCTCAAGTACTTCTGGGTGTTCGGTTGTAAGTGTTTCATTCTCAAGAAAGGTGTTTGGTTGTCTAAATTTGAGGCTAGAGCTCATGAGGGCATATTAGTTGGTTATGCTACAAACTCTCGTGCTTACCGTGTCCCCAACAAGTCCACGGTACTCATTGAGGAGACGTGTAACATTGAGTTTGACGAGAATAACGGCTCCCAAGTGGAGCAAAGTGGTACTTGTGATGTAGATGATCAAATTCCTCCCCAAGCCATAAGAAGAATGGGTGTTGGTCATATCCTACCCATTGAGGAACCCCTTGTGGCCGAAGGAGAAGGACAATGCTCCACTCAAGTGGAGCCATCACCGACCCCAAGACCCACACGCTTTCGAAGAACAAAGTGAAGTCCCTCAACCACGTGAACAAGATCAAGGGCATGATCAACCTCAAGATGGTGGTGAGACACCAAGTGATGCCCAAGGTCTAGTTCTCCTTTCCGAGCAAGTTCAAGATCAAGAGCAAGCTCAAGATCAAGAACAAGCTCATGACATCGCTCAAGATGATCAAGTTTCCGCTCCTCTTTTCACACCTGAGGAGGAATTAGAGCGTCGTGCCGTGAAGATTGCTTCCAAGCTCACAACTAAAGGTCATCTCATGGAGAATGTGGTTGGAAGCCTAAGAAAGGGGGTAAGCACTCGTAGACAATTAGCAAACTATTGTGAACATCACGCATTTGTTTCTTGTATCAAACCCCAAAAGTTATATGAGGCGCTCGAGGATCCGGATTGGCTCAATGCATTGCATGAAGAACTCAACAACTTCGAGCACAACCAAATGTGGAGATCGGTGCCAAGTCCAATGGGGAATCATAATGTCATTGGAACCAAGTGGATATTCAAGAACAAGCAAGATGCTCATGGGATCATTGTTCGCAACAAGGCTCGTTTGATGGCACAAGGCTACTCCCAAGTCGAGGGTATCGACTACGGTGAAACTTTTGCTCCTGTTACTCGCCTTGAATCTATTTGTTTGTTGATTGCTTATGCTTCTCATCATAATTTCAAGTTGCAACAAATGGACGTGAAGAGTGCGTTTGGTCCTATTAATGAGTTGGTGTATGTCAAACAACCCTTGGGTTTCGAGGATCCCTATTTCCCCGATCATGTGTACCAACTCGACAAGGCACTCTATGGCCTTAAACAAGCCCCACGTGCATGGTATGATCACCTTACCAAGTTGTTGCAAGATCGTGGGTTCAAAATTGGGAAAATCGACCCCACTCTTTTTACTAAGAAGGTCAAAGGGGAGTTGTTTGGATGTCAACTATATGTTGATGATATTATCTTTGGTTCCCCTAACGAAGCTTTCAATGAGGAATTTGCCGCTCTCATGACCTCAAAGTTCAAGATGTCTATGATGGGAGAGTTGAAGTTCTTTCTTGGTTCGAAATCAAGCAAAGAAGAGAAGGAACCTTCATCAACCAAGCCAAATACACTCAAGACATGCTCAGGAGATTCAAGCTAAGTGATGTGAAGCCGGCTTCCACTCCAATGCCCGTCAAATGCCAACTTGACATAGATCCCAATGGTAAAGCGGTGGATCAAAAGGTATATCGCTCCATGATTGGCTCCCTGCTTTACCTTTGTGCATCTAGACCAAATATCATGTTGAGTGTGGGAATTTGTGCACGATTTCAAGCCGCACCTAAGGAAAGCCACTTTGTGGCGGTCAAGCAAATCTTTCGATATTTGGCTCCCCAAACTTTGGCTTACGGTAACCAAGAGGAGCCAACTTTGATCTCTTGGGATATTCAGACTCGGATTGGGCAGGAGACAAAGTGGATAGGAAGTCCACTTCCGGAGGGTGCCAATTTCTTGGTTGCTCTTTGGTGAGTTGGTCTTCTAAGAAGCAAAGTTGTGTATCTCTCTCGTCCATCGAAGCGGAGTATGTGGCTGCCGGTAGTTGTTGTGCTCAACTTCTATGGATGAGGCAAACTTTGAAGGATTATGGTGTCACTTGTGACGAAGTGCCTCTTTGGTGTGAAAATGAAAGTGCCATCAAGATCTCTCTCAATCCGGTGCAGCACTTCAAGATGAAGCATATTGAGATTCGGTATCACTTCATCCGGGATCACATCAGGCGAGGGGAGATCAAGCTCAATTATGTCAACACTCATGATTGAAAGGATCGGGATGGACCTAGAGGGGGGGTGAATAGGTACAATTACAAATTTTAATTATTACTTAGCAATTTTAGGCAATAATGTGGAATATGAAGGTGAGCCTAACAATTGCAAGTGAGTACTAAGTACTAAGCAAGTAACACAAGCACATAAGTAAGCAAGCACAATATGATGTAAGTAAGTGCAAAGAGACAAGTAACCACAAGTAGAGAGTTAGGGTTAGGAATAACAGCAACTCCGGGAGACGAGGATGTATGCCGATGCTCACTTCCTTGGAGGGAAGCTAGTCACTGTTAGAGAGGTGGATGTTACCAGGAAGGCACACCAACGCCACGAAGGCTCACCCTATTCTCCCTTTGAGACAACACCACGAAGGCGTTTCTCAACCACTAGTGGTAGACCTTTGGGTGATCTCCAAACCCTCACAAACTTTCCAGGGGTAATCATAAAGGTTGATTCCTCTCCAAAAAACTCCTATTGCCTAGGAGTCTCCAACCTCCAAGAGTAATAAGAACGTTGGGGAAAAGGTCAAGACTTGCTCAAATCACAAATTCCTTTGGTGCAAATAAGGGGAAGGAGTGGATCTATCACTTGATCGGAGAACTTCTCTCAAATGCTCCTAGATCACTTGGGGATCTATGATTTTATGTAGGTGATTGAGAGAGAGAGAGAGAGTGAAGAGTGTTCTTGGCAAGCTCAAAGTGAATGGTCAACCTTATCCCATGGAAGGGAGAGGTATATATATAGTAGGTATGGAAAAGTGACCGTTTGGGACACTTAAGTGCACAGGATAGGTCGGACGTCCGGACAACACCGGACGTCCGGTGGCACAAATAAGTCCGGACGTCCGATGGTCATCGGTCGTCTGGCCGTTGGGAATATATGAGCCACGAATCAGTACACAGGATACGGACGTCCGAGATGTGCCGGTCGTCCGGAGCCCGGCGACCAGAGAAGCCCGGAAATCCATAAATATGCTTCTGTGGTGAAAGTACCGGACGTCCGAGACCTGCCGGACGTCCGGAGGTCAGACGTCCGGAGAGTTCCGGATATCCGTAAATATCATTCTGTAAAGGGAACACCGGACGACCAGAGGGAGCCGGACGTCCGGACAGCTGAGAGGGACCGGACGACCAGAGAGCAAAAGCAGGAGTTGTGGGTTTTGAGCAAGTCTTTCACTAGATCCAATGATCCCCTCTTTATAGTGCAGGATCCCTTTACTCAAGAAAAAACCGTAAACAAAGCCAATGTCTTGTATCTCCATTCTTGAGTTATATGCATTTTGTCCTTAGTCATGATCCACACACACAGTCTTTGAGACATAATCCTGAGATATACTTGATAAACATGATTAGTCCCTAGCATACATGTTGTCATCAACATCAAAATATGATTAAGGGCATGATTGCACTTTCAATGATAACCTTGCAGATATTTTCACGAAGCCCTTGGATGAAGCAAGATTTCGCGAGGTAAGGCATGAGGTAAATATCATTGATTCGAGCAATGTAGCTTGAACCCTTGCGCACCCCACCATACACAACGTGATATCTTGTTTAGGTGTAGGCATGGACATAGGGGGAGTGTTGTTCTCTCAATGAACTCTCCCTCCCCCCATTATGCAAAAATTGATCAACTCTTTCACATTAGCCATTTTGATGGTACTTGTGCTTCAAAGACGAGTTTTGTTCATGGGGCCAAGGATAATTCTTCGCGGTGCCATACCAATTGACTCAAACATAGGTGGCTCCGGCCACCGCCCTCTCTGTGGAGAGGTGGTGTTTCTTGTTTGGTCCTTGTTGTCATTTGCCCTCCTATTTGTGCCATGCGTGTATTTGTGTTGTCTTTTGTGTTCGCCTATTGGTGTGTTCGGTGTCTTGAGGGTTGCATTGCAAAGGTCGTTTCCCTCTCTTTTGCGAAACTTGCACTCCCTTGGGGGTACGGTACTACTGTGGCAAGACACAGTACTACTGCAGGAGTGGATTGCTCTGTGCGTGCACAGTTGCATCCTAGGCACGGTACTATCGCTTCCATCGTGGCAGTAATTTTTTACTGCCGCTGGAAGAGCGGTATTACCGCCCAACGAGCGGTACTTTCGCCCGGGCAGTACTACCACGATGACCCGCAGTACTACTGCACCGTCGCGAGCGGGTGGGGGTTAAGAGCGAGGAAGGGGGAGTTCCAACTCCCCCATACCCATTCATCTCTTTTCCCCACCCCGTCTCTCTCTCTCCTGCCCAAGAACGGCACCGGCGGACCTCGCCGGATCTCCATCTCCGGCCGCTCTCCTCACATTTCGTCCGGTGGGATTGTTCCCCACCTCGTCCTCTTGCCATGGTCCCTGGTATTTCCCCAAGTCCTTCTTTTTTTTGTTCCGTTCTTGTGCTTCTAGGTCTTGGGGAGATGCATGTGTAGTTCTTGTGATTTTTGGCTAAATCTGTGCAAGAGGGAATTGTAGGAGAGTGGTAGTGCAGTAAGCATGCTATTTGGAATGACACAACAGTTTAGTTTGATCAATGGTAGTACCGATCTAGTTTTGCAGTTGTTCCTAGATCCAGATCCGATGTTATTGTGGCGTTTGAATCGGTGCGGTACTACCGCTCCTCCTGGAGCGGTACTACCGCATCCTCGCACATGATATGCCTCATGCGGTACTACTACTCCCTTGGAGCGGTACTACCGCTCGGGGCGCGAAAGTAAAAAATTACTTCCGCTCCATGCGCGGTACTACTGTGCCACCCCGACACGGTACTACCGCGGCTGGAGTGGATGTAATTTTTTACATCCGTGCGCCGGTCGGATACTATCGTAGATTTGCAAATTATACTGCTTTGCCCTTCCAAATCTCGTGCTTGCTTGTTTCTTTTGGCTTTGGCCATGGTCTTTACATTGATCCTTCTCGCTTTTCTTGTGTGTTCTTGTGTTGTGTGTCATAGGTGGTGGCTCCGGTTCCAATGTCTGTCGGTCGAATCCTGTCCGGGACATGTGCTCGAAGCGCCTGGGCAACCAAGATGATGCTCCAGAGGGCTCCAATGCCTCCCAACATAGAACCAAGCACACCGCCACCAAGCTCAAGGAGCCCACCATGGGCATGGATGAGATACCACCGGCTGAGTTTATTGTTCGAAGGAAGATCAACCCCTATGTGAATCCCCGTGCCAACTTCGGAGGGAATGATCTGTTCTGGACCAAGCAATAGAACCTTATCTATATGGATGTGATCAAGGCCAAGCAGAACATCTACGTGGACGTGCACTGGATTGACATGAATCACATGGGGCAGAATAAGCACCATGACTATTTTGGTGAGGCTTTGGACCTGGTGGAGCAATTTGGCATTGAGCACTGATACGTCTCCAACGTATCTATAATTTTTGATTGTTCCATGCTATTATATTACCTGTTTTGGATGTTTATGGGCTTTACTATACACTTTTATATTATTTTTTTGGGACTAACCTACTAACCGGAGGCCCAACCCAAATTGTTTTTTTTTGCCTATTTCAGTGTTTCGAAGAAAAGGAATATCAAAAGGAGTCCAAACGGAATGAAACCTTTGGGAGCGGTCTTTTTGGAACAAACGCAATCCAGGAGACTTGGAGTGGGCGTTAAGAAGCATCTGAGGCGGCCAC
>NC_041381.1:475586655-475668137 GCF_002162155.2 Triticum dicoccoides | reverse complement strand
TATGTATGTATCCCAAAAACATCCAGGAGCACCCCGAAAACCTATTTCCACCGCCGCAACCTTCTGTACCCGCGAGATCCCATCTTGGAGCCTTTTCCGGTGCTCCGTCGGAGGGGGAATCGATCACGGAGGGCTTCTACATCATCGCCAAGGCCTCTCCGATGAGTTGTGAGTAGTTTACCATAGACCTTCGGGTCCATAGTTATTAGCTAGATGGTTTTTTCTCTCTCTTTGAATCTCAATACAAAGTTCTCCTCGATCTTCTTGGAGATCTATTCGGTGTAACTCTTTTTGCGGTGTGTTTGTCGAGATCCGATGAATTATGGGTTTATGATCAAGTTTATCTATGAGAAATATTTGAATCTCCTCTGAATTCTTTTATGTATGATTGGTTATCTTTGCAAGTCTCTTCGAATTATCAGTTTGGTTTGGCCTACTAGATTGATCTTTCTTGCAATGGGATAAGTGCTTAGCTTTGGGTTCAATCTTGCGGTGTCCTTTCCTAGTGACAGCAGGGGTAGCAAGGCATGTATTGTATTGTTGCCATCGAGGATAAAAAGATGGGGTTTATATCATATTGCTTGAGTTTATCCCTCTACATCATGTCATCTTGCTTAATGCGTTACTCTGTTCTTATGAACTTAATACTCTAGATGCATGCTGGATAGCAGTCGATGTGTGGAGTAATAGTAGTAGATGCAGGCAGGAGTCGGTCTACTTGTTGCGGACGTGATGCCTATATACATGATCATGCCTAGATATTCTCATAACTATGCACCTTTCTATCAATTGCTCGACAGTAATTTGTTCGCCCACTGTAATACTTATGCTATCTTGAGAGAAGCCACTAGTGAAACCTATGGCTCCCGGGTCTATTTTCCATCATATAAGTTTCCGATCTACTTTATTTTGCAATCTTTATTTTTCAATCTATATCATAAAAATACCAAAAATATTTATCTTATTTTATTATCTCTATCAGATCTCACTTTCGCAAGTGGCCGTGAAGGGATTGACAACCCCTTTACGCTACTTTGCTGCATCACCCCTTTCCTCTTCAAGGAAAAAACCAACGCATGCTCAAGAGTTAGCAAGAAGGATTTCTGGCGCCGTTGCCGGGGAGGTCATCGCTCAAGTCAAGACATACCAAGTACCCATATCAAACTCATCTCCCTCGCATTACATTATTTGCGATTTGCCTCTCGTTTTCCTCTCCCCCACTGCACCCTTGCCATTTTATTCGCCCTCTCTTTTCCGTTCGCCTCTTTTTCGCTTGTCTCTTGTGTGCTTGTGTGTTGGATTGCTTGTCACGATGGCTCAAGATAATACTAAATTGTGTGACTTTTCCAATACCAATAATAATGATTTCCTTAGTACTACGATTGCTCCTCTTAATGATGTTGAATCTTGTGAAATCAATGTTGCTTTGTTGAATCTTGTTATGAAAGATCAATTCTCTGGCCTTCCTAGTGAAGATGCCGCTACTCATCTAAACAACTTTGTTGAGTTGTGTGATATGCAAAAGAAGAAAGACATGGATAATGATATTGTTAAATTGAACTTATTTCTATTTTCTCTTAGAGATCGTGCTAAAACTTGGTTTTCTTCTTTGCCTAAAAATAGTATTGATTCATGGAACAAGTGCAAAGATGCTTTTATCTCTAAGTATTTTCCTCACGCTAAGATCATCTCTCTTAGAAACGATATTATGAATTTTAAGCAACTTGATCATTAGCATGTTTCACAATCTTGGGAGAGGACGAAATTAATGATATGTAATTGCCCTACACATGGTTTAAATTTATGGATGATCATACAAATTCTATGCCGGATTGAAGTTTGCTTCTAGAAATCTTTTAGATTCGGCCGCGGGAGGCACTTTTATGGAAATCACTTTAGGAGAAGCTACTAAACTCCTAGATAATATTATGGTTAATTATTCTCAATGGCACATCGAAAGATCTACTAGTAAAAAGGTTCATGCGATAGAAGAAATTAATGTTTTGAGTGGAAAGCTGGATGAACTTATGAAATTGTTTGCTACTAAGAGTGCTCCTATTGATCCTAATGATATGCCTCTGTCTACTTTGATTGAGAATAATAATGAATCTATGGATGTGAATTTTTAATGGTAGGAATAATTTTGGTAACAACGCGTATAGAGGAAACTTTAATCCTAGGCGGTTTCCTAGTAATTCCTCTAATAATTATGGTAATTCCTACAACAACTCTAATGGAAATTTTAATAAGATGCCCTCTGATTTTGAGATTAGTGTTAAAGAATTTATGAATTCTCAAAAGAATTTCAATGCTTTGCTTGAAGAAAAATTGCTTAAAGTTGATGAATTGGCTAGGAACATGGATAGAATTTCTCTTGATGTTGATTCTTTGAAACTTAGATCTATTCCACCTAAGCATGATATCAATGATTCTCTCAAAGCCATGAGAATTTCCATTGATGAGTGCAAAGAAAGAACCGCTAGGATGCGTGCTAAGAAAGATTGCTTTGTAAGAGCGTGTTCTTCTAGTTTTCATGAAATAATGATGAAGATATAAAAGTGATTGATGTGTCTCCTATTAAATCTTTGTTTTGCCATATGAATCTTGATAATGATGGGACTGGAATGAGTCAACTTCAGTTAAAAGGCGTCCCAATGATTCGGAGTTTTTAGATCTTGATGCAAAAATTGGTAAAAGTGGGATTGAAGAGGTCAAAACTTTACATAGCAACGAACCCACTATTTTGGATTTCAAGGAATTTAATTATGATAATGTTTCTTTAATAGATTGTATTTCCTTGTTGCAGTCCGTGTTGAATTCTCCTCATGCTTATAGCCAAAATAAAGCTTTTACTAAACATATCGTTGATGCTTTGATGCAATCATATGAAGAAAAACTTCAATTAGAAGTTTCTATCCCTATAAAACTTTATGATGAGTGGGAACCTACTATTAAAATTAAAATTAAAGATCATGAATGCTATGCTTTGTGTGATTTGGGTGCTAGTGTTTCCACGATTCCAAAAACTTTATGTGATGTGCTAGGTTTTCGTGAATTTGATGAGTGCTCTTTAAACTTGCACCTTGCGGATTCCACTATTAAGAAACCTATGGGAAGGATTACTGATGTTCTTATTGTTGCAAATAGGAATTATGTGCCCGTAAATTTTATCGTTCTTGATATAGATTGCAATCTTTCATGTCCTATTATTCTTGGTAGACCTTTCCTTAGAACAATTGGTGCAGTTATTGGTATGAAGGAAGGAAATATTAGATTCCAATTTCCATTAAGGAAAGGCGTGGAACAATTTCCTAGAAAGAAAATCAAATTACCTTATGAATCTATTATGAGATCCACTTATGAATTCAATACCAAAGATGGCAATACTTAGATCTATTCTTGCTTTTATGCCTAGCTAGGGGCGTTAAATGATAGCGCTTGTTGGGAGGCAACCCAATTTTATTTTTGTTCCTTGCTTTTTGTTCCTGTTTAGTAATAAATAATTCATCTAGCCTCTGTTTATATGTGGTTTTATGTTTTAATTAGTGCTTGTCCCAAGTAGAACCTATAGGATCATCTTGGGTGAAAGTTAACTTGATCTTGCTGAAAAACAAAAACTTTTGCGCTCACGATAATAATTCTAATAAATCACAGAAACGTGATTTTGAGTTGATTATTTTTGCAGTAGATCAATAGACAAATTTACTAGGACTTACTATTTCTGTAAGATTTTTAGAGTTCCAGAAGTATTCGAAAGTTACAGATTGCTACAGACTGTTCAGTTTTTGACAGATTCTGTTTTTCGTGTGTTGTTTGCTTATTTTGATGAACCTATGGCTAGTATCGGGGGGTATGATCCATAGAGAAATTGGAATACAGTAGTTTTAACACCAATATAAATAAATAATTAGTTCATTACAGCACCTTAAGTGGTGGTTTTTCTTTCTTGCACTAACGGAGCTCATGAGATTTCCTGTTGATTTTTGTGTTGTGAAGTTTTCAAGTTTTGGGTAAAGATTTGATGGATTATGGAATAAGGAGTGGCAAGAGCCTAATCTTTGGGATGCCCATGGCACCCCAAGATAATTCAAGGACAACCAAAATCCTAAGCTTGGGGATGCCCCAGAAGGCATCCCCTCTTTCGTCTTCGTCTATCGGTAACTTTACTTGGGGCTATATTTTTATTCACCACATGATATGTGTTTTGCTTGGAGCGTTTTGTATGATATGAGTCTTTGCTTTTTATTTTACCACAATCATCCTTGATGTACACACCTTTTGGGAGAGACACAGATGATTCGGAATTTATTAGAATACTCTATGTGCTTCACTTATATCTTTTGAGCTAGACAATGTTGCTCTATGTGCTTCACTTATATCTTTTAGAGCACGGCGTTGGTTTTACTTTGTAGAAATTATTGATCTCTCATGCTTCACTTATATTATTTTGAGAGTCTTTTAGAACATCATGGTATTTTCTATGGTTATAAAATTGGTCCTAGAATGATGAGCAACCAAGTTGGGTATAATAAAAACTATCATAGAAAGTGAATTGAATACTATGATCAACTTGATGCTTGATAATTGTTTTGAGATATGAGGTTCGTAATAGTAGAGTTATTCTAGTTGGGTAGTTGTGAATTTAAGGAATACTTGTGTTAAAAGTTTGTGATTCTCGTAGCATGCACATATGGTGAATCGTTATGTGATGAAGTCGGAGCATGATTTATTTATTGATTGTCTTCCTTATGAGTGGCGGTCGGGGACGAGCGATGGTCTTTTCCTACCAATCTATACCCCTAGGAGCATGAGTGTAGTACTTCGTTTCAATAACTAATTTTTTTTTGCAATAAGTATGTGAGTTCTTTATGACCAATGTTGAGTCCATGGATTATACGCACTCTCACCCTTCCACCATTGCTAGCCTCTCTTGTGTCGTGCAACTTTTGCTGGTACCATACACCCACCATATACCTTCCTCAAAACAGCCACCATACTACATATTATGGCATTTCCATAGCCATTCCGAGATATATTGCCATGCAACTTTCCACCGTTCCGTTTATCATGACACGCTCCATCATTGTCATATTGCTTTTGCATGATCATGTAGTTGACATCGTATTTGTGGCAAAGCCACCTTTGTAATTCTTTCATACATGTCACTCTTGATTCATTGCATATCCCGGTACACCACCGGAGGCATCCACATAGAGTCATATGTTGTTCTAAGTATTGAGTTGTAACTCTTGAGTTGTAAGTAAATAAAAGTGTGATGATCTTCATTATTAGAGCATTGTCCCAAGTGAGGAAAGGATGATGGAGACTATGATTCCCATACAAGTCGGGATGAAACTTCGGACTTTATGCAAAATGAAAGAGGCCAAAGAAGCCCCCCCCCCCCAAAAAAAAGAGAGGCCAAACAAGCCCATAAAAATGAGAGAAAAAGAGAGAAGGGACAATGTTACTATCCTTTTACCACACTTGTGCTTCAAAGTAGCACTATGATCTTCACGATAGAGAGTCTTCTATGTTGTCACTTTCATATACTAGTGGGAATTTTTCATTATAGAGCTTGGCTTGTATATTCCAATGATGGGCTTCCTCAAAATGCCCTAGGTCTTCATGAGCAAGCAAGTTGGATGCACACCCACTTAGTTTCTTTTGTTGAGCTTTCATACACTTATAACTCTAGTGCATCCGTTGCATGGCACTCCCTACACACTCACATTGATATCTATTGATGGGCATCTCCATAGCCCGTTGATACGCCTAGTTGACGTGAGACTATCTTATCCTCCTTTTGTCTTCTCCACAACCACCATTCTATTCCACCTATAGTGCTATGTCCATGGCTAACGCTCATGTATTGCGTGAAGGTTGAAAAAGTTTGAGAACATCAAAAGTATGAAACAATTGCTTGGCTTGTCATCGGGGTTGTGCATGATTAAATACTTTGTGTGATGAATATAGAGCATAGCCAACCTATATGATTTTGTAGTGATAGCTTTGTTTGGCCATGTTATTTTGAGAAGACATGATTACTTTGTTAGTATGCTTGAAGTATTATTACTCTTATGTCAATATGAACTTTTATCTTGAATCATTTGGATCTGAACATTGATGCCACAATAAAGAAAATTACATTGAGAAATATGCTAGGTAGCATTCCACATGAAAATTTCTGTTTTTATCATTTACCTACTCGAGGACGAGCAGGAATTAAGCTTGGGGATGCTTGATACGTCTCCAACATATCTATAATTTTTTATTATTACATGCTATTATATTACCTGTTTTGGATGTTTATGGGCTTTACTATACACTTATATATCATTTTTGGGACTAACCTACTAACCGAAGGCCCAACCCAAATTGCTGTTTTTTTGCCTATTTCAGTATTTCAAAGAAAAGGAATATCAAACAGAGTCTAAACAGAATGGGACTTTCAGGAGAGATCTTTTTGGAACAAACGCAATCCAGGAGACTTGGAGTGGACGTCAAGAAGCAGCCGAGGCGGCCACGAGGGTGCAAGGCGCGCCCTGGGGGGCGCCCCCTGCCTTATGGGCCCCTCGTGGCTCCCCTGACCAACTTCTTTCGCCTATATATATCTACGTACCCCGAAAACATCCAGGAGCACCACGAAAACCTATTTACACCGCCGCAACCTTCTGTACCCGTGAGATCCCATGTTGGAGCCTTTTCCGGCGCTCCGTCGGAGGGGGAATCGATCACGGAGGGCTTCTACATCATCGCCAAGGCCTCTCCAATGAGTTGTGAGTAGTTTACCACAGACCTTTGGGTCCATAGTTATTAGCTAGATGGCTTCTTCTCTCTCTTTGAATCTCAATACAAAGTTCTCCTCGATCTTCTTGGAGATCTATTCGATGTAACTCCTTTTGCGGTGTGTTTGTCGAGATCCGATGAATTGTGGGTTTATGATCAAGTTTATCTATGAGAAATATCTGAATCTTCTCTGAATTCTTTTATGTATGATTCAGTTATCTTTGCAAGTCTCTTCGAGTTATCGGTTTGGTTTGGCCTACTAGATTGATCTTTCTTGACATGGGAGAAGTGCTTTGCTTTGGGTTCAATCTTGCGATGTCCTTTCCTAGTGATAGCAGGGGCAGCAAGGCATGTATTGTATTGTTGCCATCGAGGATAAAAAGATGGGGTTTATATCATATTGCTTGAGTTTATCCCTCTACATCATGTCATCTTGCTTAATGTGTTACTCTGTTCTTATGAACTTAATACTCTAGATGCATGCTGGATAGCGGTCGATGTGTGGAGTAATAGTAGTAGATGCAGGCAGGAGTCGGTCTACTTGTTGCGGACGTGATGCATATATACATGATCATGCCTAGATATTCTCATAACTATGCACTTTTCTATCAATTGCTCAACAGTAATTTGTTCACCCACCGTAATACTTATGCTATCTTGAGAGAAGCCATTAGTGAAACCTATGGCCCCGGGTCTATTTTCCAATCTATAAGTTTCCGATCTACTCTATTTTGCAATCTTTACTTTTCAATCTATATCATAAACCCTGTTCAAGAATTCATTCGATTAACCAGTTAACTTGCCGATTAATCCCTACTCGTAGGGTCACCGAGTAGCCTATAAACCGATAAATCATCCGATTAATTGATTAAATGGCCGGTTAACTTGCCGACTAGCTGATTAATCCCCTACTCACCAGCCAACCAAGCAGCTACCAGTTAACGATTTCCTCAACAATGATCATAAAAATACCAAAAATATTTATCTTATTTTATTATCTCTATCAGATCTCACTTTCGCAAGTGGCCGTCAAGGGATTGACAACCCCTTTATAGCGTTGGTTGCGAGGTTCTTGTTTGTTTGTGTAGGTACGAGGGACTTGCATGGAGCCTCCTACTGGATTGATACCTTGGTTCTCAAAAACTGAGGGAAATACTTACGCTACTTTGCTGCATCACCATTTCCTCTTCAAGGGAAAAACCAACGCATGCTCAAGAGGTAGCAAGCACATGCTTACCTTTCACCTGGACTTTGACCCAGAGATTGTGGCTCAGTTCTTTGCTTCGGTCCACTTCCATTATGATGAGGCAAGGACCATGACATGGATGACGAATGGTCAACAGTTGACTGCTAAGTGGAAGGACTTCATAGATTTGCTTCAGGTTCGTGATGCAGGGCTCGACACGCCCGTTGGTGTTCGCCCTCATGCCAACCCTAAGTCAGCCAACAAGAACAAGCTTCAACCCTTCTTTGTTGAGAAGACGCTTCCTAGTAAGAAGAAGGTGTGGGTGTTGAACTCCTTCCTTGACATCATGCATCAGATCTTCCACAACTCCCTCTTCCCGCGCATCGGTGACAAGGATAAGGTGCATGCCTATCTTGTGGATATGATGCTCCTTTGTGAGGAGGCACGTCATGCTCAGACGCAACCGCTTGATGTCTCACATATCATGTGGTGCGAGCTTCAGTTTGTGGTGTTCAACCGTAAGGTCCCCATCTATGGGCCTTACCTGTTTCTCTTGATCACAAAGACTTGGGAGAAGCACTATCCTGATGATGAGTTTGTTGCCCCCGACTGGATTTGTCATGAGCCCATCAAGCTCCGCATCAAGAGCTAATGGGCTAACACCACCGCCAGTGCTGAGGCCGAGGCTGCCAAGATGGATGTTGATGAGGATGAAGAAGTTGAAGAAGAAGATGAAGGCTCTATTCTGTATGTAGACCTAGGGGCAGTACAGGGCCCATTTTGCCTCCAAGGAGAGTCGCCAGCGCGATAAGAAGATTTTGAGGACCTTTGGCGAGATTGTGAACAGTCGCTCATAGGAAATCATCACTCTGGAGGCTGCCTGGATAGCCAACCAGGGGTATCAGTAGACGGAGTCAGAGGAGGAGACTATTCCCACTACCGAGACCGACGAGGAGTCATTTTCAGCCTGAGCTATTACCTGTGTCGTAGGTGTCCTCTCTGCCTTTTTGGTGTCTCGATGCCAAAGGGGGAGAGAGTGTAGGATTTGTGCATCTTGTGTCGTGTGTTTAGCCTTGTCGATTTGCTTTCCGTCTGTTGAACCTAGTTTGCTTTGATTTGGTTTGTGCTCGTAAGACTAAGTTATCTATCATATGGTGTAAGACATATGCACTCTAGCGTATCCTATTGTCTTCATTACTTAGTAGTTCGTGAGCCTATGCTATCTTGTGCCCTTCTCTTTATGCTCTTTTTCATCATCTTGCCTACTTGCTTAGTGTCAGTTTTATTGTTACAAGAGATGCCTTGTCTATAAAATATAGGGGGAGTGTTGATCCTAGTATGTGTGCCATGCAGTCCAAAGCACTTCTCTAGAGTGCACACATCTAGGGGGAGCCCATCTATATTTTATAGATGGTGGGTTTGCCGTTGCTTCATTCTATATCCCTATGTGCAAATCCCGTACTGTCATCAACCTACCAAAAAGGAGGAGATTGTAAGGGCATATTTATCCCTTAGTAGTTTTGGTGATTGATGACAATGCTTTTGCGGACTAATGGTGTGCATTGAGCATTTCAGATATATCATGTCTAAACACAAGACGATTTGGTGCCCCTCGAAGACTATTGAAGGCGGCGTTTCTCTACGTTTCTTTTTGGTGGATTTGAGTCGTAGGAAAGTCGTACTGTTAAGAGGGGGTCCACGTTGGAAAGGTTCGGCTCTTTGGAGCATCCTCCGTCTCTCCGTGTCTCTGCAAAATGAAGGACTCCTAATGTTGCTGAACTGAGGCAGGCGGTAGTACTGCTCTCCACACTACAAAAAAAGGACACATCCGTGATATTTTGGGCCAAACGATATTTTCTTTCTATCATACTTATGACACTTCTATGACGATAACTGTGACAAAACCCAGTATCATCATAGATGTGGTGGGCTCCTACTTCTATGACAAAAAATCATGACAGAAAATGGGCTTTTCGTCCTGGGCGGGCCGAAGAAGCAGTTGCATGACATTCTTTGGGCCGTCCATGACGGAAAAAACCATGGTAGAAGCGAGGGTGAGGAAAATTTCGGGGAGTTCCCAGTTATGGTGGGTGGTCGGGGGCCGAGCGATGTGCGTTTCTCTTGTACACGTACACGCGTGTGTGCGAGGCTTCGGCTCTAACTGAACCCGAGCGAGGCGTTGGGCTCTAACTGAACCCGAGCGATTGCACTGCAGGCTACGTGTTACTGAACCCGAGCGAACGATCGATGGCTGTTAATTGTACCCGATCGAGCTATTCCTTCGCTACTGCTGCTAACTAAAGCCGATCGTGCTAGCTCTGGATGAACAATGAGTGTTGGGGGGGAGGTTGGATGAACAGTGAGCGGTGGGGTGGATGAACAGGACCCTGTGGCGTTGCCTCTGGATGAACAGGACCCCGATCGATCGAGCCGGTTGGGGCTGGATGAACAGGACCCCGTGGAGGACTGGATGAACAGGACGACCCCGTGGAGGGATGGATGAACAGTACACGGTGGAGGGGTGGATGAACAGTAGCCCGTGGAAGGGTGGTTGAACATGAGCCCGTGGAGAGGGGTGGTTGAACAGTAGCCGGTGGAGTAGCACGCGGTGGAGGCTGGATGAACAGGAGCCCGTGGATGAACAGTCATAGGTGGAGGCTGGAGGAGGTCGATGGTGGATGAGCAGTAGCCCGTGGAGGCTGGAGGAGGTCGACGGTGGAGATGAACAGTATTCCATGGAGTCCCGTTTTGCGGTATGCCACACCCCTCCCGATGAACAGGACCCCCATTTCGACCGTAGCACTCCAACACAAGTCCGTTTCGTCCATTTTGCGGTACGCCACACCCCTCCCGATCAACAGGACCCCGTTTCGACCATAGGAGGTCCAACACAAGTCCGTTTCCTCCATTTTGCAGTATGCCAGACCCCTCCCGATAACAGGATCCCGTTTTGAACATGGTCGTTCAAACACAAGGCCGTTTCCTCTGTTCTGCGGTACGCCAGGCCTCGTTTCCATCGCCTGTTGATACGTCTCCAACGTATCTACTTTCCAAAAACTTTTGCCCTTGTTTTGGACTCTAACTTGCATGATTTGAATGAAACTAACCCGGACTGACGTTGTTTTCAGCAAAACTGCCTTGGTGTTGTTTATTGCGCAGAAAACAAAAGTTCTCGGAATGACCTGAAAATCCACGGAGATAACTTTTGGAAAATATAAAAAATACTGGTGAAAGAATCAAGGCCAGGGGGCCCACACCCTGTCCACGAGGGTGGGGGGCGTGCCCCCTCCCCCTGGGCGCGCCCCCCTGTCTCGTGGGCCCCCTAATGCTCCACCGACCTCAACTCCAACTCCATATATTCCGTTTCGTGGAGAAAAAAATCAGAGAGAAAGTTTCATCGCGCTTTACGACATGGAGCCGCAGCCAAGCCCTAATCTCTCTCGGGAGGGCTAATCTGGAGTCCGTTCAGGGCTCCGAAGTGGGGGATTTGTCGTTGTCGTCATCATCAACCATCCTCCATCACCAATTTCATGATGCTCACCGCCGTGCATGAGCAATTCCATCGTAGGCTTGCTGGACGGTGATGGGTTGGATGAGATTTACCATGTAATTGAGTTAGTTTTGTTAGGGTTTGATCCCTAGTATCCACTATGTTGTGAGATTGATGTTGCTATGACTTTGCTATGCTTAATGCTTGTCACTAGGACGCGAGTGCCATGATTTCAGATCTGAACCTATTATGTTTTCATGAATATATGTGAGTTCTTGATCCTATCTTGCAAGTCTATAGTCACCTATTATGTGTTATGATCCGACAACCCAGAAGTGACAAGAATCGGGATACTTCTTGGTGATGACTGTAGTTTGAGGAGTTCATGTATTCACTATGTGTTAATGCTTTGGTCCGGTACTCTATTAAAAGGAGGCCTTAATATCCCTTAGTTTCCACTAGGACCCTGCTGCCACGGGAGGATAGGACAAAAGATGGCATGCAAGTTCTTTTCCATAAGCACGTATGACTATATTCGAAATACATGCCTACATTACATTGATGAACTTTAGCTAGTTCTGTGTCACCCTATATTATAACTATTACACGATGAATCACATCCGACATAATTATCCATCACTGATCCAATGCCTACGAGCTTTTCACATATTGTGCTTCGCTTATTTACTTTTCCGTTGCTACTGTTACAATAACTACAATACTGCTATCTTTACTTTTGCCATTGTTACCATTACTATCATACTACTTTGCTACTAAATACTTTGCTACAGATACTAAGTTATCCAGGTGTGCTTGAATTGACAACTCAACTGCTAATACTTGAGAATATTCTTTAGCTCCCCTTGTGTCGAATCAATAAATTTGGGTTGAATACTCTACCCTCGAAAACTGTTGCGATCCCCTATACTTGTGGGTTATCAAAACTATTTTCTGGCGCTGTTGCCGGGGAGCATGGCTCTATTTTTTGAGTCACTTGGGATTTATATCTGCTGGTTACTCTGAGGAACTTGAAAGACGAAAGAACTAAGATTTTTCCCTCAACTACGAGGGGAGGTAAGGAACTGCCATCTAGCTCTGCACTAGATTCTCCTTCCGTTTTGAGTAATCTTGCGACACCTAAACCTGCTACCGCTATGAATTCTGATATGTCGCATGCTATTGATGATGCCACTTCTGCTATGCATGATACTTATGATGAAACTACTTCTATGCTTGATACCACTGTGCCATTAGGTGAATATCTTGATGAACAACTTGCTAGGGTTAGAGAGAATGAAATTATTGAAGATGAAATCATTGATGATAGTTATGATGAAGGTTCTGCCCCTAAGTATGAATTGCCTGTTGTTCCTGAGGGTTATTGTCGGTGTCAAAACCGGCGGATCTCGGGTAGGGGGTCCCGAACTGTGCGTCTAGGCGGATGGTAACAGGAGACAAGGGACACGATGTTTTTACCCAGGTTCGGGCCCTCTCGATGGAGGTAAAACCCTACTCTTGCTTGATTAATATTGATGATATCGGTAGTACAAGAGTTGATCTACCACGAGATCAGAGAGGCTAAACTCTAGAAGCTAGCCGATTGTTGTTCGTCCTATGGGTGAAGATTCCCTGGGCTCTCGCGGCAGTCCTTTATCCTGTTCATAACCAGGAGGAATCTGGCCCAGTAATGGTGTACTGTTTCCCTGGGCTCTTGTCGAACTTGGGATAGATCCCTTATATTTGGGTGGGCGGGTGGACTTAAATCCGGAACCTCGCCCGATCTAAGACTCAGGGGCCAAGAAATTTCCGAACTCGGAAGCTTGTTTTCTTGGACGTTATCCAATGAATCAGGCCCGCTGCCTGACTTTAGGTTCGGGGCTTGGGCGACGTCCTCCCCTTCGCGGATGTCCGGCTTGGACGGATCAGGAATCCGGACACATCTGGTCCTTAGGATGGGTGAAGATTCGCCGCATTGTTCCTCCACCACTTCAACATGGTGGGTGACCTGGGGAGAGTCAATCTCTCTCGGATCGGGTTTAAGCCCAATCTGGCCGTAATCTGTAGCAACTCCTAGGGCGGCGATGCGATCCAAGAGCTCGTTTAAGGAAAAGAGCTCCACCGGATCTAACTGCTCGGCGAGTTCCGAGCTGATGTGGAGATTGCTTTCGATGACCCGAGAGGTCATCATCGGTGCGGCGGCCGAACATGCAGTCATTAAAAAACTGCCTAGACGGAGAGTTTGGCTGACAGCCAAAGCTCCTTTAGCAACAACGCCGTCTTTAAAGACGGGGTTCGGCATCCTTCCCGACGGTGACGACACAGAGGAACTCTCAATGAAAGCACCAATGTCGGTGTCAAAACCGGCGGATCTCGGGTAGGGGTTCCCGAACTGTGCGTCTAGGCGGATGGTAACAGGAGACAAGGGACACGATGTTTTTACCCAGGTTCGAGCCCTCTCAATGGAGGTAAAACCCTACTCCTGCTTGATTAATAATGATGATATGGGTAGTACAAGAGTTGATCTACCACGAGATCAGAGAGGCTAAACCCTAGAAGCTAGCCTATGGTATGATTGTTGTTCATCCTATGTACTAAAACTCTCCGGTTTATATAGACACCGGAGAAGGCTAGGGTTACACAGAGTCGGTTACAATCGGAGGAGATATTCATGTCGTATCGCCAAGCTTGCCTTCCATGCCAAGGAAAGTCCTATCCGGACACGGGACGAAGTCTTCAATCTTGTATCTTCATAGTCCGGGAGTCCGGCCAAAGGTCATAGTCCGGCCATCCGGACACCCCCTAATCCAGGACTCCCTCAGTAGCCCCCGAACCAAGCTTCAATGACGATGAGTCCGGCGCGCAAGTTTGTCTTCGGCATTGCAAGGCGGGTTCTTTTCCAAATTCCATGTACCTGTCGAATAGTGTCCGGCTTCTAGTGCATGCTGTACTCCTCAGCTTCTGTGCCCAATAATGACCATCTTCCACGTGTCAAACGAATGCGAAAAGCCAGGAAGTCTTTTCATTTACCCCCTTAGCCGTGTAAATGAGCCACCCATAAAAGAGACGGGGATTTAGATCCAATTCACACCATCTTCCCTCCGCGAGCATTCATCAGTGCGCCTTCGACAGAGATCCATTCCACCATGGCCGGTCGATGCAGCCCCTTCTCTCGCCTCTCCAGCCCTCGGCCCGGAGATTGGGAGCGGTGTTCCGTCCTGCATAGCGAGCTAGTAGTGCTCCAATCCAAGGGGCTCCTCCCCCCAGCATATATGGTCCCAGTTCGAGCCGGGGTTGCCACCTATAGCGGCGGAGACCAAGCGGAGAGCGTCCCCAATCCCTCCCAAGGAGAGCGGGTATGCCAGGTCCCTTATTTAATAAGAGGAATCAGATTTCCAATTCATCCGTTTCTCCGAGGGCTACTGGAGTTCTACGGCCTCCAGCTACACAACCTCACGCCTGCCTCCATACTGCATGTTGCGGGCTTCGTGGCCCTCTGCGAGCTGTTTTTGGGCATCGAGGCCCATTTCGCGCTGTGGAAGAAGTTGTTCTGCCTTGTACCCCATTCTCAGGAGGGGTCGATTTATCAAGTGGGCGGAGCCGAACTATGGCGCATCGCCGGGACAGGATATCTATCTAGAACCCCAAAGAAGGCGTGCGAGGACTGGCCTTCAGAATGGTTTTATATAGATGACGTCCCCCTGCCGGACCCTGTACGGATCGACCTCCCTGAGTTTAATAACGCTCCATTGAAGAAACGCCTGAGCTGGCACCCACGGAACCCTCAGAGGGAAACTGACAGGGACGTCCTTTACCTAATGAGCCGGATAAGATTGTTGGCTCATTCCGGATTGACCATGATCGAGGTCATGGCCACATGCATTATGCGGGGGGTGCAGCCGCTTCAGTACAGAGGCCACCCCATGTGGGATTTCAACGGGGAGGACGATGCCACCCGGTGCGGTTGCAAGGGGCCGGATTCGGCTGCCACTCTAACGAAGATCTTATCCGCTTTGTACAAGGGAGAAGAAGAGGAATTCCTCTGTGTCAACCCACGGGGCGGATTCTCCATGTATAGTCCTCCAAGCTGGGTGAGCGAACACTTTCACTTGCCTACCCGCTTTCGAAATTCCCATAATTGAGTACTTAGTCTAGCAATGTTAATGCAGGAGCTGCGCCAGACTATGAAGGAGATAAACAGCCCTCCTCCACAACCCGAGGACCCAGAACGGTCCCTTAATCCGGACTCCCAAGAGGACCCGGACTTATGTGTGGAGCTAATTGATGGGGTGTTTCATCAATTGAGTAAGGACAACACCTTAGTGGCCATTACGGCCGATTATCCCGGACTACTTCCAGCCTCAAAGGTAACCAAGACCGAAATCCCAGTACTTTCAAGAGGATCCATCCATGCTTATTTTGATTTCCATAAACCAATAGTGTTTCGTTTTGCAGGGGAAATCCTTGAGGCGGAGGGCCGGGCCCGCGGTGGGTAGCCAACAAGGGCCATTGAAGCCAGGCGGGCTAAAGAGAAGTGCGGACCGGATCGAGACGCCAGCGCAACAGTACGGCGTGCAACTTTAACGCCTAGGGTTTATGCCCTCACGGCATACTAACGCTCATGCTCCCCCCAGGAAGAAGAGCGCCCGCCGGACTATATCCATCGGCCAGGCTTCAAGGCCGGGTCCGGAAGCGGAGGCAAACACGAGGCGCGCACCGGACGTTCCTCCGACAGAGGACGCGGACGGGCTATCTTCCACCCATTCAGAGGTGGAGAGTGCCATGAACCACAGGCGTCGCCGGACTGTTCTTCATGACGCATGCTTTTCCCAAGAGGCGTTGGACGCCTTTAATATGGGAGATGCATACCTCTGTGCCGCTCAAAATGGTCTAGCCAGAGCCACAGAGCAGTATGTGAAAGACATACGGGTGAGTAAATCTTATGGTTATATATGTCAGTAGCCCCCGAGACTTGAAACAGTTAAGATAACTGATTTAAGGATCATATGTTATGTAGGATCTTACAAAAAAGAATACGCAACTGTCCCAGGAGCTGGAAGAGTGCAAGGCCCAACTTGAGGCCGCGCTGGCCGCTTCAGAGAATGCCAAGGGAACCCCCTCAGGTAATATATGCTTTGAAAGATAATTCTGTTGTGAAGTGCGGCATGTGTGCAATTCTGACAATAACAGTGCAGATGGGGCCGGAGTGAATCCGGACAAGCAACAACTCCTACGCCAGTTAAAGGCCGGCGAGAGCGTGCTGACGAGGGTGAGGCAAGAGAAGAACAAGCTTCAAGACGCCAATACCCAGCTGGGCAAGGAACTAAAGGATGTTCGTGCTCAGCTGTCTGATTCCGTAAAGGAGAATCAGAGTAAGTGCTTAAACGAATCTTCGAAAAAGAGTTCGGCGAGGAAGTCGATTGACAGAGCTATGTCTGCAGATATGCTGACAGGTCGGCCTACGGAGGAAATGCCTGGTTCTGCGGGGGACCTTCTCCCCGAGCTATTTCAACTGCACGAACGAGTTCGGCATGCGATGCAAGGCGTCGTCCAGGCTTTGTGGCCATCCCTCTCCCTGCCCGAAGGCCTTGGAGAGCTTGCAGAGAAGCTGAAGGGAGTGCGGCAGTGCTTCCAATTATGGAAGATATCGGCCTACCGCCAAGGCGCCAGGGAGGCCTGGGCCATGGTGAAGACGCGGTACACGAAGGCTGGCCCAAACCACATGGCCGAGGTCGGCCTTGTGGGGCCCGACGGGAAGGAGATCCCTGTCAGTTTAGTGTATGGCCAGGTAGAGTTGGTCGCCAAGTATTCCCAACAGGACTGTAAATTAGACAGCCTGTTAGATGGTATTGAAGAAGAATATACCCAGTCAAATTGACTATGTGATTTAAAATGATATGTAAAATGCCTTCTAGCCGGATTGTAGATCGTTTGTCATTGCAGACCTTTTCGCTTCAAGCTCTGGACCCGATAGTCCGGAGTGTGTCTGAATACCCTCTCGGTTATGTAAGAACCAGGGCATGCATGGAGACTAGGTGTAGGGGTCATAAGTGCTTTAGCAGACAAGTGCCCAACTAGTTATGTTATATTACATGGATAGTAAGAAACATCTTCCAGGGAGAATAGTTCTGTTAGGGGTTCCTTTCCCTGGGAGGCATGCCCTAAAGTGCATGTCCGGACTACGTAAAAAAGCAGAAAAGCATCTGGGGGTAGATAAATAAACAAGTGAAAATCATCTTTTAGTTCACCGACCGAATATTCCCTTAAGAACGCTAGCTTTCGGCTTCACCCAGTCTGAGGTACACATCCGGCTGACCCGACAGTAACAATCGCAGAGGTGCTCCCTTTACCACCTAGCCGGACAAACGGGAACGTAGGGGTAAGCACAGGATCCAGGCAACCCAGCTTGGCCAAAACTTAAGTCATATCGATGCATATAATGGTGCATAAAAGGTTCATGCAGAAGTGTCACACATGTTTTGGGCATGAGGCCCGTGTATATAAGCTTCTGATAAATAAGCCCCCAGGTATAATGAGCGCGGGTGGCGCGTCAATTATGTGCGAACAACGCGCAAGCAAGCCACTAAAGGCTTGGGAGAAAAAGGGAGGAAGAAGGAGAGAAATGCCAGGCAGCTAAATTAAAAAAAGGAAGGTGACAGAGGAAGGAGACGAACACAGAGTCCAGCGCTAGGCGTAGAATCTTCGTAGGCGTGCTGCGTTCCATGGGTTCGGCTCGAGTCGGTTGTCCGATGCGTTTCGCAGACGGTATGCTCCACCAGTCAGGACTTGGTCGATTATGAAGGGACCCTCCCATTTGGGCTTGAGTTTGTCCCTTTTCTTGTCCGGCAGGCGTAGAACTAGTTCACCAACATTGTAAGTTTTGGCCTGTACTTCTCTGCTTTGATATCTTCGAGCCTGCTGTTGATAGAATGCAGAACGAGCTTTTGCCACGTCGCGCTCCTCCTCCAATGCGTCCAAGCTGTCCTGCCGATTGAGCTCGGCTTCTCTTTCTTCGTACATGTGCACGCGAGGTGAGTCATGAATTATGTCGCAGGGCAGGACTGCCTCTGCGCCGTATACCATAAAAATGGTGTGAATCCGGTAGTGCGATTCGGCGTGGTCCACAGCCCCCAGAGTATGGAGTCGAGCTCCTCTACCCAGTGCGTGTTAGATTTCTTGAGGGATCACACTAATCTGTGTTTTATGCCGCTCATGATTAGACCGTTGGCTCGCTCGACTTGACCGTTGGTTTGTAGGTGATAGACTGAAGCGTAATCGAGCTTAATGCCCATGTTTTTTTGCACCAGAGTTTAACTTCATCGGCCGTAAAGTTTGTGCCATTGTCAGTAATGATGCTGTGGGGGACGCCGTAGCGGTGTACAACCCCGGATATGAAGTCTATCACCAGTCCGGATTCGGCCGTCTTAACAGGCTTGGCCTCTATCCATTTGGTGAATTTGTCCACCATGACCAGTAGATACTTTTGCTTGTGGGTTCCTCCTTTAAGGGGTCCAACCATGTCAAGCCCCCAGACCGCAAACGGCCAGGTAATGGGTATGGTTTGTAGGGCGGTAGGCGGCATGTGGCTTTGATTAGCGAATAATTGGCAACCGACGCATCGCTGGACCAAGTCCTGAGCGTCTGCCCGGGCCGTCGGCCAATAAAATCCGGTACGGAAGGCCTTGCTCACAAGGGCTCGGGCTGCGGTGTGGTACCCGCCGAGTCCGGCATGAATTTCCGCCAGAAGGTTCCTCCCTTCCTCTTCGGAGATACACCTTTGAAGGACTCCGGTGGTGCTTTTCTTGTAAAGCTCTCCTTCGTGGACTTTATAGGCTTTAGATCGCCGCACTATGCAGCGTGCCTCATTTTGGTCCTCGGGAAGTTCCTGCCTAGTTAAATAGGCTAAGAATGGTTCTGTCCACGGGGCAATTACTGCCATTATTACGTGGGCTGAGGGTGTGACCTCGTTGACGGAGTCTTCCGTTGTGTCAGGGTGTTCGGGATCAGGTGATGCGGCCAGGTCCGGATTGTTATTTCCGGAGTCCCTTTCCCACTGTATGGATGGTTTGAATAGCCTTTCCAGGAAAATGTTGGGGGGACTGCATCGCGCTTTGCGCCGATGCGTGCCAGGACGTCTGCTGCCTGATTATTTTCCCAGGCTATATGGTGGAATTCCAGCCCTTCGAACCGAGCTGACATATTTAGGACGACGTGGCGATAAGCTGCATTTTTGCATCTTTGGCATCAAAGTCTCTGTTTATTTGGGATATTGCAAGGTTTGAATCCCCACGCACCTCTAGGCGTTGAATGCCCATGGAGACTGCCATCCGGAGGCCATGTAAAAGGGCCTCGTATTCGGCTGCACTGTTGGAGTCCGTATACATTATCTGGAGTACATTTTGGACTATATCTCCTGTTGGGGACGTCAGGACGATGCCAGCCCCCAGACCCGCCAGCATTTTGGAGCCGTCGAAGTGCATGGTCCAGTTGGAATATGTGCCGTACTCTTTAGGGAGTTCTGCTTCAGTCCATTCAGCGACAAAGTCGGCCAAGGCTTGCGACTTGATGGCTCGCCGTGGCTTATATGTTATGTCAAACGGGAGGAGCTCAATGGCCCATTTGGCAATCCGGCCCGTTGCGTCGCGGTTGTTTATGATATCGTTAAGAGGTACTTCGGAGGCTATTGTTATCGAACACTCTTGAAAGTAGTGTCGTAGCTTCCAGGATGCCATGAACACTGTGTATGCTATCTTTTGGTAAGGCGGGTACCGGGACTTGCATGGAGTGAGGACAGTGGACACGTAGTACACTTGTTTCTGGACAGGGAATTTTTGTCTGTCCGTTTCTCGGACGACTGCGCTTACAACTTGGTGAGTTGTCGTGATGTATAACAACATTGGTTCGCCGATGTTAGGTGCGGCCAAGACAGGGTTTGTTGCCAGTATGGATTTTATTTCTTCAAGTCCGGCCGTGGTGGCATCCGTCCACTCGAAGTGTTCGGTGCGTCAGAGGAGGCGGTAAAGGGGCAATGCCTTTTCCCCCAAGCGGGAGATGAAGCGGCTTAGAACTGCCACGCATCCAGTCAATTTTTGTATTTGCTTGAGATCTTTTGGAATATCCAATTGTGAGAGAGCTCGGATCTTGGCTGGGTTTGCTTCAATTCCTCTACCGGATACGATGAAGCCCAAGAGCTTTCCGGTTGGTATGCCGAAAACGCATTTTTCCGGGTTAAGCCTAATGTCATATGTCCGGAGGTTATCGAACGTGAGCCTCAAGTCGTCTATTAGAGTTTCGACGTGCTTGGTTTTGACGACCACATCATCCATGTACGCTTCAACCGTTTTGCCGATCTGGTTGGCCAGACATGTCTGAATCATGCGCTGATATGTTGCGCCGGCATTTTTGAGCCTGAAGGGCATTGTGTTGAAGCAGAATGGGCCGTATGGGGTGGTGAATGCCGTTGCGGCTTGGTCTGATTCTGCCATCTTGATTTGGTGGTAGCCAGAGTATGCATCGAGGAAACACAATGAATCGTGTCCTGCAGTGGTGTCGATGATTTGATCAATGCGGGGGAGGGGGAAGGGATCCTTTGGGAAGGCCTTATTTAGGTCTTTGAAATTGATGCATAGGCGCCAGGATTTGTCCCTCTTTCGTACCATTACCAGGTTTGCTAGCCAGTCCGGATGTTTTATATCTCTGATGAATCCGGCTTCCAGTAGTTTGGCTAGCTCCTCTCCCATGGCTTGTCTCTTAGGTTCAGAGAAATGCTGAAGAGCCTGCTTAACAGGCTTGAATCCTTTTAGGATGTTCAGGCTGTGCTCGGCCAGCCTGCGTGGGATTCCTGGCATGTCTAAAGGGTGCCAGGCAAAAATGTCCCAATTTTCGCGTAGGAATTCTCTTAGTGCGGCGTCTACATCAGGGCTTAATTGTGCCCTGCTGGAGGCCGTTTTTGTAGTGTCCATTGGATGGACTTGGAACTTGACTATTTCGTCTGCCGGCTTGAAGGAGGTGGACTTGGATCTTTTGTCGAGTATCACGTTGTCCCTGTCCACCATGGAGGGCAACACAGTTAGTTCCTCGGCCGCTAGGGCTTTGGATAATGCCTCGAGGGCCAGTGTGGCTGTCTTGTTTTTGGCGCGGAGCGCTGTGTCCGGATCACTAGCAAGAGTGATGATTCCGTTGGGTCCGGGCATTTTGAGCTTCATGTACCCGTAATGGGGTATAGCTTGAAAAATTGTGAATGCTTCTCGCCCTAACAGAGTGTGGTATCCGCTGCTAAACGGGGCCACTTGAAATGTGACCTCCTCGGATCTGTAATTATCCGGCGTGCCGAACACCACATCCAGTGTGATTTTTCCTGAACAGCATGGTTCCCGACTGGGGATTATTCCTCTAAAGGTTGTGTTGCTTCGCTCAATGCGGCTCCAGTCTATTTCCATTTTCGCAGGGTTTCCTCATAGATGAGGTTCAATCCGCTGCCACCGTCCATGAGTACCTTTGTAAGTCGGAAGCCGTCCACTATCGGACTGAGGACCAGTGCGGCTGGTGCTCGGGCTGTCCGGAATTTAGGTTCGTCACTGGCATTAAAGGTAATAGCCGTGTCACTCCATGGGTTTATTATCGCTACTTGGTAGACTTCGGTAAGGCTGCGGAGCATTTCTTTCCTCGTATTGTTTGATGCGAAAGTCTCGAAGACTGTTGACACCGTACTTGCGTTTCTGGGGTGGTGCTCTGCGGATTCTGGAGTTAGAAGCTCCTCGCCACTTCTGGCCACCTGCCGGAGTATCCAACATGCTCTAAAGCTATGAGTTGGTGTGACGTCCTCTGTACTATGAATTTTACAGGGTCCATTGAGCCATCCCTCCATTACGGTTCCATACCCTATAGAGAGTTTTTGTTTTTTGCTGTTTGGCCAAGGTGCCTGGCGATGATGCGCCCTTTTGTTTCGTACTGGGATTGTATTCAGGGTCGGATTGTCCCAGAATTTTGTTTCGGTTTTTCAAACACTTTCTGTCGCATAGTACTTTCGTGCTATGGATGTCAAGTCGGCGAAGCGTGTAATTTCGCGGCGACTTATGGCGTTGAGGATTCCAATGTCCATGCAGTTGTTACAGAAGAATGAAATTGCATCCCTCTCGCGGCAGTCCTTTATCTTGTTCATAACCAGGAGGAATCTGGCCTAGTAATGGTGTACTGTTTCCCTGGGCTCTTGCCGAACTTGGCATAGACCCCTTATATTTGGGTGGGCAGGTGGATTTAAATCCGGAACCTCGCCCGATCTAAGACTCAGGGGCCAAGAAATTTCCAAACTCGGAAGCTTGTTTTCTTGGACGTTATCCAATGAATCAGGCCCGCTGCCTGACTTTAGGTTCAGGGCTTAGGAGACGTCCTCCCCTCCGCGGATGTCCGGCTTGGAGGGATCAGGAATCCGGACACATCTGGTCCTTAGGGTGGGTGAAGATTCGCCGCATTGTTCCTCCACCACTTCAACATGGTGGGTGACCTGGGGAGAGTTAATCTCTCTCAGATCGGGTTTAAGCCCAATCTGGCCATAATCTGTAGCGACTCCCAGGGCGGCGATGCGATCCAAGAGCTCGTTTAAGGAAAAGAGCTCCATCAGATCTAACTGCTCGGCGAGTACCGAGCTGATGTGGAGATTGCTTTCGATGACCCGAGAGGTCATCATTGGTGCGGCGGCCGAACATGCAGTCATTAAAAAACTGCCTAGACGGAGAGTTTGGCCGACAGCCAAAGCTCCTTTAGCAACATTGCCGTATTTAAAGACGGGGTGCGGCATCCTTCCCGACGGTGACGACACAGAGGAACTCTCAATGAAAGCACCAATGTCGGTGTCAAAACCGGCGGATCTCGGGTAGGGGTTCCCGAACTGTGCGTCTAGGCAGATGGTAACAGGAGACAAGGGACACGATGTTTTTACCCAGGTTTGGGCCCTCTCAATGGAGGTAAAACCCTACTCCTGCTTGATTAATAATGATGATATGGGTAGTACAAGAGTTGATCTACCACGAGATCAGAGAGGCTAAACCCTAGAAGCTAGCCTATGGTATGATTGTTGTTCGTCCTATGGACTAAAACTCTCCGGTTTGTATAGACACTGGAGATGGCTGGGGTTACACAGAGTCGGTTACAATCGGAGGAGATATTCATGTCGAATCGCCAAGCTTGCCTTCCACGCCAAGGAAAGTCCTATCCGGACACGGGACGAAGTCTTCAATCTTGTATCTTCATAGTCCGGGAGTCCGGCCAAAGGTCATAGTCCGGCCATCCGGACACCCCCTAATCCAGGACTCCCTCAGTTATGTTATGGATGAAGAAACTGCTAGAGATCTTTTTTGCTTGCAATTGTAGATCTGATCTTAAGAAATTACTAGCTAAACTTAAACAGAAAACTCTGAATGCTAGAATGAAATATGACCCTGCTTTTGCTACTTCACCTATCTTTGTTATTGATAAGGATTATGAATTCTCTGTCGATCCTGAGATAATTACTTTGGTTGAATCTGATCCTTTCTATGGCAATGAATCTGAAACTGTTGTCGCACATCTTACCAAGTTGAATGATATAGCCACCCTGTTTACTAATGATGAGAAGTCTCGCTATTATTATATCCTTAAGATATTTTCGTTCTCATTAAAGGGTGATGCTAAAACTTGGTTTAATTCTCTTGATCCTAGTTGTGTGCGTAGTCCCCAGGATATGATCTATTGCTTCTCTGCTAAATATTTCTCTGCTCATAAGAAACAAGCTGCCCTGCGGGAAATATATAATTTTGTGCAAATCGAAGAAGAGAGTCTCCCACAAGCTTGGGGGAGGCTTCTCCGATTACTTAATGCTTTGCCTGATCACCCTCTTAAGAAAAATGAAATACTTGTCATCTTTTATAATGGACTAACCGATGCTTCCAAGGACCACTTGGATAGTTGTGTTGGTTGTTTTCAGGGAAAGAACAGTCGACCAAGCTGAATTGTTACTGAATAATATGTTTACTAATGAAAATAATTGGACCCTTCCTGAGCTTATTCCTGAGCCAATTGAGCCAACTCCTGAGACTATTCCTAAACCTACTCCAAAGAAGAGGGGTGTTCTAATTCTCAGTCCTGAAGATATGCAAGAGGCAAAGAAATCAATGAAAGAAAAAGGTATTAAGGCTGAAGATGTTAAGAATTTACCTCCTATTGAAGAAATACATGGTCTTAATATACCGCCTGTCGAAGAAACATATTGTCTTGATAACCCGGCACAGGTAGTAAAGGTAAATTCTCTCTATAGATATGATAAAGTTGAAATCCCGTCTACTAAATTTCATAGCCAATGTTTTGATGAACTTGATGACTTTATGGCTAGACAAGAAAGTTTTAATGCTTATGTTGGTAGAGAATTAAAGAGTAATTCTTACATGATTGGACACTTGAGTGATTTTATGGTTAGAGTTAAAGGTGAACTTAAACTCATAGCAAATATGCTTCTATGGTTACCACTCAAGCAAAGCAAGTACTTAAAGCTCAAAGTGATTTGCTAGATGAATTAAATAATAAACATGATTTTGCTATTAGAGTGGCTACTAGAACTGGTAGAATGACTCAGGTACCTTTGTATCCCGAAGGCCACCCTAAGAGAATCGAGCAAGATTCTCAGAGAAATAATGTAGATGCACCTAGTCCTTCTAAAAAGAAGAAAAATAAGAATGATAGGAGTTTGCATGCTTCTAGTGAACCTGTTATAGATACACCTAAGAATCCTAATGATATTTCTATTTCGGATGCTGAAACACAATCAGGTGATGAACATGAACCTAGTGATAATGTTAATGATAATGTTCATGTTAATGCTCAACCTAGCAATAATAATGATGTAGAGATTGAACCGGATGTTGATCTTGATAACCCACAATCAAAGAATCAACATTATGATAAGAGAGATTTTGTTGCTAGGAAGCACGGTAAACAAAGAGAACCATGGGTTCAGAAACCCATGCTTTTTCCTCATAAGCCATCCAAAACAAAGGATGATGAGGATTTTGAGTGCTTTGCTAAAATGATTAGACCTATCTTCTTATGTATGCGCTTAACTGATATGCTTAAAGTAAATCCTTATGCTAAATAAATGAAGGATATCATTACAAATAAAAGAAAGATACTGGAAGCTGAAATTTTCACCATGCTTGCTAATTATACCTTTAAAGGTGGAATACCAAAGAAACTTGGAGATCCAGGGGTACCAACTATACCATGCTCCATTAAAAGAAATTATGTTAAAACTGCTTTATGTGATCTTGGAGCTAGTGTTAGTGTTATGCCTCTCTCTTTATATTGTAGACTTGAATTGAATAAGTTGACACCTACTGAAATATCTTTGCAAATGGCTGATAAATCAACTGCTATACATGTCGGTATTTGTGAGGATGTGCCTGTTGTGGTTGCGAATGTCACTATCTTAACGGACTTTGTTATTCTTGATATTCCCGAGGACGATAGTATGTCGATTATCCTTGGTAGACCCTTTTTGAATACTGCAGGGGCTGATATTGATTGCAACAAAGGTAATGTCACTTTTCATGTTAATGGTAATGAGCATACATACACTTTTCGAGGAAACAACCTCAAGTTCATAGCATCAATTCTATTGGAAAAAGTCCAACTATTATTATTGGAGGTTTTGAATTTCCTCTTCCTACTGTCAAGAAAAAGTATGATATTCTTATTGTTGGGGATGTTCATATCCCCGTTGAGGTAACCTAGTGTTATTCGAAATTTCTCCGGTTCCGTGTTATTCAGAATGAGTTTGTTAACAAGACTTGATCAACCTTGTTAGTGGATTCATTTTGATGATCATGAGATGGATGAAACTAGAAGGCACAACCTTCTGTACCCTGTTTTTACTTTCTGTTGTTTAGAATAAATAAAGAAAAGGTAGTATTATCTGTCCGTTTTCTGAATTATCCATGCAATAAAAATATCCCGAAAATAAAAGTGCTCCAAATGTCCTACAAATTTAGTATGATTTTTTATGGAATATTTGAGGATTTTAGGCACTGAGAACACAACAGGGGAGGCGAGCACTTGGCCACGAGGGTCCAGGGCGCGCCCCCTCTCCCTGGGCGCGCCCCCTGTCTCTTGGGCCCATGGTGGCCCCCTCCACTTATTCCTGCACCCACACACTCCATCTTCCTCCCCAAAAAAATCCCCATCCAGCTCAAGCACGAGTTCTAGCTCATTTTGCTGCGATTTTCGATCTCCTTGCTCAAAGCTCCAACCACAAAACTGCTTTGGGAGATTGTTGCTTGGTATGTGACTCCTCCATTGGCCCAATTAGTTTTTGTTCTAGTGCTTTATTCATTGCAATTTTTTGCTGCCTAGGTGACCCTGTTCTTGAGCTTGCATGTCAAATTTATGAGGTCCCAAGTAATTCTAATGCATGATATAGGTTCTAGACACTTATGGGAGTAGTTGCTATCAATCTTGTTTAGTTTGATTCACTTTTATTTTGAAGTTACTAAAAATTTCAGAATTTTTCAGAGGAAGAAATATGTACGGGAAAATGTACCAAGGTGGTTCCTCAACAAAGAGAGGACCGAGGCGTGCTATGCGTGAGCAAGACGATGAACCACCAAGGGAAGCTGAAGTGCGGTCTTGTGAATGGCCGTCAGAAGAGTTTATGGTCAATGCAGGCATTAAGGATGAATTTGATACATATGTGCGCAATGCCGAGCTTGAGGACTTCATACAAGATAAGTGTCCTCAGTACTACCAATTGGCTGATTCATTCTTGAGAAGATTTAAATATACATCTTCGCGTAATTCTCAGAATGTCCTGTTTGATATTTATAATCAATCTTATACCATGGACTTAGAAGATTTTACAACTGCTTGCAAACTCCCACAGTGGGGTAATGTTAATGAACCCCGCAAATCTGAACATAAACACTTTCTTGCTAGTATCATTGTGGGAGAATCTAGGGATATAGCACAAGCTACCATAGGGAGCATTCATTTTCCTGCTATGCATTATTTTGCTCTCTTCATTGGTAGATGCATTAATGGTAAAGATGAAGCATGTCACATGTGTGTTCCTGATCTTTGTGTTCTTAAGAGTGTTGTATTAGGTAATAAAGATTACAACTAGGGAGCGATTGTTGCACGTAGGTTGCATAATAATGGTTTAGTTGGAGATTTATTTGGAGGGATTTATGCGACCCGTGTTGCTAATTATCTTGGTATACCCCCATGTGAGGGTGATATGGAGTTGCCTCCCGCTTATTTAGATTATGACGTGATGGTCAGACATCATTTTCTTTTGAGGAATGAACAATTCCTCTAGTATCGACTAATCTTTGACAGACGTCACGCTGTCCATGTTACTCTGCCTGCTCCTTCCCTTTTTGATTACCAGGCAAAAAGAAGATATGTTGTAACCAGGGAGGAGGCAACCGAACACGAGAGGAGAGCGGAGGCAGCTCGCCAACATACCACAACTCAGGAGGCATTGGCCGCTGCATCTCAGTACGACCCCAGTTATAACTTCGGATATCAGCCATGCTATCCTTGGAATTAGACCAACTAAGGCCAAAAGCCTAAGCTTGGGGGAGTACATATTCCTCACTGACTTTACATTCATATTCACACACTATTCTAGTTGTCGGTGCTCATACTCTTTCATTGTATTATCCATGCTAGTTTAATTTTTTTTCTAGCCTTCTTCTTGTGTGTTCGATAAACTACTACGTCTTGAGCTTGCGTTGGTTTTCCTTGAAGAGGAAAGGGTGATGCAGCACAGTAGCGTAAGTATTTACCTCAATTTTTGAGAACCAAGGTATCAATCCAGTAGGAGGCTCCTCACAAGTCCCACGAATCTACACAAACAAACAAAGAACTCGCAACCAACGCGATGAAGGGGTTGTCAATCCCTTCACGGCCACTTGCGAAAGTGAGATCTGATAGAGATAATATGATAAGATAGATATATTTTTGGTATTTTATAACATAGATGCAGAAAGTAAAGATGCAAATAAAAGTAGATTGAAAGCTTATATGATAAAAGATAGACCCGGGGGGCATAGGTTTCACTAGAGGCTTCTCTCAAGATAGGAAAGTATTACCGTGGGTGAACAAATTACTGTCGAGCAATTGATAGAAAAGCGAATAATTATGAGATTATCTAGGCATTATCATGTATATAGGCATCACGTCCGTGACAAGTAGACCGACTCCTGCCTGCATCTACTACTATTACTCCACACATCGACCGCTATCCAGCATGCATCTAGAGTATTAAGTTCATAAGAACAGAGTAACACATTAAGAAAGATGACATGATGTAGAGGGATAAACTCAAGCAATATGATATAAACCCCATCTTTTTATCCTCGATGGCAACAATACAATACGTGCCTTGCAACCCTTTCTGTCACTGGGTAAGGACACCGCAAGATTGAACCCAAAGCAAAGCACTTCTCCCATGGCAAGAAAGATCAATCTAGTAGGCCAAACCAAACTGATAATTTGAAGAGACTTGCAAAGATAACTCAATCATACAAAATAATTTAGAGAAGATTCAGATATTTGTCATAGATAAACTTGATCATAAACCCACAATTCATCAGATCTCGACAAACACATCGCAAAAAGAGTTTACATCGAATAGATCTCCACAAGAGAGGGGGAGAACATTGTATTGAGATCCAAAAAGAGAGAAGATGCCATCTAGCTAATACTATGGACCCAAAGGTCTGTGGTAAACTACTCACCACTCATTGAAAGGGCTATGGTGTTGATGTAGAAGCCCTCCATGGTGGATTCCCCCTCTGGCAGAACGCCGGCGATGGCTCCAAGATGGGATCTCACGGATACAGAAGGTTACGGTGGCGGAAATATTTCTTCGGTGGCTCCCTGGATGTTTTCGGGCAACGTAGGTGAACGCTCAAGGGGCCCAGGAGACAGGGGCGCGCCCTCCTATCTCCTGGCCGCCTCGATTGCTTCTTGACTTGCACTCCAAGTCCTGTGGATTATGTTCGTTCCAAAAATCACACTCCCGAAGGTTTCATTCCGTTTGGACTCCGTTTGATATTCCTTTTCTTCGAAATACTGAAATAGGCAAAAAAAAACAGCAATACGGGTTGGGCCTCCGGTTAGTAGGTTAGTCCCAAAAATGTTATAAATGTGTAAACTAAAGCCCATAAACATCCAAAACAGGTAATATAATAGCATGGAACAATAAAAAATTATAGATACATTGGAGACGTATCAAGCATCCCCAAGCTTAATTCCTGCTCATCCTCGAGCAGTTAAATGATAAAAACAGAATTTTTGATGTGGAATGCTACCTAGCATAATTCTCAATGTAATTTTCTTTATTGTTGCATGAATGTTCAGATCCAAATGATTCAAGATAAAAGCTTATAAAACATAAAAATAATAATACTTCGAAGCATACTAACAAATAATCATGTCCTATCAAAATAGCATAGCCAAAGAAAGCTTATCCCTACAAAATCATATAGTTAGGCCATGCTTCATTTTCATTACACAAAATACTCCCATCATGTACAACCCCGATGATGAGCTGAGCAATTGGTTCATATTTTTTAATGCACTTCAGCTTTTTTTCAACTCTTACGCAATACATGAGCGCAAGCCATGGACACAGCACTATGGTGGTATATGGTGGTGGTTGCAAGGACAAAAAGGGAGAAGGTAGTCTCACATCAACTAGGCATATGAACGGGCTATGGAGATGCCCATTAATAGATATCAATGTGAGTGAGTAGGGATTGACATGTAACAGATGCACTAGAGCTATAAATGTATGAAAGCTCAACATAAGAAACTAAGTGGGTATGCATCCAACTTGCTTGATCACGAAGACCTAGGGCGTTTTGAGGAAGCCCGTCGTTGGAATATACAAGCCAAGTTCTATAATGAAAAATTCCCACTAGTATATGAAAGTGACAACATAGGAGACTCTCTATCATGAAGATCATGGTGCTATTTTGAAGCACAAGTGTGGAAAAGAGATAGTAGCAATTGTCCCTTCTCTCTTTTTCTCTCATTTTTTTTCTTTTTTTTCTTTCTCTTATTTTTCTTTTCGCTTTCTTTTTTTTCTTTTTTTTCTTTTTGGTGGGTTTCTTTGGCCTCTTTTATTTTTATAAAGTCCGAAGTCTCATCCCGACTTGTGGGGAAATCATAGTCTTCATCATCCTTTCCTCACTGGGACAATGCTCTAATTATGAAGATCATCACACTTTTATTGATTTGCAACTCAAGAATTACAACTCAAAGCTAGAACAAGATATGACTCTATATGAATGCCTCCGGCGGTGTACCGGGATATGCAATGAATAAAGAGTGACATGTATGAAAATTATGAAGGTGGATTTGCCACAAATACGATGTCAACTACATGATCATGCAAAGAGCAATATGACAATGATGGAGTGTGTCATAATAAACGGAACAGTGGAAAGTTGCATGGCAATATATCTCGGAATGGCTATGGAAATGCCATAATAGGTAGGTATGGTGGCTGTTTTGAGGAAGGTAAATAATGGGTGCATGCTACCGGCGAAAGTTGTGTGGTAAAATAGAGGCTAGCAAAGTGGAAGGATGAGTGTGCGTATATCCATGGACTCACATTAGTCATAAAGAACTCATATACTTATTGCAAAAGTCTACTTAGCCCTCGAAGCAAAGTACTACTATGCATGTCCCTAGAGGGATAGATTGGTAGGAAAAGACCATCGCTCGTCCCCGACTGCCACTCATAAGGAAGACAATCAAAAGAGCACCTCATGCAACAAATTTGTCACACAACTTTTACCATACGTGCATGCTATGGGACTTGCCAACTTCAACACAAGTATTTCTCAATTTCATAATTATCCACTAGCATGACTCTGACATTACTATCTTTATATCTCAAAACAATTATCAAGCATCAAATTGATCCTAGTGTTTAATGCACTTTCTATGATAATTTTTATTATACCCAACTTGGATGCTCATCATTCTAGGATCAAATTCATAACAATAGAAAATATCATGCTGTTCTAAGAGACTCTCAAAATAATATAAGTGAAGCATGAGAGACTAGCAATTTCTTCAAAATTAATCCACCGCCGTGCTCTAAAAGATATAAGTGAAGTACTAGAGCAAAAACTATCTAGCTCAAAAGATATAAGTGAAGCACATAGCATATTCTAATAAATACTAATCAAGTGGGCTTCTCCCAAAAGGTGTGTACAGCAAGGATGATTGTGGTAAACTAAAAAGAAAAGACTAATATAATACACGACGCTCCAAGCAAAACACATATCATGTGGCGAATAAAAATATAGCTCCAAGTAAAGTTACCAATGAACGAAGACGAAAGAGGGGATGCCTTCCGGGGGCATCCCCCAAGCTTAGGCTTTTGGCTATTATTGAATATCTTGGGGTGCCTTGGGCATACCCAAGCTTAGGCTTTTGCCACTCTTTATTCCATAGTCCCTCAAATCTTTTACCCAAACTTGAAAACTTCACAACACAAAACTCAACAGGAAATCTCATAAGCTCCGTTAGTGCAAGAAAGAAAAACCACCACATAAGTTACTGTAATGAAATCATTCTTTATTTATTTTGGTGTTAAACCTACTGTATTCCAAGTTCTCTATGGTTCATACCCTTACATACTAGCCATAGATGCATCAAAATAAGCAAACAACATACGGAAAGCAGAATCTGTCAAAAGCAGAACAGTCTATAGCAATCTGTAACTAACGCAAACTTCTGGAACCTCAAAAATCCTACCAAACTAGGAAGTCCTAAACAATTTGTCTATTGACCATCGGCAAAAAGAATCAATGCAAAATCACGTTTATGTGATTTATTGAAGTTTTTCTCGTGAGCGCAAAGTTTCTGTTTTTCAGCAAAATCAAATCAACTCATACCATAGGTTATCCTATAGGTTCTACTTGGCACAAACACTAATTTAAAACATAAAAACACATCTAAACGGAAAGTAGATGCAAAATTTATTGAGTAACAGCAATTAAAAATATTGGGTTGCCTCCCAACAAGCGCTTTTCTTTAAAGCCTTTTTAGCTAGGCATTGAGATTTCAATGATGCTCACATGAAAGACAAGAATTGAAGCATAAAGAGAGCATCATGAAACGCATGTCAAACACATCTAAGTCTAACATAATTCCTATGCATAGGCATATTATAAGCAAACAAATTTGCAAGGCAAGCAAAAACTTGTGAAAGTGAGATCTGATAGAGATAATATGATAAGATAAATATATTTATGGTATTTTATAATATAGATGTAGAAAGTAAAGATGCAAATAAAAGTAGATTGAAAGCTTATATGATAAAAGATAGACCCGGGGGCCATATGTTTCACTAGAGGCTTATCTCAAGATAGCATAAGTATTATGGTGGGTGAACAAATTACTGTCGAGCAATTGATAGAAAAGCGAATAATTATGAGATTATCTAGGCATGATCATGTATATAGGCATCACATCCGTGACAAGTAGACCGACTCCTGCCTGCATCTACTACTATTACTCCACACATCGACTGCTATCCAGCATGCATCTAGAGTATTAAGTTCATAAGAATAGAGTCATGCATTAAGAAAGATGACATGATGTAGAGGGATAGACTCAAGCAATATGATATAAACCCCATCTTTTTATCCTCGATGGCAACAATACAATACGTGCCTTGCAACCCTTTCTGTCACTGGGTAAGGACACAGCAAGATTGAACCCAAAGCTAAGCACTTCTCCCATGGCAAGAAAGATCAATCTAGTAGGCCACACCAAACCGATAATTCGAAGAGACTTGCAAAGATAACTCAATCATACATAAAAGAATTCAGAGAAGATTCAGATATTTCTCATAGATAAACTTGATCATAAACCCATAATTCATCGGATCTCGACAAACACACCGCAAAAAGAGTTTACATCGAACAGATCTCCACAAGAGAGGGGGAGAACATTGTATTGAGATCCAAAAAGAGAGAAGAAGCCATCTAGCTAATAACTATGGACCTGAAGGTCTGTGGTAAACTACTCACAACTCATCAGAAGGGCTATGGTGTTGATGTAGAAGCCATCCGTGGTGGATTTCCCCTCCGGCAGAACACCGGCGATGGCTCCAAGATGGGATCTCGCGGATACAGAAGGTTAAACTGGCGGAAATATTTCTTCGGTGGCTCCCTGGATGTTTTCGAGGTATGTAGGTTTATATAGGAAGAAGAAGTATGTCGGTGGCCGCTCGAGGAGCCCAGGAGACAGGGGGCGCGCCCAGGAGGGGTGGGCGCGCCCTCCTATCTCCTGGCCGCCTCGATTGCTTCTTGACTTACACTCCAAGTGCCCCGGATCATGTTCGTTCCAAAAATCACGCTCCCGAAGGTTTCATTCCGTTTGGACTCCGTTTGATATTCCTTTTCTTCGAAATACTAAAATATGCAAAAAAAATAGCAATACAGGCTGGGCCTCCAGTTAGTAGGTTAGTCCCAAAAATGATATAAATGTGTAAAATAAAGCCCATAAACATCCAAAACAGGTAATATAATAGCATATAACAATCAAAAATTATAGATACGTTGGAGACGTATCATAAACCTTATGAAAAACAAAAAAATAGTTAGTTTACTTTTCATGCTTGTAGTAATAATTAAAAGAAAACCCAAAAAGATTTCTTCTTTTGCTTGTTGGGATCTTTCCCGTGTAAATAGTTTTATTTCTTTTCTTTCCTTTGGGGGTCAAGAGTGGAAGAACATATTGAAAATGCTTAGTGGCTCTCATATGCATGATTATTGATTTAATTTAGAGCCCATATTACCTTGTCTTCTCTCTTGAATTGAATGCTTGCAGATTCCAGCTTAGTCCAATGCATGTGCACTATTGTTATTATAAACACCGCTCAGTCATGCAAGTGAAAGGCAATAATGACGATATATGATGGACTGATTGAGATGAGAGAAGCTGGTATGAACTCGACCTCTCTTGTTTTTGTGAATATGATGAGTTCATCGTTCCTGATTCAGCCGATCATGAATAAACATGTTTGTAATGACATTTAGAGATTATAGTTGCTTATGCCATGCTTAATTAGCTGGGATCTTATAATGGTTTGCCTTGCGTGCCAACATGATATTAAAATGGTTGTGATGTGGTATGATAGGGTGGTATCCTCCTTTGAATGGTTCGAGTGACTTGACTTGGCACATGTTCACGCATATAGTTGAAAACAAATCAACATAGCCTTCACGATATTTATGTTCATGGTGGATTATATCCTACTCATGCTTGCACTCAGTGTTGATTAATTTTAATGCATGTTCATGACTATTGTCACTCTCTCAGTTAGTCGCTTCCCTGTCTTTTGCTAGCCTTCACCTGTACTAAGCGGGAATACTGCTTGTGCATCCAAACTCCATAAACCCCAAAGTTATTCCATATGAGTCCACCATACCTTCCTATATGCGGTATCTACCTGTCGTTCCAAGTAAATTTGTATGTGCCAAACTACAAACCTTCAAATGAAATTCTGTTTTGTATGCTCAAGCAGCTCATGTTTCAACTAGGGTTGTCTATATCTTCCATGCTAGGTGGGTTATTCTCAAGAGGAGTGGACTCCGCTCCTCATTCATGAGAAAATGGCCGGTAACCGGGATGCCCAGTCCCATGATCAAAAATATCAAAGCAAATCAAAATAATTAAAACAAAACTCCCCCAGGACTGTTGTTGGTATGGACGGTACCTCGTTGTTTTGGATGGCCATGGAGTGTGCTTGTTGGTGGTGGGGGAGTATAAACTTTACCATTCTGTTTGGGAACCGCCTATAATGTATGTAGCATGGAAGATATCGAGATCTCATAGTTGTTGCGTTGACAGTGAAAGTATACCGCTCAAAATGTCATTCATCTCTATTTTAAAATCGAGCTCTGGCACCTCTACAAATCCATGCTTCCCTCTGTGAAGGGACTATCTATTCACTTGTATGTTGACTCATCACCCTCTTATTAAAAAGCACCCCATGGAGAGCACACTGTCATTTGCATGCATTACTATTAGATTATATTGGGTATGACTTGACTGGATCTCTTTTACCATGAATTACAATGTCTAGTCAGTCCTTGATCTTTAAAGGTGCTCTGCATTTATGTTTTGCGTCTCAGAAAGGGCTAGCAAGATACCATGTTGTTATATCATATTATGATTGTTTTGAGAAAGTGTTGTCATCCGAGTTTTATTATTATTGCTCGCTAGTTGATTATGCCATTGATATGAGTAAACATGAGACCTAAGTGTTATTGTGAATATGGTTAGTTCATAATCTTTGCTGAAAACTTGAATGCTGGCTTTACATATTTACAACAACAAGAGCAAACAGAGTTTGTAAAAGTTTTTCTTTATCACTTTCAGTTTATCAACTGAATTGCTTAAGGACAAGCAAAGGTTTAAGCTTGGGGGAGTTGATACGTCTCCAACGTATCTACTTTTCCAAACACTTTTGCCCTTGTTTTGGACTCTAACTTGCATGATTTGAATGAAACTAACCTGGACTGACGTTGTTTTCAGCAAAACTGCCATGGTATTGTTTATTGTGAAGAAAACAAAAGTTCTCGGAATGACCTGAAAATCCATGGAGATAACTTTTGGAAAATATAAAAAATACTAGTGAAAGAATCAAGGCCAGGGGGCCCACACCCTGTCCATGAGGGTGGGGGCCGCGCCCCCTCCCCCTGGGCGCGCCCCCTGTCTCGTGGGCCCCCTGATGCTCCACCGACCTCAACTCCAACTCCATATATTCCGTTTCGCGGAGAAAAAAATCAGAGAGAAAGTTTCATCGTGTTTTACGATGCGGAGCCGCCGCCAAGCCCTAATCTCTCTCAAGAGGGCTGATCTGGAGTCCGTTCGGGGCTCCGGAGAGGGGGATTCGTCGCTGTCGTCATCATCAACCATCCTCCATCACCAATTTCATGATGCTCACCGCCGTGTGTGAGTAGTTCCATCGTAGGCTTGCTGGACGGTGATGGGTTGGATGATATTTACCATGTAATCGAGTTAGTTTTGTTAGGGTTTGATCCCTAGTATCCACTATGTTCTGAGATTGTTGTTGCTATGACTTTGCTATGCTTAATGCTTGTCACTAGGGCCTGAGTGCCATGATTTCAGATCTGAACCTATTATGTTTTCATGAATATATGTGAGTTCTTGATCCTATCTTGCAAGTCTATAGTCACCTATTATGTGTTATGATCCGACAACCCCGAAGTGACAATAATCGGGATACTTCTCGGTGATGACCGTAGTTTGAGGAGTTCATGTATTCACTATGTGTTAATGCTTTGGTCCGGTACTCAATTAAAAGGAGGCCTTAATATCCCTTTGTTTCCACTAGGACCCCGCTGCCACAGGAGGGTAGGACAAAAGATGTCATGCAAGTTCTTTTCCATAAGCACGTATGAATATATTCGGAATACATGCCTACATTACATTGATGAACTGGAGCTAGTTCTCTGTCACCCTATGTTATAACTATTACATGATGAATCGCATCCGACATAATTATCCATCACCGATCCAATGGCTACGAGCTTTTCACATATTGTGCTTCTCTTATTTACTTTTCCGTTGTTACTATTACAATCACTACAATACTGCTATCTTTACTTTTTCCACTGTTACCATTACTATCATACTACTTTGCTACTAAATACTTTGCTGCAGATACTAAGTTATCCAGGTGTGGTTGAATTGACAACTCAACTGCTAATATTTGAGAATATTCTTTGGCTCCCCTTGTGTCGAATCAATAAATTTGGGTTTCGAAAATTGTTGCGATGCCCTATACTTGTGGGTTATCACTTGTTCCCACCAAGCCCTCCCGATGAACACGACGACGCATTCCATTCCGACCCAGCCGGTTGGCTCCCCATGAACACGACAACGATGCCGTTTCTCCATTCTGACCCAGCCATGTACACGAGCCCTGGCCGTACGTATGTGCGAGTAGGCATTCGAGACCCCAGCCGTATGTATGTATGTGGCCGTATTTTCTTTCTTGCACACTGACCGTTGTACGTACGTGTACATGCTACGTGTGCGCCTCTACTACGACACGCGGGCGCCTCTACATCCAGCAGTATGTACGTACACGTTCGCGACCAGAATGACAACGCTACGTACGCTTCGACCAGGTGGGTCCCGACTGTCAGCACTTCCTTGCATGCAAAGATGTAGCTGGTGGCTCCCAGCAATCAGGGGGGGCAATCGTTACTTTTTGCTCGGGCGCACTTCCTTGCATACGAAGATGTAGCTGGTGGGTCCAAGCAGTCAGGGGGGAAAGGTTTTTTCACGAAATACGGTGTTCCGTCTGGTGGGTCCCTGCTGTCAGGTGGAGGAATCATTATTTTCCGCGTAATAAGGAGGCACTTCCTTGCGGCTGCCGTGGACCCAGCTGTCAGCCTCTCCACATACAGTACTCTTCCGATGGAAGTCGGTCATTGACCACATTGACCATGCCGTGCCGAGAGCACCATGGCGATGGACGATGGCGAGGCCTAGGAAGGGGACGACGCGGAGCCGGGGAAGACGGGGCAGTGGATGCCCACGCGGAGAGGAGTACGAGGGTTCACTGGTTCGGCTGCGGTGTGAGGCTGTCGTCGCTGCAGAATAACAGGGGGTGTGGGTGAGTGGACGGATGGCCTGGCCAACGGTGGGAGTAGTATAGGGGCGGTGAGGCCTCCGCGGTAACACAGCCGGCCACGGGATGCAGGAGCAGGCGGCACGACCGGCGCTGCTTTGGGCGGCTGGAGCAGGAAGACCAAAGGTTGAAGAAGCACTACGGCCGTTGGATGGACTTCGTACGGTCTCTGAAGCTAGAATCGTTTATATTGACTAAGTTGACAAAGCCCTTGGTACGCGCCAACTTAGTAGGCCCACAGGTCAGCCTCCGAAACGGTGCGCCCCAGATGTCAAGGGGATGAATCATTTTTTTGGCGGCCGAAGCTAAGAATATCCGAGATTGAAGAAGAAGCACGACATCCGTTGGATAGACATCCAACGACCACTGCTGCTAGAACCGTGTGTTGACTATAATAAGTTGACAAAGCCGTGCATACATGTCAACTTATTTTTTTAGGGGACGCGTCAAGTTAGTAGGCCCACAAGTGTGTGGCAGAGAACTTATAGCCCATTTGCGATTTGTAATAATGTACAACCCATTTTTTAATTCGAATGGAATTTACTACAACCCATTTACAGTTTGTTAAAAGTACATCCCATTTTCTAGCTAGGACAATGATTAATAATTTCAACCAACCGTTGAAGACAGAATTCAATAAAATTTCACACATTTTGATGGGATATTTTTATCCCGAAATTTCTAACCAGATTAAATACAATTTCAATATAAGTTTATATTACTTAAAAATCCAACGAAACATTGCGCTCGCAAAAATTAATGAAATTAAAATTTTCAATATCCAAAAATAATATTTTATAATGTAATTATGTGTTTGGTGCATTTTTTTATAGTCACTGTCCAGTTTTTATAATTACATCCCATTTATTATTTCTTAAAGCACATTTTCTTGTTAAGCCTAATGCATCCCTCCTAGGAAAGATTTGCAGCCCAGTGGGGCGGAGAATAACAACTTGACCTTGCCTGGGTATTCCTACAAAAAAGTGTATCTGGGCTAGCCATTTTCAGCTTGAAAACATTAATATCTGGGCTGGATATCTGGCCTGGGCTAGACGGGTCACAGCCCGCCCAGTTCATACCTGCAGCGATGTTTTTGTTGTTGTTCAGAGGAGAAAAATTAATATCTGGGCTAAACATCAAAAAACTCTGCAGTGCTCATAGCTCAAAAACACAAATACTGCTCGAGCTGCTTGGTCCCAGCTGTCGGCCACTTCTTGTGCAATTCTCTCGTTTATTGACTACATAGGTTGACAATGGTGTGGGATCGTGCTGTCAGGATACCAGGAGGAAGCAAAAAAATTATAGTTTTTAATAATAAGGAGGCACTTGAGTACGTGAGGCTATGGCCCTGGTGGGTCCCCATTATCATCCTCTCCAAGTAAAGTCATCTCCTCGCCCGCGCGCGCTTTCCGCCCGAAACAGTCAGCGCCACACGCCCCGCTTCCCGGTGCAGGCGATTGCTCTGCCTTCAAACGACACAAGTGCCGTCCATCCCTCCATCTATCGCCCACATTAATGATACGCGGTTGCCGAGGCGGCTACTCCGGCGCCACACGTCCGTCCCTCCATGACCCACCATTGCTATATAAACTGTTACGCCAGCCATAGCCGCAGTCCTACGCATCCGTTCCCTTTCTCCTGTCCACACCACTACTGCCCACCATGGCTTCCTCGCTCTCCAGCGCTCTTCGGGACGGGCGGACAACGGACCACAAGGAGATGGCAGCCATTGTTGCCGACCGGCTGGCCAGCAGGTAGCCGGAGGATGACGACGTCCCAATGGAGAACATGGTAGTCGACGATCCGGCGCCAACCACCTCCTCCGTGCCATCCTTGCCGGTTCATTGCACCATGACCATCGGCGAGGCCCGTGCCCAATATATGGACACGGTGAGACAGATGCGTGAGGAGCAGTTCTGGGAGGTGCAGGCCGACGCCGCCTACAACCACCATCTCCTCCAGGAGCACCTGCAGGCGAAGGAGCACATCACCGTGGAGCGGACGGAGCAGGAGGCACTGCTCGACTCGTACCGCTCCACCCGCAAGGGCCGCCTTGAGCGCTGGCGGTACCACATGTGGGTGGAGGAGGCTGTGGCCGCCTACAAAGAGGGTGATGAAGCGGGCGAGGCACTGTTTGGCGAGACCGAGGACGAGGCAAAGGACAATGCTCCGTCGAGGCCCCGTGTCACCAACAACGAGGCAGAGGACACCGCCGGCTCCACCGATGCCCTGTCCCGCCAACAACGAGGCAGAGGACATCGCCGGCTCAGCCGAGGCCCCACCCTACCGGCAATGAGGGGGAGGATTTCCATCGCTCCGCCGAGGCGCTGCCCGCCGACAACGAGAGAGAGGACATCGCTGGCTCTGCCGAGACCCCGCCCCGCTGCCAACGAGGCCGTGCCACACAGAAAACGAGGAAGAGTAGAACATGGTAGGTCGTCGCCGCTCGGGTCCAAGTAAGGCCACCACTACTACCCTCCGGTTGAAGCCAAGCTAGGCGGGTTGACCATTGACGGTCGGTTAGCTTCTTGGCGGCGACGTGGAGTCGAAGAGCTATGTTGGAGAAGAACGCTGCTTCTACTTAACTGCTGGTGCAGTTGGCTGACTGACACGTGGGCCCAACAGGCCACATGTCAGTTACGCAACTGCACTACAAAAAAAATACACTTCCGTGATGATACGTGTTTGTCACAGTAGGTCGTGTTTTTTGTCATGCATGTACATCCATGATAAATTTATGACAGAATCAAGATAGTCATACCTGTGTTGTTGTAGAAGTGTTCCATGACATTACCAAAATTATCATCACGGAAGTGTCCACTTCCATGATGATAAATCGCGTGTCACAGAAGTGCTTTCATCAAGGGTGACCGACACGTGGCATCCACCGTAACGGAACGCCGTTAAGCTATCGGGTTGGGTTTTGGATCCGATAACCCGTTAATAGCCCCGACGAATGGGGATTTTCCATGTGTAAAATCATCATTAGCTGGAGGAAACACGTGTCGGCTCATCGTTGGGACAGATGTCATCCGCTCATTGGACCGAATGCGCCTATGATACGGCGACACATGGCACGGCCCAACAAAGGCCCATTCCTATGAAAAGGCCGACCCGTTTGACCTGGTCAAAAGGTGGCGGGCCGGCCCATGGAAAGCCTGTTAATGGCATGTTCGCATATAGCCCATTTACAGCTGGCTAACCCAGGGCCTGTTATTCCCTATCTAAATTAGGCCTAGTAGTGTCATCTGGGTCGTCCAATATGATTCCAGCCTGTTTTAACTTCCGGCCCATGTGTGGCCCATGACTTCTTTCGGCCCATATGAGGCCCTTTGTAACTCTTGGCCCATTAACGACCCGTGGGGTAACTGGCCCGTAATGAATAGTGTATCACTTTATACCCATTAACGGCCCGTTATTCCATTGGGTCGTTTCCAGCCCAAGTTATCTTTCGGCCTTCTCAGGGCCCATTGATTCTTGGGCTCATTTGCAGCATTCGGTTACATACAACCCATTACTATCATTTTCTGCTTGTGGGCCAAATTCAGGCCGTCGTTACAGTCGGCCCGTTTGCGGACCGTTAATACGTTGGGCCGTTTTCATGTAAAAAAAACCGTTGGGCTGTTTTCATAGAGTTATCAAATACAGCCTATTAACGGCCCGTTATGGTCCATAAATAGTACAGCCCATGATTGGCGAAATGATGATACGCCCAGTAGAAGGCCCATGGATCCTACGGCCCGTAGAAGGCCCATGGATCGTACGGCCCGTAGAAGTCCCATGGACCCTGCGGCCCGCAGAAGGCCCATGGACCCTACGTCCCGTAGAAGGCCCATGGACCCTAAGGCCCGTATAGAAGGCGATGGATCCTACGGCCGGAAGAAGGCACATGGATCATACGGCCTGCGGGAGGCCCATGGTTACAACAGTCCATGTGTTGCCATGATTATTTTGGCCTAGTTACCAAAAATAGGCTATTGTGGCCACTAGAAAAACACAGAAAAGGAACTGCAGTGTCTACAAGCAAACAACAAAACAAGACAATAAGGAAATAAATAAGCAAGCAATTAACGCTAGCCTATTACCGCCATTACACATATTACACCCACTGGGCATCAAAGTTCGCCACCAGTGCAAATATAGGGAACAAAGCAGCACATTACATACACTGGCCGTCAAAATTGGTCACCAGTGCAAATAAACGCGGCAGCAAAACAAGAGCATAACTGAAACAACTTCAGAAGAGCTCTGATACGTCTCCAACGTATCTACTTTTCCAAACACTTTTGCCCTTGTTTTGGAATCTAACTTGCATGGTTTGAATGAAACTAACCCGGACTGACGCTGTTTTCAGCAGAACTACCATGATGTTGTTTTATGTGTAGAAAAGAAAAGTTCTCGGAATGACCTGCAAATCCACGGAGGGACTTTTCAGAATTAATAAGAATTTTTGGCAAAAGAATCAGGGCCAGGGGGACCAAGGCATGTCCACGAGACAGGGGGACACCCCCCCTAGGGCGCGCCCCCCTATCTCGTGGTCCCCCCGGACCTCCTCCGACCTCAACTCCAACTCCATATATACTGTCTCGCTGAAAAAAAATCAGAGAGAAAGTTTCATCACGTTTTACGATATGGAGCCACCACCAAGCCCTAATCTCTCTCGGGAGGGCTGATCTAGAGTCCATTCGGGGCTCCGGAGAGGGGGATTCGTCGCCGTCGTCATCATCAACCATCCTCCATCACCAATTTCATGATGCTCACCGCCGTGTGTGAGTAATTACATCGTAGGCTTGCTGGACGGTGATGGGTTGGATGAGATTTACTATGTAATCAAGTTAGTTTTGTTAGGGTTTGATCCCTAGTATCCACTATGTTCTGAGATTGATGTTGCTATGACTTTGCTATGCTTAATGCTTGTCACTAGGGCCCGAGTGCCATGATTTCAGATCTGAACCTATTATGTTTTCATGAATATATGTGTGTTCTTGATCCTATCTTGCAAGTCTATAGTCACCTATTATGTGTTATGATCCGACAACCCCGAAGTGACAATAATCGGGATACTTCTCGGTGATGACCATAGTTTGAGGAGTTCATGTATTCACTATGTGTTAATGCTTTGGTCCGGTTCTCTATTAAAAGGAGGCCTTAATATCCCTTAGTTTCCACTAGGACCCCGCTGCCACGGGAGGGTAGGACAAAAGATGTCATGCAAGTTCTTTTCCATAAGCACGTATGACTATTTATGGAATACATGCCTACATTACATTGATGAACTGGAGCTAGTTCTATATCACCCTATGTTATAACTATTGCATGAGGAATCGCATCCGGCATAATTATCCATCACTGATCCATTGCCTACGAGCTTTTCATATATTGTTCTTCGCTTATTTACTTTTATGTTGCTACTGTTTCAACTACTACAAAAACCCAAAAACATTTATCTTTACTGTTGCTACTGTTACAATTACTATCATACCACTTTTGCTACTAAATACTTTGCTGCAGATACTAAGTTATCTAGGTGTGGTTGAATTGACAACTCAACTGCTAATACTCAAGAATATTCTTTGGCTCCCCTTATGTCGAATCAATAAATTTGGGTTGAATACTCTCCCCTCGAAAGCTGTTGCGATCCCCTATACTTGTGGGTTATCAAGACTAATTTCTGGCGCCGTTGCCGGGGAGCATAGCTCTATTCTCTGAGTCATTTGGGATTTATATCTGTTGATCACTATGAAGAACTTGAAAGACGTCAAGACCAAGATTTTGCCCTCAACTACGAGGGGAGGTAAGGAACTTCCATCTAGCTCTGCACTAGATTCTCCTTCCGTTATTAGTAAGCTTGCGACACCTAAACCTGCTACTGCTATGAATTCTGATATGTCACATGTTATTGATGATGCCACTTCTGCTTTGCATGATACTTATGATGAAACTACTTCTGTGCGTGATACTACTTTGGCATTAGGTGAATTTCTTGATGAACAACTTGCTAGAGTTAGGGGAAATGAAAATGTTGAAGAACCTATTACTGATGATAGTGATGATGAACGTTCCCCCAATGATTATGTATTACTTGTTGTTCCTAAGGGTTATGTTATGAACAAAGAAGCTCCTGAAGCTATTCTTGCTTGCCATGATAGAAATGATCTTAAGAAATTATTAGCTAAATGGAAGCAGCAGTCTCTTAATGCTAGAATGAAACCCGATCCTGCTTTTGCTACTTCACCTATCTGTGTTACTGATAAGGATTATGAATTCTCTGTTGATCCTGATATTATTACTTTAGTTGAATCTAATCCTTTTTATGGCCTTGAATCTGAAACTGTTGTGGCACATCTTACCAAGTTGAATGACATAGCAACCCTATTTACTCATGATGAGAAGTCTCGCTATTTATATATCTTTAAGATATTTCCGTTCTCATTAAAGGGTGATGCTAAGACTTGGTATAATTCTCTTGCTCCTAGTTGTGTGCGTAGTCCCCAGGATATGATTTATTACTTCTCTACTAAATATTTCCCTGCTCATAAGAAACAAGCTGCCTTGCGGGAAATATATAATTTTGTGCAAACCAAAGAAGAGAGTCTCCCACAAGCTTGGGGGAGGCTTCTCCGGTTGCTTTATGCTTTGCCTGATCATCATCTTAAGAAAAATGAAATACTTGATATCTTTTATAATGGACTAACCGATGCTTCCAAGGACCACTTGGATAGTTGTGCTGGTTGTGTTTTCAGGGAAAGAACAGTCGATGAAGCTTAAATATTATTGAATCATATGTTGACTAATGAAAATAATTGGACTCTTCCCGAGCCAGTTCCTAAAGTAATTCCTGAACCAATTGAGCCAACTCCTGAGCCTATTCCTAAACCCACTCCGAAGAAGAGAGGTATTTTATTTCTTAGTCCTGAAGATATGCAAGAGGCAAAGAAATCAATGAAAGAAAAAGGTATTAAAGCTGAAGATGTTAAGAATTTACCTCCTATTGAACAAATACATGGTCTGAATATACCGCCTGAAGAACCACATTCTCTTCATAACCCGACACAGGTAGTAAAGGTAAATTCTCTCTATAGATATGACAAAGTTGAAATACCCTCTACTAAATTTCATAGCCCATGCTTAGATGAATTTGATGACTTTATGGCTAGACAAGAAAGTTTTAATGCTTATGTTGGTAGAGAGTTAAAGAATAATGCTTTCGAGATAGGACGCGTAGGTGATAATCTGGCTAGAGTTAAAGATGAACTTCACCGAGTTAGCAAATATACTTCTATGGTTGCTACTCAAGCTGAGCAAGTGCTCAAGGCTGAAAATGATTTCCTTGAGGAATTGAATAATAAAAATGACTTTGCTGTTAGAGTGGCTACTAGAACTGGTAGAATGACTCAGGAACCTATGTATCCTGAAGGCCACCCTAAGAGAATCGAGCAAGATTCTCAGAGAAATAATCTAGATGTTCCCAGTTCTTCTAAGAAGAAGAAAAAGAAGAATGATAGGACTTTGCAAACTTCTAGTGAACCTAATGTTGAAACACTTGAGAATCCCAATAATACTTCTATCTCTGATGCTGAAACACAATCCGGAGATGAGCATGAACCTGATGAGAATGCTAATAATGATGTTCATGCGGATGCTCAACCTAGTAATAACAATGATGTAGAGACCTGCTGTTGATCTTGATAACCCACAATCAAGAAACCAACGTTATGATAAGAGAGATTTTGTTGCTAGGAAGCACGGTAAAGAAAGAGAACCATGGGTTCAGAAACCCATGCCCTTTCCTCCTAAACCATCCAAGTCAAAGGATGATGAGGATTTTGAGCGCTTTGCTGAAATGATTAGACCTATTTTCTTACATATGCGCTTAACTGATATGCTTAAAGTAAATCCTTATGCTAAATACATGAAGGATATCATCTCAAATAAAAGAAAGATATCGGAAGCTGAAATTTCCACCATGCTTGCCAATTACACTTTTAAGGGTGGAATACCAAAGAAACTTGGAGATCCGGGTGTTCCAACTATACCATGCTCCATTAAAAGAAATTATGTTAGAACTGCTTTATGTGATCTTGGAGCCGGTGTTAGTGTTATGCCTCTCTCTTTATATCGTAGATTTGAGTTGAATAAGTTGACACCTACTGAAATATCTTTGCAAATGGCTGATAAATCAACTGATATACCTGTCGGTATTTGTGAGGATGTGCCTGTTGTGGTTGCAAATGTCACTATCTTAACGGACTTTGTTATTATTGATATTCCCGAGGACAATAGTATGTCTATTATCCTTGGTAGACCTTTTCTTAATACTGCAGGGGCTGTTATTGATTGCAACAAAGGCAATGTCACTTTTCATGTTAATGGCAATGAGCATACGGTACACTTTCCGAGGAAACAATCTCAAGTTCATAGCATCAATTCTATTGAAAAAGTTCCAACTATCATTTTTGGACGTTTTGAATTTCCTCTCCCTACTGTCAAGAAAAAGTATGATATTCTTATTGTTGGGGATTTTCATATCCCCGTTGAGGTAACTTAGTGTTATTCAAAATTTCTCCGGTTCCGTGTTATTCGGCATGAGTTTGTTAACAAGACTTGATCAACCTTGTTAGTGGATTCATTTTGATGATCACGAGATGGATGAAACTAGAAGGCACAACCTTCTATACCTTCATATTACTTTCTGTTATTTAGAATAAATAAAGAAAAAATAGTATTATCTGTCTGTTTTCTGATTTATCAGCGCAATAAAAAATAGTCCAAAAATAAAAGTGCTCCAAATGCCCTGCAAATTTAGTATGATTTTTTCTGGAATATTTGAGGATTTTAGGCACTGAAAACACTGCAGGAGGGCCAAGCACCAGGCCACGAGAGAGGAGGGCATGCTCCCCCCTGTAGGGCGTGCCCCCCTGTCTCGTGGGCCCCTGATGGCTCCGCTCCACTTATCCAGCACCCACACACTCCATCTTCTACCAAAAAAAATCCCCATCCAGCTCAAGCACGAGTTCTAGCTCGTTTTGCTGCGATTTTCGATCTCTTAGCTCAAAGCTCCATTCACAAAACTGCTTTGGGAGATTGTTGCTTGGTATGTGACTCCTCCATTGGTGCAATTAGTTTTTGTTCTAGTGCTTTATTCATTGCAAATCCTTGCTGTCTTGGTGACCCTGTTCTTGAGCTTGCATGCTAAATTTTTGAGGTCCCAAGTAATTTTAATGCATGATATGGGCTCTAGGCACTTGTAGGAGTAGTTGCTATCAATCTTGTTTAGTTTTATGCACTTTTATTTTGAAGTTACTAAAATTTCAGAAATTTTCAGAAAATGTTGAGGAAACTTTTGAGGGGCTCTTCTAGCCAAAGTTCCCAGGAAAAACAAGCTAAAGAGAAGGAAAAAGTCAAGTATAATCTTCCTTGCTTAGCGGAAGCACGGTCATGTGAATGGCCATGTGAGGATTTCTTGAAGGAAGCCGAAATTCATGAAGACTTTTATGCTTTAATTGAGACTGCAGGCCTCACCGGTTTCATGAACGACCAAATCGATCAGTATCTCTTACTCACCAATACTTTCGTGCAAAACTTTTATTATTATCCTAAGAAGTCACCGCCTGAAGTGTCATTTTATTTATATGACGAGTTCAAAGAAATGTCTTTACATCATTTTTGCACGGTATGTAGGATACCTTATGAGGGAGAACTAGAGGAACCCCATCGTGAAGATGTGGTTGGCTTTGTTAATATTATTGTTGTAGAAGAGCCAAAGAAGGGTTCCAAAGCAAAAGTCTCTAGCATACACTTTCCTGTTTTACGCTACATTACCATATTTGCTAGTAGATGCTTGATTGGTCGTGGGAATAGTGGAAACTTGAGTGTTCCTGATATTATCATGCTTCAACATGCTTTGCTTGGAGACAATAGTTTTAATATGGGTGTCGTCGTTGCTAAACGGCTAGCCCTTAATCGTACAAAAGGCCCCATATTTGGAGGTATCTATGTTGCACGTCTTGCTAGACATTTTCAGATACCCATTAGGCACCATGAGGAAAAGGAGACAAAATTGCCTCCTCACATTCTAGATTACAAAAACATGGTAGCACATAAGTTTATTGTTGATAACGAAGATAGGATGCTCTTGTATAAACTTAGATTCAAGAAGAAACACTTTGAGATTATTATCTTGCCTGCACCTCTGTTGTTTGATTTGCTTGCAGAAAAATTTCTTGTCACACCAGAGGCGGTAAACAATCATCGAGCTCAAGCTTTTACTCCAGAACCTGAACCGGAACCTGAGCTGGACCCCTATCGTGCATCATCTGTCCAGTGGGATCCGGAGATGACCAACCAGTGGTATCGTGATTACACCTCTCATTACACCGGAGAGAGTAGCGGTGGTCCTTGGTATTAAACCAACTTAGTCCAAAAGCTTAAGCTTGGGGGAGTACATATTTCTCACCGACTTTACATTCATGTTCACACACTAGTCGTCGGTGCTCATACTCTTTCATTGTATTATCCATGCTAGTTTAAATTCCCTTTTCTAGTCTTCTTCTTGTGTGTTTGATAAACCTTAAGGAAAACCAAAAAAATAGTTAGTTTAATTTCCTTGCTTGTAGTAGAAATTAAAATGAAAACCCAAAAAGATTTCTAGTTCTTCTTTTACTTGTTGGGAGGTTTCCCATGTAAATAGTTTTATTTTCTTTTATTTCCTTTGGGGTCGAGAAGACCATATTGAAATTGCTTAGTGGCTCTCGTATGCATGATTGTTTATATTTAGAGCCCATATTACTTGTCTTCTCTCTTGAGTTGAATGCTTGCATATTCCAGCTTAGTCCAATGCACGTACACTCTTATTATTATACACGCCGTTCGGTCGTGCAAGTGAAAGGCAATAATGATGATATATGATGGACTTATTGGGATGAGAAAAGCTAGTATGAACTTGACCTCTCTTGTTTTTGTAAATATGATGATTCATCATTCCTGAGTCAGCTATTATGAAGTAAACATATTTGCAATGACATTTAGAGATTATAGTTACTTGTGCAATGCTTGATTAGCTATGAGTTATAATGGTTTACCTTGTGTGCCAACATGCTATTAGAATGATTATGATGTGGTATGATGGGATGGTATCCTCCTTTAAATGAATTGAGTGACTCGACTTGGCACATGTTCATGCATGTAGTTGAATCAAATCAACGCAGCCTTCACAATATTTATGTTCATGGTGGATTATATCCTACTCATGCTTGTACTTGGTGTGAATTAATTTTAATGCATGCTTACGACTATTGTTGCTCTCTCAGTTGGTCACTTCCCAGTCTTTTGCTAGCCTTCACCTGTACTAAGCGGGAATACCACTTGTGCATCCAAACTCCTTAAACCCCAAAGTTGTTCCATATGAGTCCACTATACCTTCCTATATGCGGTATCTACCTGCCGTTCCAAGTAAATTTGTATGTGCCAAACTCCAAACCTTCAAATGAAATTATGTTTTGTATGCTCGAGTAGCTCATGTTACAACTAGTGCTGCCTATATCTTCCATGTTGTGTGTGTTATTCTCAGAGGAGTGGACTCCGCTCCTCATTCACGAGAAAGGGCTGGTAACCGGGATGCCCAGTCCCATGATCCAAAAAGATCAAAGCAAATCAAAATAATTAAACAAAACTCCCCCAGGGCTGTTGTATGTTGGAGGCACTCGTTGTTTCGAGCAAGCCATGGATTGATGCTTGTTGGTGGTTGGGGGAGTATAAACCTTTACCATTCTGTTTGGGAACTACCTATAATGCATGTAGTATGGAAGATACAATCATCTCTTAGGTGTTGCGTTGACAACAAAAGTATGCCGCTCAAAATGTTATTCAATCTCTATTTTAAAATCGAGCTCTGGCACCTCTACAAATCCCTGCTTCCCTCTGCGAAGGGCCTATCTATTTACTTTTATGCTGAGTCATCACCCTTCTCATTAAAAGCACTCGGTGGAGAGCACACTCTCATTTGCATTCATTATTATTGGTTTATATTGGGTATGACTTGACTGGTTCTCTTTTACCAAGAATTACAATATTTAGTCAGTCCTTGATCTTTAAAGGTGCTCTGCATTTATGTTTTGTGGTCTCAGAAAGGGCTAGCGAGATACCATTTTGTTATATCATGTTATGATTATTTTGAGAAAGTGTTGTCATCCGAGTTTTATTATTATGGCTCGCTAGCTGATTATGCTATTGATATGAGTAATTGTGAGACCTTTGTGTTATTGTGAGTATGGTTAGTTCGTAATATTTGCTGAAACTTGAATGTTGGCTTTTCATGTTTACAACAACAAGAGCAAACAGAGTTTGTAAAAAATTTTCTTTATCACTTTCAGTTTATCAACTGAATTGCTTGAGGACAAGCAAAGGTTTAAGCTTTGGGGAGTTGATACGTCTCCAACGTATCTACTTTTCCAAACACTTTTGCCCTTGTTTTGGACTCTAACTTGCATGATTTGAATGAAACTAACCCAGACTGACGCTGTTTTCAGCAAAACTACCATGATGTTGTTTTATGTGTAGAAAAGAAAAGTTCTCAGAATGACCTGCAAATCCACGGAGGGACTTTTTAGAATTAATAAGATTTTTTGGTGAAAGAATCAGGGCCAGGGGGCCCAAGGCCTGTCCACGAGACAGGGGGGCGCCCCCCCTAGGGCGCGCCCCCTATCTCGTGGGCCCCCCCAGACCTCCTCCGACCTCAACTCCAACTCCATATATACCATCTTGCGAAGAAAAAAATCAGAGAGAAAGTTTCATCGCGTTTTACGATACGGAGCCGCCGCCAAGCCCTAATCTCTCTCAGGAGGGCTGATCTGGAGTCCGTTCGGGGCTCCGGAGAGGGGGATTCATCACCGTCATCATCATCAACCATCCTCCATCACCAATTTCATGATGCTCACCATTGTGTGTGAGTAATTCCATCGTAGGCTTGCTGGACGGTGATGGGTTGGATGAGATTTACCATGTAATCAAGTTAGTTTTGTTAGGTTTGATCCCTAGTATCCACTATGTTCTGAGATTAATGTTGTTATGACTTTGATATGCTTAATGCTTGTCACTAGGGCCCGAGTGCCATGATTTCAGATCTAAACCTATTATGTTTTCATGAATATATGTGTGTTCTTGATCCTATCTTGCAAGTCTATAGTCACCTATTATGTGTTATGATCCGACAACCCCGAAGTGAAAATAATCGGGATACTTCTCGGTGATGACCGTAGTTTGAGGAGTTCATGTATTTCACTATGTGTTAATGCTTTGGTCCGGTTCTCTATTAAAAGGAGGCCTTAATATCCCTTAGTTTCCACTAGGACCCCGCTGCCACGGGAGGGTAGGACAAAAGATGTCATGCAAGTTCTTTTCCATAAGCACGTATGACTATTTACGGAATACATGCCTACATTACATTGATGAACTGGAGCTAGTTCTATATCACCCTATGTTATAACTATTGCATGAGGAATCGCATCTGGCATAATTATCCATCACTGATCCATTGCCTACGAGCTTTTCATATATTGTTCTTCGCTTGTTTAATTTTCTGTTGCTATTGTTTCACTTACTACAAAAACGCAAAAACATTTATCTTTACTGTTGCTACTGTTACCATTACTATCATACCAATTTTGCTACTAAATACTTTGCTGCAGATACTAAGTTATCCAGGTGTGGTTGAATTGACAACTCAACTGCTAATACTATTCTTTGGCTCCCCTTGTGTCGAATCAATAAATTTGGGTTGAATACTCTACTCTCGAAAGCTGTTGCGATCCCCTATACTTGTGGGTTATCAAGCTCAAGAAACGTTATCCTGGGTATCCACCATGCTGGCAATAAGCTTAGCAAGCTGATTAGCTTTGTCCTGTTTGGCGCTTAAATCCTCCAACGCTTGCTGTTGCAACAGAAAGTATGCATCTGAATGCTCCAGGGACTTCCGCAGCCCTTCTGCTTATTGTCGCAGCACAGCTGATCGATGTCTTTCAGCTTGTAGTTGAGACTCAAGAAACCGAACTGATTCAGACAGTGAGTTTGAATAGCTTGTGCAAGCGATAGTGGCCAGTAACTCAAACACTAAACCAAGACAGGACTTTGGGGTTGTCTCGCTGTCTTCAAGATAGTCTTCCGTAGCTGTTTTATCAGCTTTGTTGGAGACCAACAAGGATGTGTCACTATCCTGAACCTTATCTGCATTACTTCCTTTACCATTGCTTAATAAGGCACTCTTCCCCAATATTCTATCAGCATTCTAAAAGAAGAAACAAGCAGACACATAACAAGTTTAGCATGTACTAGTATTGAAACTCATTTCGGTGAACCAGTTCATTAGTAAGGTAGACAGTATTAAACTACCAAGTCTTCTATTTCCAAGTACTAGTACATAATAAAAGCATCAAACAAACATATATCTATGTCCTATGGTCACTACATTGTCTTGCCAAATCAAAATAGAGACACGGTTCAAATCATATCAGTTCAAGACAAAGCAGCAATGAAAGAATACAAAGCGTGGGAAACTACACGGCGCAACAAGATTTCATATGGGTAGCATAGGTCTACATGTACAACAATACTATTGGCTCTGTTGTGATGCTAGTAATGTGCATGATATGAAAGTCAACTGTATACACAATTCAAATTGAAATCAAAAGAGCTATTGATAAGAGCAAACCTGTTAAAGAAACATGCGTGAACATACCTGATGTGCCATTGGAGTTTCGATTGGATCCTTCAATTTAAAAATAAGTTTGTATGAGTAAATACAGTGATACAAGAGCAAAGCAATCATAGTTAAAAAAGGCGCGCCTAAGCGAGCGCTTAAGCGCACCTAGGCTCTAGGTGTTGGCAAAACGCATTGCGCATAACTACGCTTAATCTATGCATAACTATGCATAAGCATGCACTTTGGTTAGTAAAGCGCAAGGCGGTGGCAAAACGCACAATTAACGCCTAGCGCTTTTTTGAACTATGATAGCAATGGAATCTTAAATTAGAACAGTTGTTCTTCAGGTTTAGGCACTTGTTCTACATGAACAGAGTACAGTAAGACGCAAGAGTATAATACTTAAAAATAGAAAAATGAGCTCATAGACCTTACCACATTCTTGGTTCGGGACCAGTACAGAACAAGGCGTTCCCAGTCATCGTCCAGTAAATGTGTCTTAGGAGAACGTAAGGGAATTTGATGAGTTTCTTTGTCGGTCAAGTACGTTTTCTTCAGGTAATTCCAATACTGCCACCAAGCATTCTTGAAGATATCAGAGGTATTAGGATAGGTTACCTCATCCTGAGTTTCCAAATCAGTCCTTCTCTATAGAGAAAAATGGGAAAAATTGCTATATTATTACCATCATGGAGGTAGGATGTATGGAAGCAAAGTAATTGCCATGAATAACATTACTTACACATAACTCCTGGACAAACACCTGCAACTGGCATTTTCCTTCATTTTCAGTATAATATTTCCAAGATGGGAAGATACGCACATACGATTTAACAACATCAAATGCGATAGATGCTAAACTATGACTAGCTGGTTGTGCTTCCTCCACAGGAATAGGCGTACTAACTGGTGGAGTTGGGGTTCGCCGTGATAGTACTGGCCCTTTGGGCACTGGAGCTGCCTTACTAACTGCTCTTGTTTGGGAGTCTATGGTGGAGATGGTGCTGTGTCAACAGGAACTGGGTTACTATCGGCTGGGGTTGGGTTAGATTGGGTGAAGCTGGTTCTCTGTCCATTGCAGTAGGGGTACAATCTGCGAGAGTTTGGGTTATGTGTGGTAGGGCTGGTTCTTGTGCATGTACAACCGGGGTGCTATCTCCACCAAGAGGTAGCACTGTTTTATTTGAAGACCATCTTTTTAGTCGGCTAGATACTGGCATCACCCGCTCCAATTCAAATGGCTGATAAACAAGAAACATAGTTGAATGTACAGACATTGTATGAGAGACCGATGCAATACATAGTGTGGAAAAAAGAGGGCATGAAATAGTTGACATGTATATTGTTTAACTAAAATAGATAGCATGACATAATTTCACATATATGATGTCTATCTAAACTGGATAGCATAGCATAACATAATTCAAAGATATGATGAATAACTAAACATGATCGCGTGACATAATTCACCTACATGTTATCTAAGTAATCAGGATCGCATCATTTAATTCACATATGTGATTTATAGGCTAAACAGAGGGCATTCGATATGATGTCTGAACTAAGAACATGGTGTTGAATATTGTGTATATGATGTCTAAACTATGCAATGCAAGACACCGTATGCATGATATGAGCAGTATAACCGTGCCAAGTTAGAGCATACACCTCAGTGGGGGAATAGGACTGGTCATCTGTCTCTGAATCCATCTCCGAGGAGCTATCGGGATCCAATAAGAGATCTGCTTCGACAGGTAGCACTGTCTGCTCTGAAGGCCTTGTTTTCACTCCAGATTTTTCTATCTCCCACCCAAATGGCTGATTTACAGGAAGAGTAGTTTAATGTACAAACATTGTCGACAAATGGAAATGTAATGAAGAAAAGGATGGGCAAGATATCATTCAAATATATGATGCCTAGTTAAACAGGATGGCATTGCACATTTCAAATATATTATGGCTGGCTAAAAGACATGAGACTGCATAATTCCTATATATGATATAGAAACTAAACAGGTGGCATTACAGAACATGTCTAAACTAAGCAGATGACATATATGATGTCAAAAGTAGGCACTGCAGGGCAACATATGCATGATATGACTAACATCATCATGACAAGGTAGAGCAAACACCTTGAGGGGTAAATAGGAGTGGTCAGCGGCGTCTGAATCCGCCTCAGAACAGATATCTTCCTCTGGATTACAATCTGGAGAGGGGTGGGGAGGAATTGCCACTGAACCCACCATGGAGCGATGTCTGCATGACATTGTATTGCCGCGCAAAACTCTTCTCTTTTTCTCTACATGTTCAGCATGACTGTGTACAATATCTGACATGCATACGATAAAATATGGTGAGATTATGTAAGGAGAGCCTGCAGAAATTTAGAGTGATGGTAACAACCAGTGGATGGATCCAAAAATAATGATAGTAGGATGATGATTGTTTTAAATTAATAAAAAGACAAATGATGATTGCTTTACTATTTGTTTCCCACCCAAGATGAACAACATAGGCATACCCTAGGTGAACCAGATATTAGACAGACGTACTATTCATTATTGCCTCGATATGTGCCCCACAACTATTTTAGAACTCAAGTTTGAACATTAATTTGGACCTGACTTGGGAGTCCAAGAGCTGAACAGGTCGATAAATTAGCAGGTAAGTTTAAGCAATGCATAACATAAGCAGAAACAAAAGAGTGCGACCTCTCTTGTGGACCCGCCGTTGCGGTGGGTGCCGGCGGCAGGGAAGGAGATCTGAGGCGGTGAAAGACGGTCAGGAGTCGTGATGTCTGGTTTGGTGGATGCTTCTGTCGATGGAACAGCTCAGGTGAGGTGGACGACGTCACGGCAGGAGAAGGACAAACCACACAAAGTTCCCTTCGACACGTACATGTAACTGAAGTAATTCTGTAAGGGCTCATTTGGCTTGCATGATTCTTAAAACGCAGGGATAGGAAAAACACCGGAATAGGATAGGAATATGCACATGGTAAACAGAGCATTTGTAAACACAGGATTTCTGTCGACTTGGGTGTTTGGTTTACAGGAATTGGAAGAGCAGAGGAATGCAAAGAAACATGACCAAAATAAAGTGAAACCATATGAAAGCGTGTACAGTTAGAATGTTATTCTGGCACTAATGCACTTGGTCTTGTTTTCATGCATAGGATTTTGAAAAGTAGGTCCAGGTGGATGTTTTGCTTCATTCCTTTCAACAAAATGCATGAATAATTGAATAGTAGAGTGCCATTGGAAAATTCCCTATTGCTATGTTTTTTCGTTGAAACAAAATAGCCCGAATGGATCGACGTGAATGTATAGTAATAAGTGATGCAACAAGTGTACAACCTCTTTGCCATAGCCGTGTTGACCTCAGCATCATTGGGGGGGTTGCTGAAGCAGTTGAGGCAGAGGTGGCTATCAAAGGTGTGGAGGAAGATCTGAGGAATCTGTAGACGGCGTTCAGGGCACTGCTCTGTTGTGATGGATCATCTCTAGTAGATGATGTAAAATGGATGTAAAATTAACATCACCAAAAACCACCTGACTACAACAGATGAGGTAAAAACTGTTGACTCTGAACTTAACTATCGAAACTTAAATTTACTGTGGAATCTGAATGCTACTGTCGAAACTGAACGCAATGGTAGGAGAGAGGCACTTGACATGTAGTTTAGGGAGGGCCTGCAGTTCATCTTCAACCTGCACCCACCCTGAGCTGCCACCACCACCGGCCGAACCGCCGGCCCCAGTGCCGCCTCGCCGCAACGAAACAACTCGCCACCGCCACCCCGGCCAGCCCTCTAGGCCCCCCGCCCCCACCCTGAACCCTAAGATAGATAGTGGGGTACCTCTCCGGCGAGCCCCCGTCCCCGCTGCGGGTGGTTCTTCCTTAACTCCGGCGAGCCCCCCCAACCCCTGAAAACCAACTGACCCAAAAGTCGATTCAGTCGACTGAAGTGTGGCTTAATTGGAGCAGAGCAGCAGCACGAGCGAGGGGGAAAGCAGCGGCAGCTGCTGGGCGAGCGAGCGATGGAGCGAAAGCCGGAGCAGCAGCAGCAGCAGCAGTAGCGCGAGCGAGCGAGCGAGAGCCAGAGCAGCAGCAGCAGATCCGGCTGGTATGGACACCGCCACCAAAGGGGCCTCGCACTGGGGGAGAGCTGCCATGGAGATGTCGCCCGCGGCGCCGGCTTCAAGGTAGCCGCTCCATGGGGGTGTGGGGTGGAGCACCGTCAGCGTCGGGAGGTCGAGTTAAGGAAAAGGTGTGATGCGATGAGTGTACAACCTCTTTGGTGGCGCAGAGTAGGCCTCGGCTTCGTCCGAGGAGTCGGTGAGGATGCTGCGGTTCCTGTGGAGCAGGTTAAGGCAGCGCTGTGGGGATGGAGCAGCTGCGATAGACGAGGCGATCGTCGGAGCAGCTCCTTGGAGGTGGAGGACGGGGCGGCTGAACCGGCAGGATGGCGAGATGGATGACGGATCCTCATCCGGGGAGGTGGACGAGGGACGTCGAGCTGTTGGGGTGGACGATGTCGTCGGGGAAGAGGCTTCGGCTGAGAAGCGGTGACGTGGCAGACAGAGGAGGGTGGGGTTTCGCGGCTGGAGCGGAGAGGTTATGGCGGCCTCGGATTTTGAATGGCGAAAAGGGGGCGATGGAGGGGGTGAAGCATGACTTAGGGATGCGCTTGTCCAAAATGTAGGGTGTGTTACAAAAGTACCCCCCACCGATTTGAACTAGCGGCCCTTCCGGCCTAGGGTTAGAAGGGGGATTTCTCGTGTCGGGATTTGGCAGCTAGAGGGAGTTTTCGCGCGCATTGTAATTTCGGGATAGCAAGGCGCGGGTTGTGAAGGCGCCAGTTTTGAGAACATGATATCTGAAATTTCGGGATATAACAAGACGCGGGTTGAATTTTAGGGACAAGCCTAACGTGTAGTAAAATTGTACTTGTACGTACCAAATCAATTCGCACTTCCCTCAACCAAAAAGAAAACGAAAAAAATAAAACTATTCACACCACACAAAGAAAGAGTCTTGCCCTGTTTTACTATAAAAAATGCTATTCAAAGCTACTCCCTCCTTCCATCTATATAGGGCTTAATGCGTTTTTCGATGCTAACTTTGATCAAATATTAGAGCAATGATATATGACATGCAACCTACACAAAGCACACCGTTAAATTCGTCTGTGAAAGGTTCTTTCAATGATATAATTTTCACATTGTGCATGTCATGTACTATTAATCTTGTCAATAGTCAAAGGCGGTCTTAAAAATCTCATTACGCCCTATATAGACGGAAGGAGGGAGTATGAATCCATGTTATGTCCGATTAAATTTTTTCGCTTGCTGTATAATACATGTAACCTACTCACACCAACATTTTAGTGCATTCCAAAATGTCTATACTACTGCTGCAATTCGAACTAAATTTGAATTCATTTCTCTATTTCAATAAGAATCAACAATCATGATTGTTGCCAACTTCAACCATCATTCGTGTATTACCTTAATAACACACCACATGATTACTATAGAGATAGATATGAACTATGTGTACTACATAACCTCGAATTCTATTTTTTGAATACACTTGATGTTGATTCCAAATAATAGTACATTTGATGTACTAACTATATTTAAAACAAAAGAGAGGCTGGGCAACTCGCTCCCATGAGCTCCCCGATGGCATCCTTCGTTCGCCGTCCGATTCTGGTCAACGTGGTCATTTTTTCATTTTGAGCCATTGGATGTTCGCTGGAATTGACCTGTGCCGTTTTCACCGTGTGGTAGATTTTGGACAGGGAATGACCTGTGGGCTTGGGCTGGATTCAATTGGCTGGGTGAAACTATCATGGGTGTCCGCGTGCCTCTCCACACGCGCCGCGTCGCGCGCGCCGCGCCATCCGCGTCGTGCGGCGTGGGTGAGCCGCAGAGGGCTGGCCAGCGCTTATGCACCCGATTTCTTTGCCCATGTCTGTGCTACACCGATGACGGGTGGGCCGTTGTTGCCTTTGGTCCCGCTCGTCGGTTGCACTGGATGTCCGTCCCGTGGTGTAGGGTATAGGCTAGAATTTTCTGGGGTCAACCGCTCTTAGCGGGAAGTTCCTGGCGCACTGCGCGCGTCGTGCGTTGTGGGCAGCAGCTGCGGAGGGGCCGGCCGGTGCATGTGCACCCGGCTTGTGCGCCCACCTTTGGCCTGCCGTAACGATGGGTGGGCCAGCGCTGCTTCTGGTCCCGCTTGTCGGCTTCACCGGGTGCGTGTCTCGTCGTCTCGTTGGCTGGGTTGGTCGTTCCCGCGTGAGGAGGTTTTGGCAATCAACTCCGCGCGGCACGCGACGTGGGGTCTGTGCCAGGTCGTGGGCGCTGGTTTTTCGTGTGGCTATTCATTTTGCTTGCGTTCAATGACAGGTGGGCCTTATACTGCCGGTCCCATGCGTAAGCCTAATGGTTTATCTCCTTCCATGCACATCTCTTCACGCGGCAGGGTGAAAGCAACCCTAGAGCCCTCATCATTCCCTCCATCCACTCCCCAATGCCTCCTCATCCCCAGCCGGCGGCTCGACCTCTCGTGCCCTCGCCGCCATCAACCTCTCCTGCACTCACACGCCAGCCGCCGATCTCCCGCGCCCTCACCCATTAGCAGCCGAAGTCGCTCTCCCCCGCAAGTCGCCGTGCTCGGGATTTATGGCTGCTCCTTCGCCTCGCCCATCTAGATCCGCCATCGCCTCCCTCCCTTGCTGATGTTCATCTTATCTATTTATGCAGGGGGCTCGTCCTTCCGTGGTGCTCAGCCACCGTCCGGTTTGGAGGGGGAATAGGAGACCCCCAACGAAAACGAGCATGCTAGCGGTGGACACAAGGATGCGCGGTGATTGTGCCAGGTCCATGCTCCAGTTCTTCTGTTGGGTGAGCTTCTTCACCCTTCTTGTCAAGGAGATGTTCATGTCTAGCTAGGTTCCTACAAATGGGATTCCTTTTGTTTCTTTCAGTCGACCAGATGCTCAGATCTAGCTAGGCTTTCATGTAGAAATTTTGTTGTCTTTTTAAGTTTGTTGGGTACCTCAGCTAAGTTTCTGCAAAGTGGATTTTTGTTTGTTACTGCTCAAGAGATGCTCTCGGATCTAGCTATATTCCTGAAAGTTTTTTGTTGGCTTTCTTAGTTTGGTTGGTACCTTGATCTTTCCTCGTCGAGAAGGGGATATATTTGTCCTGGAGCTCCATTTCTCTTTATAGAGGAGTCTTTTGTTCCTTTGCTTGATTTGGCGCCTGGCATGGGCATCTGTTTTAAGAGGGGACGACATACAATCCATGCAAGTGTGCTTAGTTGTTGTACGTATGGCAGCTGCAGCATCTTGCCAATTAGTCCCCACTAAAATTAGTTTACCTCTCCATCTTTTTGTCTCGTGGATATCAATGCGAGTACTGTAGGTAAATAAATGTTCTATGGGAAAACATGTTGATTCAGAACCATAGCAAATGGAACTATGCATTGTAAGTAACTGGTACATACGCTATTTAGAACCATAGCAAAACAACTATACAATTAAAATATCCATGACTAATTTGCACAGTACAGCAGCGCGGAAGCAGCAACAGTCATGTTCTCAAGTTTGAATGTGTGTAATGTAAGAGCATGTATCTTAGTTATTTTGGCATCGCTATCCTTTACATTGTAGGGTGTTTTGCATAACAAACAGTGAGGTCTACATATGTAGATTTGCAAGTTCGCCACACCTTTGAAACTTGTAGTTGTTTACTATTCTCTTAAATCTTTAAACTTTGTGCTTCATTCCTTTAATTTCAGAACTAGGAGGTGCAGATAAATAAGAGTTGTTGGCAGCAGCAACCTACACATGTGGAAATAGTGGTTATGGCAGCTCAAAGGGAAGTTCTGTCTGCTAGACAGCAACTCACAACTTAGTGGCGGCTCAATGTACATATAATCTATTTCTTCTTGGAGCTATCTACTATCATATTATGACTTGGTGCTATCTGAAGCTTCTATTTTCTCACCTTTTTTGGCGGCGATTATCCCTTAGACTGCAGTAGTTTTTCTAGGTGCCATTGTAAGTGTAGGTATTCTACAGTTAAGCCTCTCGCGTTGCAAAAAGCTACATTCCATTGTTTTTCTACATGCCATTGTAAGTGTAGGTTTTCTACTGGCTTCAACATAGATAATTAGCATGCGAGAGGCTTAACTGTAGCTTTTTGCAATGCTAGACGGACATATTCAGTACTGAAAATCTAGACTGTTCTTTCTACTCTGTAACAACTTCTATGCTTGCGCCACCATGATATCACTACAACATTTCCCTGTAAAATTTTAGTAGTTGCATGTAAACTGAATTGATTTACCAGTAAAAATCTGGACAGCTCATTCCAGTCGATAATAACCATTGTGGCATTACCATGATATGTCATGTATTTGCTCCGAGTCGTAGTATGTTGCAGAAAGTATAATAAGAGATAGAATGTATGCACTATGGCGAATGTATGCACTATGGCTAGCAGTAACATATTATTGACTTGCACAGCATTTGATCTATCTATTTCTGCAGGCTATTCCTCATGTTGCAACCTTTTCCCGTAGAATCAAAAGGAGTTAGATGGAAGAAATTGCAGGAGGTATATTCCGTGTTCCATTAGTCTTACTTTTGGAGGCTTGTCTATAGCCTTAGTGTTGGAGGTGTGTCAATAGTAGTATTAGTTTTGGAGGCTTGTCTATATTAGTCTTATTTTTTGGATTACGTTTCTTTCCATCTGCATCCTCTGGATTATGTTTCTTTGTTATTGCCATGTGTTACTTTTTCTCATTACTGTGATCGTCAGTGCTCTTCACAGTGGTTGTTCTTGCTTTATGGCTGCCTTCTCAGTGCATTTTTATTAGTTGTAATACATTAATATAATATGCTCGATTGACCATATTAATTATATATTGCACTTCACCGGGGGCTGTTGGTGGAAGTGTTAGTTAAAATATTTTGGTGGCAGTGTATAAAACTAACTGTTGTACACCATTGTTAAGTGCACCTTTGAGCTTTGAGTAGACAACTGTGGTCTTAATTACTTTAAAGGATTGTTAGTATATATTACTGTCGGATTTTAATGTTCAGTTATTCACACTATTATTGCTTGATTATGATAGCTTGCTATTATTAGAGCAGGAATGGTATTCCCGGCGTGACATTCAAAAGCAGTCAAGATGGTGAGGTTTAGAACGGAGGAGCTCCGCGGAATTATGGATAGAAAATATCCATAACATGTCTGTCATTGCCATGTCGACCGTGGTATGTGACCAAGCAGTGACAGTTGTCTCTAATTATCAATTTTATATAGTAGAATCTTCTTGATTGATGATTTTGTAGCCTTCTCTTAGTTGTACTGGATTAATTCTTAAAATTGGATCATTTAAAATTAGTTAGATTTAATGAGTTGTTTCGCTATTTTCAAATAAGTAGTTTAAGCCCTTATTGTGTTCTGGAGCTTATTCTTTCTGCCTTCTTATGATTGATTTATGCTCTCATAAGCTTAATTATAACTATTGGCGTATAATCTCATGGCTCAAAATCTTAGTTGTTGAATGTATTAAAATTTATAAGATCTGGAGTTTGCACTATATTTCATCCAGTGGTATTCCCAGTAATTGAATGTTAAGAGCACTCATGATCCCAGGTTGTACATTCAGTTACTGGGAAATGCTTTTATTTTGTAGGCCAGTTTTACATTCACTTTGTCAATAACGAGATGACCATGAGCAGTGTATCAAGGTCTTTTATCAATACTAACGTTATGTTAAGATTAGTAAAAGAAGGATTGATAGCGGCATACCTTAACTCGACTGATGCTTTAACTGCTGCCTCTCTAAGCCTTGATTAGCCATGGAGATACTCAAGTTCCAAAGCCACAAGTGAGGCCATCCTTCTAAGATCCGTTCATCCCAGTTCATTAAATTTATATTTATATATTTATATTCCAAAATTACTCAATCTCCAGCTGGCCTCTAGGTTATCAGATGAAATCCGGTTAAATTTTCATCTAGACTTAGTTGAAAGTATTCCTTTTGTTATCCAGTTTTTTGCTACGCATGTTACCTTTGTCGCTGAATTTTGCTTACAGTTTATATATAGTAGACTCACATGATTACCTGATGACTCGTTCACGCAAGAACTATTGTTAATTTTTTCCTTTTCTGCAATGATGGTCGTAGCCCTTTGATTCTACAAGCCGCAAAGGAGCAAAGTGTAGAAAATATGTCCATTGTTGTTGAATTGGAGGGATTGTCACCAAGTTAGTGCTTCAGATTGTTTCTATTTTAGAGCAAGAAGCCAAATCATGTTGTTCATTGTAAATCTTCAAAAACCTGATTATTGTCACTGTTATATCTGTTATAAACTTTTGTTCGTGATGTGGTACTTGTCAATCTTGGTTTGCCCTTCCATTTCAAGTTTGCCCTTAAATTCCAGCGGACCAACAAGTCCTTGTTTCTTCAATTGGTTCTCGTTTCATGTTTACACTTCTATTACAGTAGAATATTTCATAAACATTGCGTTGGGCATTGTTTGTCCAGTTCCCTTCAAAAAAGAAGAGATGGCTATAAAGATTGGATGCTTCTAACATAACATAAGCAGAGGAGTGGGAACTATAAACATGCCTCACTAAAGAGATGAAAAATGTTGTGCAAGGCATTCTTTGTTAAGCTCTAAAAAATGAAGGAATTATAGTCCATCGGACCTATAAAGGGTTGTTGAAGGACAAAACGCTATGGATTCAGAGGAGTGGGAGGGCACAGTCTACCAACAGCGAAAGGACAAATCGTAGCCTTGATTCCAAAGTTCCAGCTAACATGGCAGAATTGCATAGAGAGAATGCCTGCATTTTGAAAACTCTATTACAATAGTTTGAAGCTATGTTTCCTTCAATTTCCATTATTAAAAGTATCCTTATTATTTCCAAATTGTCAATTATTTTCAAATAGCTCTTGGTTTGAAATGGGACCTTGCGCCATCTGGTGCAACGGGTAATGTTATCATACATCTTATTATTAACAGCAAGCCTTCATTGGTTTTTATTAAGGACCCTCAGGTTAAATTTGTTACCACATGGATTTCCTTTTCAACGCCCACGTGCATTCAGCTGATCCCTGCGCCATATGTCCTTGCAAAATGAAACTATTTTCATCGACAATATGGCTTTAGCGGGTCTCTGCGCCATTTGGCGCAACTGGTTAACTAGTATTCATAATCTAAACCATGTTCCATACGTACACCGTGTTTATCACACAAAGTATAGTGCCCCGCCCCCTACATTATGACAAGTATTTAGACCTGAGCTGCAAAAGCCACACATTAGCCCAAATTATAATCAATGTTCTACATTATGATATCTTCTTCAAGTATCCGTATCCACTTTTTTATAATGAATTATGATCTTTGTTCATCTTTTACACCTTCACGATCCTCTTCTATTTGTAGCTAGCTAGCGCTAACTTTCTATCGTGCATGCACACGCCCGCCCCCCTCACACACCCTTAGCGTCCCCTCCATCGCGCATGTTCATTATTTCTCTTTAGGTCGTCCACCAACGGTGCGTGTAGGCCCCCGGCTCCTTCTTTCTGGCACACACCGGTCGATATACCTCTCTAGCCAAGTGTGCCTACAACAAACACATATATACTTCCCCTCTTCTCTTCTCACCGTCCATGCCCCCATATGTCCAATACGATTCCACGCAGGTGCACACTCCCGCCCCTCTTTTCATTTATCACATGCTCGCACACTCCTCCCTCCTCGACATGGTAGGCCTCTCGCACCACCTCCTAGCCACACCCTCTCCCCCTGTCTGCCTCTCCGGACCTTATTTGCTTCTAAGACATGCATGCGTGTATATGAACTGATCTCCCTACATATAGCCAGGTCGACTATAATTCGTTTTCACCAAGCACCGATACACTTACCTCGTTAGTTATGTATCTCCTTTTCTCGGACACACGACGGTTGATCTTCCTATGTAGTTATGCATGCTTACCACAACCATATCTTCTCCCCTCATCATCCTTGAATACCTCCCGACCTGTCTCTCACACGCACGCATAGACAGACAGACATCCCCCGCGCTCTCTTATTGATATTGCACTCATACCCTCCGTTTGTCTAGCAGGCCTCTCCCACCATTTGTGAGACGCCACTCCACCACCAACCCTCCGACGCTCTACCTTTGTCTTTTTCCCAACCTTATTCCTCTGCTACACATATCCATGGATGTCGATCAATCTCCCTCAATACATAGCTAGGTTTCTCTCCTTCCCCACACATATACTAGTCGACCGGTCTCTACCCCCCCCACACACACCGATAGTCGAACGTTGTAGGTAGGTATCCATGCCACGGAGAAGAACTGCACCTCTGCCCTCTCAAATTCCAGTAGGCCAGCCGCCCTGTATCTTTGACGTGGGCAAACACAAATTCGATGGCACTCTTTATCGATCACGCAGCCACACACTTCATCCCTGTTTTCAATTCTATCGATATCTCACGTCCATGACTCTGTTTCACACACATTGCATATGTTACGGTTTTCTGATTGAGATATCATCAACACATTGCCTCTATTTCGCACAAACCATCTCTCTCACGCCCACCCACGTACGTACCTGCACCTAAAGAAGAAGTGCACGCAGGACGCACGTACTCACGTCTCGTTCCCGGCCACTCCCGCGCGGGTACACGGTGGAGTTCATTTCTGTACGAAAAGGCAACCCACGTGATAATTTGACGCGTGTAGCGGTTGTTTACTTGAAGGAGGGTCGGGTACCACGCCTAGAATATAAAACGATTGCCGTGGGGAAAATGGAAAAATGGGTTTGTCTCTCGTCACACCATCTCACACAAGGCCGCCGTGGACTCTCTCTCTTAGCGTTGGTCAGTGACCCGGCCGCATCCCGTCCACCGGCGGAAAGGGCGGATGTGCACCATCTCTCCGTTCGACGGTGTTGAGGCAGCTCGTCCCGATCTGCGGTAGCCGTCGTTCTCTCTGACCAAGCTCCGGCGCGGTAGGGCCTTCGCCACTTGCTCGCTGCCGTAGTATGGGCAGATCACGGCCACCGGCGCCCTCCTAGTAACATCTCGACGACCCTCAGGTACAACTTCCTCCGGCCTTGCTCCACTGCCCATCTTCCCATGTTGCTGCATGTGGATCTTCTTTAGTTGTTTGCTTAAATCGTATCTCGGCCAGCGTACTTTCCATCTTGCAATCTCGTCCTCAAACCATTTTTGATAAATCACCATGTGCTATCTTTCCCTTTTTACATGGAACATGCTTCTTTTTTGTCAGCGTATGTGTCTTCAACTCGTGTTATTGGGCAGCAATTGTTTCCTTTCGACCTCCTTTTGCAAACAGGGCTATCCATTTTCACCTCGTTGCTATTGCGACCTTTTGGTGAACTGCACAAATCACTTTTCTGAAGAGTGTTTTGTGCAGTTCCGCCAAAATGTCACACAGGCAACGTTTTACATTTCTGTGGGACTGCGGAAAGGGAGATTGGTTTTGCTATCCTCCTCATCCAACTCCGTGCCTAATCTTCTCCAACAAGAAGTTAGTCCTAAAGAGAGATCGTAGAGGTGATCGGCTTCTATTTAAGCGTGTTATGTTTCATCATCTAGTTCCACTATTATTGTAATCACACTGACTGGATATCTTTGCAAACAGGTATGGTATGCTTGATTTTAGTGGAGCTTCACAAAATGATCGGATTGTGGTGTCCTTCATACACCTCTTTTTTGGCTACAGAGCTGGGTGAAACTAGCTGCCAAGCAATGAACATTGTGCCAAGAAAATGGAGCCATGCCTACGAACAGCGTCGATCAATTATATTTTTTCTTTATTTGTACACCTTCTCACAACTTTGTCTTCAGTTGTGATGTGAATATTGGCGCTGATCTGCGAACCATTGAGATGCATTAGCCATGGTAGTTTCATTTGTATTTGATGGAATGTTGTAATGAGATAATCTCGAGGCAAGAAACATGAATCCTAAGTTGAAACCTTTTTTTCCTGCAGGAACCAAAGTTGAAACCTTCATAGCATCACAGTACAATTTCATCAAAATTATGCGTACATATAAACAAATCCTGAAGGATTGATAGCAATGCCAGAAACAATTCAACTTCGTTTCACCGACATGTTGGACATCCTTCATCCGGCTCCACCTACCATGCAGCTATATTGAGTGCACAACATAACTTCAGGGAAAGATTCACCCCGGTCGTTGCGCCGCAGTAGTAATGACTAGTGAGCAGTCAAATCACAGAGCCCCACCTTCGCCACAGTAAGTTGCTCGGACGAAGCAACCATCATTTCTATGTTCCTTGAATCCGCTGGTACTCCCATATTCCCACAGTAATGAGTTGCTCAGGCGAATCAACCATCACTATATCCGCTCACGTGTGATGACCATAGGAGCTATCCATTCAGATTGCATGTTAAAAAAATAAAGGTTGATAACTAATGCGGCAAACTTTCAAAAAAAAACTAATGCGGCACCTCAGGCCAACGCGGCCAGATCGCATTTCGCACGAGAAATTACACACCATGTTTCGTTGACATGTGGTCCCGTTCCAACATATCAGTGAGACGACGGTGAGTAGTAGGAGTATTTCCAAACGGACGTGTAGGCCGGGGCGCCTCTTCGTGAACCGTGGCAAACTGGCAACCGTCCATCGACTCTTCGCCTTTCCCTCTCAATTTGGAACTGATGTCGCACGCTCTTCCTCTCCCTCCTCCATTTTCCTTTAGCCCTTCACCCTTTCTTCTGCCATTGTTCGATCGTCTTCTCCATGGAGGGAACAGGCCAGAAACGACCCCGTTATTCTTGCCCCAATTTGAAAGATGACGTGGTGGAGGAACTCATTGATCGGTGCGACATCATCACCTCGGCTAGCATGGCAGGTTCGTTCAAGCCCATTCTCGACTCAACTAATAACATCATTACAGGGAACCCAAGAGTCAAGGAGCGGTTTGATCTCCCCTATCTTCTTCGCCATGACCCTGATGACTGGCGCCGGCACGACGAAGGCCTCGCCTTGTGCAAGTTGATGCCGCTTGATAATGATAGGTATGATGTTAAGATGCCATCGCTTGAGGGCAAGGCTTGGGCAGGCGCAAATGGAGATTGGGTTGTTTACATTGGGTCCAACTGCGAGTGGGAACTTGTGAATGTGTACACTCGTGACCGGGTTCCACTTCGAAAAATCTCAGCAGATTGCCCAGAGGTTGAGCACACTGGTATTGTACACACGTTCAAATACGATCATGGTGACTATCTTCTACGGAAGATAGCAATTTGTCGAGTTTCCAACCGCTCTTGGAATTACAACAACTATGAAGTTGTTGCTATCTTCGACAAGCTTGTTGCCGTCCTTGGTCGTTTGACTCGATGGATATTGCTCAAAAATCAGTTTCTGTACACGGATGAGTACTATGATGCAATTCAATACGAGGGCCTTGTGTTTGCTGCCACCACTCGTGGCACTGTTTTTGCATGGAATCCTTATGCTTTCAGTACGTTTGTATTCCACCATAATTATAATTGTTTCATCCACATGCATGCGAGTTAGCAAGTTTCCCTTTACTAATTAACCTTCTTCTTGTGTTTCCAAGGTCCTGTGAACATTCCACCACCCATACTTGAAATTTTTTATAACCAAGGGGGAGATGACGATGGTGATGATCACAAGCATGAGGACGAGCAGCGCCCATATACTTTGTGGCGCCTGGCAACTAATTCTGATGGATCACCTCTTCTTGTGTGTATACAGCCCACTAATGATGTTACTACTAAGGAAGCAGGTGTAGTCTCCCATGGTCGCACTCTCCGGACCTATTCCAACACCCGTTGCATGGTATTCGGGATGGATACTAGTGTGCTAGCGCCAACTCCTTCTCCCTGGTACAGAATTGATAGTCTTGGAGAAAACTCGCTCTTCCTTGGACAAAACTATCCGATGATGGTGAAAGGCGATCCAACTGCTGTTGACACAACGTTACTAGTACCATTTATGAGAAGCAACTGTGTCTATACCTCAGACATTAGGGTGGTTCCCTACCCTAGTACTGATATAGTAGGCCGCTTCAGCCTGGATGATCAATCCTGCATTGGTCTCGAGATCGACAATAGATGGCCCGTCCCAGAGAATCACTTGTGGTTCAAAGCAAGCATTTCCAACGCCGAGGAATGGTTGAGTTGAAGTTCATTTCATTGCTTGTTATTTGTTGTGTGGTAAAAACTTTAGTATTTATAATGTATCCTCGTTGTCGATGTGGGTTGATGACCTGTTGTATGTAATAAAATGATATGCCTCTGATAAACTTACTAAATTTATGAATGGCTTTCGAGTTGCTTCTGTGAGTGAGTGGTGCGACGAGGCATAAAAATATTTTCCGAATACATAATTGTACGTGCATTGCAACAGGTTATCGGATGAGGCCAATCAACAATAGTAGTACACTATTTGTACTAGCTTCACATGCTTCACGCGTCGTGCGGGTGTTTTTACTGTAGCCATATTGTACGTAACCAACACCTCGAATCCTCGATACTAGTACTATATAGTAAGTAGTAGGAGTAGTAGGGTGGCATGGGCCAGAACAAGCATTCACATCCAGGAGTACGGCACACGCCACCAGCACGACTTTCATCTGACACCATATTTCTTGGAGTCCGTGCTAGAGCAATCTCTTCAACCTCATCGTTTCCCTAACTCAGCCATCGCGCGGCAAGCGAGGTGGGGGTTTGCCGATAGTCGGTTTCCTCAATTGCGGTCCCACTTGTAAGGCCAACTCCAACGCTCTATCAATATATGCATGTACTCTTCTTCCCAATACAAAAACTTGCATCCATTCTACTCCCTCCGTTGCACAATACATGCCTTCTATTTTTCAAAATATATATGTATCTAGACATGTTTTAGTATATAGGTACATCCATTTTTGGACAAATGGAAGTCAAGTATTTTGGAACGGAGGGAGTACACAATAAATTTTTTAAGTTAGCACAACTAGTCTAATCCGAGAGCACAACCGAAGATTTGGTCGGGTTCTTCCTCCTTTTGCTGACACGTGGGACATCCAGCATCCAGGTCGTGTCATGAAAGAAAATAGAGTGGTAGTTGAAGCCTCGAGATGTGCATCTTGGGTTAAACTGTAAATAGAATCTTACCACTCTTGAGTCTTGAGTAACTCTAAAGCAGCCACCGAAGATCTTTATTGGATTTGTTTTTCATCACCAGCAAATTGAGGTGAAAGATGTGCAGGTTCAGTGGGTCCTCTTGCGTTTTCACTGACATGTGGGCCGCATGTGAGCAAACAGATGATGGGCTCCACGCGTCCGCTGGCTGGCTGAGAAGAGAGATAGAGGAGGGCTGAGCACGGACTACAGGAAATTTGTTCTACGTAACCAGCACCTTGATATTCACGTGTGGTTGTTTCTAGAATAAAAAAAGGTGGTACCCCTACTTATGTTACTCCCACTACGCCTAGCCTAAGGTTAGTACTAGGTGACTTTGCACTTGGCTCTTCGCCTCTTCCGGAAGTCGATGGTTCTATAGTAGTGCTTCTAGCAATCAGACACCAAATAAACTGTTGCACGTCCACCGCCTGTAAGCAAAAGTTTCTCCTCGTGCTGCGAGCCACTGCGCACGCGTTGGCGAGGAAGAAGGCGTAATCAAGCTTCTCGTCGTTCTGAGAGTTGATGGGACACATCAAAGTTATTTACTAGTAGTACATACTCTCTCCAAAAAAGGGCTGACCATGTCATTGCTACCATCCCGTGCTCCTTCATTGAGTACGTGCACTATTCACGTGCCATCGAGGAGAAACAATATTGCGTAGGTGCCATTGAAGTGCACGACTCACTTACGAAAAAGGTTCCCCCCCTTTCCCCCCTGCACGACTCACTTACGCACTGCTTATCTGATTATCTCCATTTTCTTGCATGACACATGCACCTTGATGCTAGATGTCTCACGTGTTGGGAAAAGGATGAACAAAGCTCACGTAAAAGAAAAGAGTTGAAGATCATAGATTCCCGACGACCAAGGAGGAGCAAGGAACCTTGCGGTGGAGCGTATGCAAGGAACCTTGCGCGATTTCCCCTGTTTTTTGTTGCCTGCCCACCTATAAACAAATAAAAGAACATGCACTTTTCGCTAACCACTAGAAACAGTACATCAGGATGCTAAGTTGAAGATGTTTTATACTCCCTCCGTTCCCAAATATAAGTCTTTTTAGATATTTCAATAAGGGACTACATACGAAACAAAATGAGTGAATCTACACTCTAAAATATGTCTACATACATCCGTATGTTGTAGTCTATTTGAAATGGCTAGAAAGACTTATATTTAGGAACGGAGGGAGTAGTTTATATTGAATTATTGATAACCACGCAACAAGCCACGCATGTACAGGACGCATGCAGCTACACATGTACACAAGCCAACGCACTAACTCCATCCAATCCAACTCATGCACATACGCGCACAGCATGGAGCACACAATGCACGTACACAAGCTCGGCCACAGAATGCACGTGAATAACACATGCATGCGCACACACTCGGCTGCATGGAGTCGTGCGCCATCCGCGGCGACGTCCGGTTCGTCGTGCTACAGCGAAGCTCGCATGCAACGACGCATACGCATCTCTTGCAGCACCTCTTTGCCGTCGTTGCTCAACTACTAGTCGGAGACGAAGACGACCGCAGCCTCGGCCTTAGAGCTAGCACCGATGGAAAAACACGCACAATGCACGCACACGAGCACATACGGAGTGCCCACGATGTGGTGGTGGTGCGTCCCCAGTCGCCTCTACTCCTTCTGCGCACGTTGTCTATCAAGGCGGCTGCGTGCTAATGATGATGTGGGTGAGATCTTCTAGGACTCATATGATGACGAGGAAAATTATGAGACACAAGGTGATGTACACCGTCAAGGTCCACGGTCAAGGGGGTGCTAGTAAGACTAGCCACAATGGAGAGTAACATACACTAGTAACATACACATATCCCTAGACTATGTTACTACCTCAATAGTGGGTAGTAACATAAGTGCGGTAACATGCAAAGCTTCATTTATTAGGTTATAGACTCATACTCCCTCCTTTCCGGTTTATAGGGCTTATCTCAAAATTTTAGTTTTTCCATTTTATAAGGCTGAATTTGGTTGTTTTCCATCACATGTTCAGATTCCAAGGTGCATTAAATCATTGCATGCAAGTATTAAGAGAAAATTGACCAATGCATTTACTTTATGCGTGCATGCATTGCAATTAATGCATTGATAAACATAATTTTTTGAGGAAAATAAGAGCAATAATTAGGTGCTTTTGCAAAACTACAAAAAGTATTCCACCACTCACCATCTACCTTGATTGGTGAGATTTTTGAATTGAGCCCTATAAACTGGAAAGGAGGGAGTATTGCATTGGGACATGTGATGTTACAGTAACTAGCTAAGTTACTAGTACTACATCTCTCCTCATTAACTCACTGCCACATAAGCAAATTTGCTGAGTTGGACTCGATGTTACTACCGAAGTTACTCCCATTGTGGCTAGTCTAAGTGCTTAGATGTGCTTAGAGCAAGTACAATAGAGCTGAGTCAGCGGGCTATAAGGAATAAACTAGTATATTTCTGCTTAGTTGGAGGAAAGAGAAGAGGAGAGAGAAGGTAAGCGGGCTCTTAGCACGTGCTCCTAGGCACTTTGTGAGAATGAAAGGTGGGCCACAGAATAAAAAAGTAGCAGTACACTCTTTTGATCTACTATTGTACATGTTGACTATAAGATGGGCTGTAGATGACATGGCACTGGCTATACTATTAATGATCTTTAGATGAGGTGCTAAGTGCATTAAATGGCTTAGTAACTCAAGTCTTCAATGCATAGGTGCTTAGTTTATTGGTGCCACATCATATTTATGCCTACATGGCAGGCTTAGGAGCTATACATGGTGGAGCACTGGGAGAGGCCAAGGCTAGTCATAGTGGGGAGTAACTTGTACTGTAACATATTACTATGTTACTCTAAACATCTCTATAAACCGGAAAGGAGGGAGTAGTAACATAGACTAGTGTCATATGCAGAGTATGGGAGCACATGATATTTCCCCATCCGGACCGATCCCAAGTTGGCTTCTAACCTTCTTGGCCCAACAAAAACCGCTCCCCCCTCCTGCGCGTGCTTCCCGCCCGGCGCCAGCTGAGCCCGCCGCTCCACATTGATGGCAAGTCAGGGCGACGCGACCTCTCACTGCTTCCGCCGTTTAAGGGGCGCGCCGACCGAGGGCACCACCCGCTGCACGCCCGGCATTTTAGACTACACAGTGGATAGTAACTTTAGAGCAAGTACTACACTTAGATGACATAAGCAGGCTATAAGGATTTAAATATAAAATTTGTGCTTAGTTGAAGGAGAGAGAAGAGGAGAGAGAAGAGAAGCGGATTGTAAACGTGTAGCCGGTTGTACTCTAACATACTTTGTGAGACAAAAGGTGGGGCCATAATTAATGATATTGTATTTATACTAAAGCGACTAACGGACGCCTTAATTACTCTGTATTTTTAGACAAACCTTGGTGGGGCTATTATTGACTTTTTTTGAGCTATTATTGACTTGGACGTGGGGTTTGGGGGCCAAAGGCCTACTATTATACTCGCACGACCGACCTGACATGCTCTACCCTAGCTGCCGCTGTATCATATGGTTTTGCACCATTCCAGATCTTAGCGCCGCCACACAATTCTTCTCCAGCTCTCCTTCCGGCGTGCACCGCGAGAAGGGACAGCAGTCCTCCGAACCCCGCCTTTCGTGATCCCATACGGGAGAGGGGCGATCAGGTTTTTGGGGAGCACACTCCTGTGACTGCTGCCAGCGATGACTTCCTCAATGACAGCCTTCGTCCCCGACCTCGGTAACCTCTTCATTAATGACATGAGTGACAACATCAACCACATCGGTCCTGCTCCTGCTGTACAGTATGTGATTCTGTCCTCATGGTTTAGTCCGCATCATTACTTTGATGTTTGCAATTGTCGTCATGATCTATTTACTGCTGATTCGGATTAAATCTCATACTAAATTGCTCATATATTCAACAATCCAATCTAAAAACCTGATTACAGGCAATTTACTCCGAGTGGTTTTGCTGTGCTTTTGAAGCCGCCTATTTTTAAGGGGGTGCAATATAAAAGGTGGCGCACAAGAGCAGTATATTGGTTTCAGATCATGTACTGCTATGACGCCACTAAGGGTAAGCCTGAGGGCGATCTTAATCCTACACAGCAGGAAGCTTTTCAGAACATGGATACCCTCTTCAAAGCCGCCCTGTTGAGTGTTCTTGACGATTCCATTGTGGATTCATATATGTCGTTTGACAGCGGCAAAGACATGTGGGCTGCGCTCGAGGCCACGTTTGGGCCCTCGGGCGCTGGCAACAAGTTGTACGTCATGGAGCAATTCTGTGACTACAAGATGACTGATGAGCGCTATGTTGTTCAGCAAACTCATGAGATACAGTCACTCTCTAAGGAACTTGAGTACTTTAAGTGTGTGTTGCCGGACAACTTTGTTGCTGGGACCATCATTGCCAAGCTTCCACCTTCGTGGAACGATTTTGCTACTTCTCTGAAAAACAAGAGACATGAGTTTTCTGTTTTGGATCTCATTAGCACTCTTGATTTTGCGGAGAAGGCGAGAGCAAAAGACACACATGCTCGGGTCGCTGAGGGAGTTTCTAGTGCCCACATGGTACACGAGAAGAACTTCCAGCCCAACCAGCCCCAAAACAACAAGAACAAATCTCAGGGGAAAGGCAAGTTTGATGCAAAGAACAAGCCGTCACATTCTACCAACTTCAAGAATAATTCTCATAACGGGAAGGGATACAAACCTCAATTTTGGTAGCACCGCACAAATTTTATATGGCTGCATCTACCTGCTGTCAGCTAACCTCATGGTGCTCCAGGTATTCCTACATTCGTAACTAGGTACAATGACCACCGCAGGATGAAATTAGCTTATTCGTACGTTGACTTGCTGAATGCAGTGCAGAACGATCCTGTCATGTGTGGAGGAGCAAACAAGCAGTGCAGCCGAAGGTGGAAATCAACCAAGGACTTATGAAATTATATGTAATCTTCCTCAGGCAGGTCAGTATCCCCTTCGTCTAGATGATCGTGTTTTGTCATGCCGAGCTATTGATATGTGCTACTGTTTTGCAACACCGTTTAAGTATAGCTACTGTTTTCCTATCTTTTCAGATTCAGAACAATGAATATGATATCAGGGGAACTGCACAATATGGACCCATGTTGAGTCATCTCTATTGCCTCATGTGTTTGCTGCAAATGTGTCAACATCAATTGCAAGATGAGGCAGCTAGCTAGCTGTGGAGTTGCCAAGATGCTCAAAGTGCTCGCAACATTGAAAAGAAACAAGCATGCCCAGGAAATTAATGCGTGCGCAGGGAGGCTCTTTGCTCAGATAAGCATCGACCAATTTTCTTTATTTCCACACCTTCTCACAGCTTTGTATATTGGTTATAGTATGGTGAATCATTGAGATGCATAGACATGCTGAACTTTTGTTCTTCTGAATGTTAGTTTAATGTGAGTGTCTGCATCCAGTACCGCATCCTCTAATTTGGTGGATGCACACAGAGAAAATAAATCTCCTTAATTTAATCCATAACCACCCTATTAAATAGGCCTAGTAACAAACCAGGCGCATGCAGTGGCCGGCAGGCACATGCATCCTACATGCATGGCCAGTCAGCCAAGCCCATGCGCCAGCTCCAATGCAGCAACGCAAAAGAATAGAGCGGTTCTTGGGAAAAAGCGAGTAGTTAGTGCAGCGGGCCTTATAAACACGAACAGCTCGCTCTCCCGCTTCCGTCTCCCCACCCAATTCCCCCCGCTCCCCAATCTTCCTCACTCGTCTAGAAAACCCCGCTCACCTTCTTCCTCACTCATACACTACTCCTCTTCTTCCACTCCTGCAGAAATCCCCAGCCCTCCTTCTTCCCCACTCGCACTGCCACTAGGCTCGTCTCTAGCTACTATGCTCAAACCTGTGAGCTCGGTGCGATGCCCACAAGGAAAATGGAGTCGGCTGGCCCCAGCGCCAAGAAGATGAGGCTCCCGCCAGCAGCGACGCCGGTTGTAGATCCCGCACCCGGTAGCGCGGGGAGAAGCGGCAAGCCCCCCCCCCCTACCCGGATCCGAGGAACCGGTAGAATCTCCGGTGGACCGCATCAGCGATCTCCCGGGCGTCATCCTTGAGGAGATCATCTCGCTTCTCCCCACCAAGGATTGCTGCCGCACACAAGTCCTCGCAACTCGGTGGCGCCCTCTATGGCACACCGCGCCCCTCAATCTCGACTGTCGTCAGATATCTGTCCTTCCTGAGTTTGATCTCCTCAGAGCCATCGTCTCTTCTCACCAGCAGGGCCTCGTTCAATGCCTCTGCATCCCGGCAAGCTACCTGCTGTCCATACCCGGCAAGGTGGACGCTTGGCTAAACTCCCCTGAATTCGGAAAACTCCAGCAGTTTGAGTTCTACCATTACCACGAAAGTTTCATACCATGAACATACCAAGAATTTGTGCCCACACCACTGTTGTCCATCTCGCGGTTTTCCTCCTCTCTCCACACCGCCACCTTCGCCCGGTGCCATCTACCAGATGATCTGGTACAAATGCTTCGACTCCCACTGCTAAAAAAACTTTCGCTTGTGGTGGTTTATCTGTCGGAGGCCTCACTGCATAGCATCATCCACTCCAGTTGCCCTACCCTGGAGCGCTTGCTGATTATTTTGGGAATAGAAATCGGTATCAGTTGTCTCCAAATAAAGTCGCCTCACCATAAAAGCATTGGAATTTGTTCTAAATGACAGCAGCTCATCATCAAAGATGCCCCTTCAATTGAAAGGTTGCTCCTTCATAATTGTTATACACCTTCAGAAATAACTGTTGTCTCTGCGCCCAAACTGGAGACCTTGGGTGTAATTCGTGACCCGTTTAATAATTACAAGGAGTGGGTGTTTGGCACCTCACTTTTTCAGGTACCGTATATTATCATCTACACATTTGTAATCATATGCTGCATTTTTCATTTGTGCGCATAAGCTTTATATCATCTTGGAGTACACTTTGGGTACTAATATTATGTTATATATGCTCAATGAAGAGTTCATCCATTGATAGCCTATCAATGCTGCTGGATTCTGTCAAGATCATATATATCAGAATGTATAGTTTTGATCTGGACATAATTATTGGCTTGCTGCGATGCTTTCGATCTCTGGAGAATTTATACATAGAGGTGATGATTTCATGCACAATGAAAGCCCGTATATATTGTACTAGAATTAACTGTTCAGATGTCGTTCTTTCGACATACTCTTTTTTCAGACCTTAATTGTTTTCAATCTTCATGTCTACTTAGGCAGAACCACATGGAGAAAAACATATAACCAATCGTTGGCGTAATAAGCACAAGGATTTTCTCAGTTCTCATGGCATTCGTTTCAGGACAATAACGATGGGACGATATGCATCCAACCAGGCAAACAGAAGCTTTGTCACATTCTTCCTGTTGAATGAGAGGTTACTATTATCCATGAGGCTTAATTTTTACGGCAATAGATTTCTCATGGACGAACATGTTGAACAGCAAAAAAAGAAGTTTCAGGTGGACAAATGGGCTTCTAAACGTGCTCGGCTTCTATTTACAATAAGTTGTAGACATCCTGAAATATTTTTTTTGCATAGGATGTTGATTTTATGGATCAGACCGATCCATTTGTTTGTCACTGCAAAAAAGAGTGGTTGGGTTAGATGTTACTGTCATGTTCAATCTGGGTTTTGTCTAAAAATTTGATGAACAATTAATCCTTGGGCTTTTTGTACCATTTGTATGCTTGACTTCCATGTTGTTGCCCTCGTAATCCCCTCCACCTGCCACTACACTGCCGCATCTTCCATGGCTGTTGTTCGTTCCCGTCCGAGGCCTTGCCTTCGTGCTCCGCCTTGGTTAGCTCGCTGTGCCCGCCGCCGTCTGGCATTGTCAACATGGTCAACAACCAAGAGGAATCAGGAGATGACTGTACGTGGAGAGGCTGATAGTAGGGACCCACCAGGGTCATTACATTTCGCAAGCAGGTGCCTTGTTATTACAAGCCAAAAAAATACTTCCTCCTAATTGTTTGACAACTAGGTTCCACGCCATTGTCAATGTAGTCAATAAATGAGAAAATTACACAATGAGCGGATAACACCAGGGACCCAGCAGCTCGCCCAGTTGTTTTTCAGTTTCAGAGACGGAGCTCAACTGCACGCTGTATGGGGGCTGTGGCTCGTCTAGCCCACGCTTACGCTTTTATTAAGCACATGACGAGCCCAGTTGATATATTTTTTATTTCTGAAATTGGCTAGCCCAGTTTTTTTTTGAGAATACCACAACCGGGGCCTACTTGCTTTTCTTAGCCCTGCTGGGCTGCAAATCTTTCAAGACGAGCAGGGATGTAAGTAGTAAGAAATGGGCTTCCCGAGAAAACAGGCTATAAGTTGTAAGAAATGGGCTGTAAATTTTTAAACCAAAGCCAACCGGTAATTGCGTTAAAATATCATTTTTTCAGGATTTCTATACTCTATACTCTTATAAAAACCAAAGCCAACTGGCAATTACATTAAAATATCATCTTTTCTCCCACAAGATAAACTACTCATACAAATGCATCTTCATGTTCTGTGCAACGAACGGGCATCTTGCTAGTTAAGATTCTAAAATTCATTCATTTTTTTGCGGAGAATTGTTTTTTGAATTTTATTTTGATATAATTTTTTGAAAATTATTTTAATGTGACTCGAAATTTCGTGATTAAAAGAGTTTGGACCCCATCGAAATATGCAAAATTTCATTGAATTTTTTAGCAGTGCCGAGAATATATGGTCTATAATGCTAATAAAAAGAATATGGGCTTCAAATATCCATAAGAATTAGAAAATGGGCTGTAAATTATTGAAAATAATGGCTAATGGGTTGTATGTTGTTTTCCACACATTTGGAGGCTGACTTCTGGGCCTACTAGGTTGACGATGACGCTGTCCTATTTTTTTTTACGCGTACGCAAGGCTTTGTCAACTTAGTCAACACACAGCAGTGACTGTTGGATGTCCATCCAACGGCCGCCGTGCTTCTTCAATCTTTGATCTTCCTGCTCCAGCCGCCCAAACCAGCGCTGGTGGGACTGCCTGCTCCCTCCTCTCGTGGCTGGCTATGCTGCCGCCAGGCCATCCCTCTAACCACCCACACATCCTGTTATTTTTCGGTGACGTCAGCGCTCGTTCTCTCGTCAGCGTGGGCATCTGTTGTGGTGGCTTCGCTGGCTCTGGGTGGTTCTCTTCCTTGCCCTCATCTACCGTGTTTGTGCTCTCGGCGCGGCGAGGTCAACATGGTCAACAAACAACAGCCATCGGAAGAGGCTGACAGTAGGGGCCCATACAGGAAAATGCCTCCTTATTACACGCAAAATAATGATTCCTCCACCTGATAGCTTGGACCCACCGGGAGGGTCTCTGTATTTCGCGAAAAAATGTTCCCCCCGTTGTCTGCTCGGACCCACCAGAAATGCCTCCTTATTACGCACAAAAAAAATGAAAACTCCCCCTGCTAGCTGGGACTCACCTTGGTGGGATGCTGACTTGTGGGCCTACTAAGTTTACGGGGACGGAGGGCTTTGTCAACTTAGTCAATATGAACGATTCTAGCTCCGGTGACCGTACGATGTCCATCCAATGGCCGTAGTGCTTCTTCAACCTCTGGTATTCGTGCTCCAGTCGCCCAAAGAAGCACCGGTCCTACCGCATGCTCCTGCCTCCCGTGGCCAGCTGTGATGCCGCGGAGGCCTCACCGCCCCCTACTACTCCCACCGCTGGCTAGGCCATCCCTCTACTCACCCACACCCCCTGTTATTCTGCAGCGACGACAGCCTCACACCGCAGCCGAACCAGTGAACCCTCGTACTCTTTGCGTGGGCATCCACTATTGTGTCTTCCCCGGCTCTACGTCGTCCCCTTCCTAGGCCTCGCCGTCGTCCACCGCTGTGGTGCTCTCGGCGCGACATGGTCAATGTGGTCAACGACCGACTTCCATCGGAAGAGTACTGTACGTGGAGAGGCTAACAGCTGGGTCCATGGCGGCCGCAAGGAAGTGCCTCCTTATTACGCGCAAAATAATTATTCCTCCACCTGATAGCAGGGACCCACCGGACGGGCCACCGTATTTCGCGAAAAAAAGGTTTCCCCCCTGACTACTGGGACCCACCAGCTACACCTTCGCACGCAAGGAAGTGCGTCCGGGCAAAAAAACGATTCGCCCCCCTGACTGCTGGGACCCACCAGCTACATCTTCGCATGCAAGGAAGTGCGTCCGAAAAAAACGATTCGCCCCCCTGACTGCTGGGACCCACCAGCTACATCTTCGCACGCAAGGAAGTGCCTGACAGTCGGGACCCACCTGGTCGAAGCGTGCGTAGCGTTGTCATTCTGGTCGCGAACGTGTACATACATAGATACTGGTCGATGTAGAGGCGCGCACGTGTCGTAGTAGAGGCGCGCACGTAGCATGTACACGTACGTACAGCGGCTAGTGTGCAAGAAAGAAAATATGGCCATGTATGTGTACATACGGGCGGGGTCTCTAACGCCTACTCACGCATACGTATGGCCAGGGCTCGTGTACATGGCTAGGTCGGAACGGAAAAACAACGTCGTCGTCGTGTTTATGGGGAGCCAACCGGATGGGTCGGAACGGAATGCGTCATCGTGTTCATCGGGAGGGCTTGGACGGAACAAGCGATGGAAACGAGGCCTGGTGTACCACAGAACGGAGGAAACGGCCTTGTGTTCGACCGGCCACGTTCGAAACGGGATCCTGTTCATCGGGAGGGGTCTGGCGTACCGCAAAACGGAGGAAACGGACTTCCTACGGTCGAAACGAGGGTCCTGTTGATCGGGAGGGGTGTGGCGTACCGCAAAACGGACGAAACGAACCTCTTACGGTCGAAACGGGGGTCCTGTTGATCGGGAGGGGTGTGGCGTACCGCAAAACGGACGAAACGGACCTCCTAAGGTCGAAACGGGGGTCCCGTTGATTGGGAGGGGTGTGGCGTACTGCAAAACGGACGAAACGGACTTGTGTTGGAGCGCTACGGTCGAAACGGGGGTCCTGTTCTTTGGGAGGGGTGTGGCGTACCGCAAAACGGGACTCCACGGGATACTGTTCATCTCCACTGTCGACCTCCTCCAGCCTCCATGGGCTACCGTCGACCTCCTCTAGCCTCCATGGGCTCCTGTTCATCCAGCCTCTACCGCGTGCTACTCCACCGGCTACTGTTCAACCACCCCTCCACGGGCACCCCTCCACCTCTACTGTTCATCCAGCCCTCCACACCATGGGTTCCTGTTCATCCACCCCTCCACGGGCACCCCTCCACCATCTACTGTTCATCTAGCCCTCCACACCACGGGGTCCTGCTCATCCACCCC
>NC_041381.1:475560558-475586462 GCF_002162155.2 Triticum dicoccoides | reverse complement strand
TCACTGCTCATCCAATCGATCGGCTTCCGTTAGCAGCAGTAGCGAAGGAATCGCTCGATTGGGTTCGGTTAACAACCATCAATCGATCGCTTGGGTTCAGTTACGCGTAGCCTGCAATGCAATCGCTCGGGTTCAGTTAGAGCCCAATGCCTCGCTCGGGTTCACTTAGAGCCAACGCCTTGCACACACGCGCGTACGTGTATGAGAGAAACGCGCATCGCTCGGCCCCCGACCTCCCATTGTAACCGGGAACTCCCCGAAATTTTCCTCGCCCTCGCTTCTACCATGGTTTTTTCCGTCATGGACGGCCCAAAGAATGTCATGCAACTGCGTCTCTGGCCCGCCCAGGATGAAAAGCCCATTTTCTGTCATGATTTTTTGTCATAGAAGTAGGAGCCCACCACATCTATGATGATACCGAGTTTTGTCACAATTATCGTCATAGAAGTGTCATATGTATGACAGAAAAAAATTTCGTTCGGCCCAAAATGTCACGGATGTGTCTTTTTTTGTAGTGCTGCACCTGCAGTTAAGTCACTGAAGCTTCTGTTCGGCTTAGCGGGACACAGGTGGGTAGCTTCGGTTAATTAATTATACCTCCAGCGCACCCCTTTTTAGTTGAAGAATGTATGAAACGTAATGAAATCCGGCATGTTTATATGAAATCCGACCGTGTATGAATGAATTTATTTTGATTAGTTGGAATTCCTGTATCACTGGCATTGGATGAACATGCAAAACAATATGTACTAGCATTATTCCCAGGGTGATCACCTCGTTTGCAGCAGTTTCACATGTACTCCCTCCGGTCCTTTCTAGTATGCATACAAGTTTTGTCTGTAGTGAAAGTATCTCTACTTTGACCAATCTTATAGAAAAAAGTATGCACTTTCACAATGTGTGAAGTAAAAAGGAATAGAAGGAGTACAAAGAGTTTGAGCATCTTTTTAGCGTTTTTGTACATTGCAATCAAACACACAGGACTGGCAATTGATAGAGAACATTCAAAACAATCGATGATTATGCATCTCAGCGACTTACATGTCAGAGGTAATATTTACTTCACAACTAAAGAATAAAGAAAAAATTGATCGACGCTGCAGACAGCAAAGGGCGTCCCATTCGAAAATATCAAACACATGTCTTCTTGCTAAAATCAATGAGCAAAATTTGACAAGGTTGTCCCATTCCAAAATATCAAATGCCTACGACTGTGGAATGGGCAGGGTTTGCCATCAGTTCGGACATTGACATGGCTCCTTGTGCTAAATAAACTAGCTATTCCTTTTGTGCAGTTCCACCAAAATCAACCAAATTCGCGCGTAGCTTGTATGATTTCGCCCTTATATGTTGCAATGCCTTGAACTTATCGGCACCTCCTTTGTTGAGGTGGAAATGAATGATTCGATGTATTCATGAACATTTTGTGCAGTTCCCATTGAAATCAAGCTGAGCACCCCTGTTTGCAAAAATACAAAAAAGGTGATTAGTATAAAGCAAACTGTACTATGAATTGACAGTTTAAACAGGCACCTACATGGTCCATGTAGAGCGCACTTTTAGAAAAATGGAATTCACTAGAAAGAATCCTAGAACAACATTGTACTCGCGCATCACAGCAAAAAAATGGAGATTTGTCAGTCCTTCTGAGCTGAAGTTAGTTTGGTCTTGTGGGGAGTAATGTAACCATCCTTCAACTGCTCCTTCTGATGAGAAGATAGACATGGCTTCTTCATCCTGGCATAATCGGAACTAGTCACTTCACGTACTCCATATTCTTCTTCAGAGGAAGATGATCCTGTTGTGCAAAGACAAGAGGACAACTAAATGCTAGCATCCATGTTTGCTCGAAAAAAAGGAAAGGAAATATTTAAAACAGCACAGATGAAGCACTTCTCAAGGACAATACCACTTTTTCATGACAGTATCTAAACAGTAGCACAACACCAATAGAGATGACAAAGCTCAATCATATGGATGAAATCAGTGGGCGAGTACCAACCTTTGTCAGGAGGCTTATTGTGTAGAGCATACAGATCAAGCACTTCTCCGGAACCATCTGTTGCTATCTACCGTGGTGGCCATGCTTACTATATACTCCTCTATTAGTTTAATGTTTCCAACATCTTCTTGTGCAGTTCCACTAAAATATATGGTATCTTCAAAGAAGATCCCTGTTTGCACAAATAGAGATAATTACGTATTACAATAAGAGTGGCATCAAATCAGTGGCAAAACAATTGCTCGTTCCAGCCATAGCAATACATCACAGTTCCAGTGCTTCATTACAGCATCGGGAGTTGATTTTTGTTTTTCTTCCGCTTGTTCTTCCCCTTCATCACTTGGTTCAATAACAGACAAGCTTCGCCTTCAATGTAAGATTTGGCATGTCAATTAGGGAGCACAAGTATAGCACTAAAAATGACATTAATTTTATGATGAAAATGGCAAAATACAGGCCAACAGTTGTGAAATATCCTTATCTTACCTCAATGGGATATTACGGTGCACATATAGATTGGAAGTCTTTTCTCCATTTGTGTTGTTCACTAAAATCAAGCAACATTACCATACAAGTAGCACAACATATGAAAGCACACCGCAGAATCATGTGAAAGAAGGCCAGTACTAACCTCTCATGATGCGGAATTCAAACAACTCACAAGAAGAAGATCTGAACCAAATTTGCCAACACGGATAGGAAGTAAGATCTCCTCTTGTGTAGTTCCACTAAGATCAAACAATCAAGCAACATTGTCGGTGTGACATTTTGGTTGAACTGCACAAGACACTCTTAAAACAAAAGTGTTTTGTGCAGTGCAACAAAAGATCACAATGGCAATGAGGTGAAGTAGATAACACTATTTACACAGAGGTGCAAAGGAAACAACTAGTGGTCAATAACGGTGGATGACACAAAAGCCAACAAAAGGAAGCATCTACCTTATCTAAATGGGAAAGAAAGCAAGACAGTAGCATTTCTCAAACGGTGGCATTGATTAATATTAACATAGAGATTATATTAACAATAAAATTCATTAAACATGTAATTTGCTTTTAACTATGGCATTGCATCAGTTTTCCAGCGGCATTATTAGAGGGTGTTTGTTTACAGGGACATTTTGGTGTAGGGACTAAAAAAACTCCATGTCAATCCCATCTAAACCAAACAGGAGGGACTTTTAGGGACTAAAAGTGGGCATTTGGGACTAAAGAAAGAAGACCCCGAGGGAGTCTTTTTGGGACTTTTTCCAACAGTTGCCCCTACCACGCATCGCACCTTGTCTCTATTAGTTCATTACTAGGGGTAACATGGTCTTTTAGCATGTCATTTAACAACCTCTAGTCCATGTTTAGTCCCTGGAACCAAGCAGGTAGGGACTAGGGAGTTCTTAACCAAACGGGGCCTTAGATTAACAACAGCTAAAGAGTTGCACGGGACAGTGGACAAACCAGCACCATGTGCATCTACTGATGTACTGTGGTGATGCACAGTCTATTGCAACAAAGAACAAACAACCAAGGAGCATATTTGTGTTGGTCCCAGTTTTGTTATCTTTAGACACCTTTCCCTATGTGAGCGCAACAAATCTAGTCCTGGTCAAACTCTACAGCCTTGTCCCCCAAAACAAAAGATCAGTTTGTTACAGATGTGCGTACTGCGTTTGTAATTGTTTTCCTTTTTTGACCAATGTAGGTGCTAGATAGCCAGTCTGTACTAGTACTTTCACCCCTTCCTTTCCTCTTTGAACCACGTCCTAGATATATGCGATACAACTTTCGCCACTACTTTCCCCCATTCCTTTCCTCTGTGAACCACGTCCTAGATTCATGCTATACAACTTTCCCCACTACTTTCCCCCTTCCTTTCCTCTTTGAACCACGTCCTAGATTCATGCTATACAACTTTTTCCCACTACTTTCCCCCACTCCTTTCCTCTTTGAACCACGTCCTAGATTCATGGTATACATGCAGCTAGAGCAATGCATGTGGAATAAGTAAATTATACCTTAAGGTTCTTGGGGCGTGGTTCGGTGGGCGACAGGACGGCGGCGAAGAAGAAGGGGTCGGAGGCCCTCCCGCACCGCTGCTGGGTGAAAGTGAACAGCTGCGCCGGTAGTCGATTCCCTCCCTCGCCTACGGCGACAACGTTAAGCCTCCTTCCCTTCCCAGCGGACGGATCATGCCGGCTCTTTGACTAGGAGTGAGGGGAGAGAGAGGCCAACGAAGTCTTGTTTAGATGTGGAGAGGGTGAGAGAGTGTGAAGAGAGCAACTACAAGCGCTGAGGCTCCAGCGTGTATATATATATACCGGAGACAGAGTGTGAAGCATGCAAACCCTAGAAAACAAGCGCCAAGGCTGCAGCTTATACATGATGAGGTGATTATACGGTCACTACGAGATCGTATAGCTCCGTATCCATCCATTTTGACCAGTCAAAGAATCCTCCTGGCACAAATTATGCTCAACTGTAGTTATCGAACCCGAGACCTCAAGTTTGATGAGCGAACAGGCTAACCAGCTACACAACCCTCCCATTATGTTCAACGAGAGTAAAATAACCTTTTATACATTCCTGCATTCGTGTGACAAGCATGCGTGTTTTGTGTGTGTGTGTGTGTGTGAGTCATTGGGATTTAAATCATAATCGTGTCATGTGGCTTTGGTGGTAAGACTATCCACAGTGGTGTAGAAATAATGCAGCCTTAGTCACCTTACCTCTCTCCATGTAGTACGTTGGGTCCCACCAGTCAGAGGGTGAAACAAACAAATTAATAAGAAGAATTAAAAGCACCAGCGGTGTATCTTACCTCACACATCTCGCTACTGCTCGGGAACACTGTCCAATTGATCCCTCTGTTCGCTCACATACTATTTTAAGTGAATCCTTATTATAACACGCACACAATTTTGGGCACTTGTATTCGACCTAAGTCAATGTGCCACCGTATCTCATACTTACTACTCCCTCCGTCTAGGTGTAATAAGTCACGTTAGAAGGTGCAGCGGGACCAAGGTGCATGGGTGTGCGTGCGTGTGTGTGTGTGTGTGTGTGTGTGTATGTGTGTTTAACAGCATGTGTGTGTTAGAGAGAGTGACAGATTGACCTACTCCTACAGAGAGATGGTGTCTAGTGTACGATTTTAGCCGCGAGAGTCGGTGCATCCTCTCGTTTCCGGGTGTGTCCAGTAGGGACAGGCGGACAGCTGCCACGACCGCTCCTGACCAGCCTGGCCCACCCAAAGCCCCTCCATCGTCCGCATGCGCTTCCCGCCCGAAACGATCAGCACCACTCCAAAGAATCGGTGCCGCATTCATGCCCGGGCAGAGCGGATGCAACCTCTCACTGGCGCAAGAGTGATGGTTTCTTCGTCTGTCCAACTTACTGCTGGGTATATGTGATTTGATGGCTCATTGGTCTTTATTACTGAGGTGGTAGGACTACTGGATGTCCCACGCTTTCGGTGAAAGGAGGTACTACTAGATTACAATTTTCTCCATTCTAACAATGGAGGAGTGCAAGAGCAGTGAAAACACGCAGGCTCAATGATTACATGGCCCACCTCACACTATCACCATATTTTCTGGACACCGTGCGACACCTAACTCTTTACATAGTACTCTCTCCGTTCCTAAATACTATATGAGTCCCCGCGCGTTGCCGCAGAACAGCCGTATATCTCTCTGCATAAAATTATCGATTTCAAGAACTAAAAAAAACTCTATAACCGCATGACAAATGTGGTAGCCAACCTAAAAAACCTCCCATCACCATTTAGATCATCCCACGTAAGGAAAAAAGATCAGCCAACTCCTACTGCATAATGGGATTATATTTTTCTTTTTGACATGTTAATGGGACTTAAAAAGCTCACTTACATGCATGCTACCGGTGCATGCTTGCATGCAGACATGTTGAAGTGATTTAAAACCCACTCACATGTATGCCATGATATTTCTGCATGCTTGCATGTGCCTTAGTGCGGAGCCTCTCAACGTCTAGATCAAACGGCTATTATGGACTGATTTAGTTCATCTAACGGCTACATTAATTTTGATGATGTGTCTCAAGGAGAGGATAGAGAATTCCTAGTAGTGGGGGCTAGCTATTACTAGTAGATAAGTATTTGTAGAGATTCCACTAGGTGAACTACATACGGAACAAAATGAATGGATCTACACTTAAAATGCATCTATATACATCCGCATGTGGTTCATGGAATCTCTACAAAGACTTATATTTAGGAACGGAGGAAGTACTAGTATAGTATGTACTGTAATTTATCAGCGAGATAAATTTGTACAATGCTATGAAGCTTCCAGCTTCTGTTACATGTATCTTGCGTCCAAGGTTGCCCGTTGCAACATTTCATCAAATACAAAGGAGACTAACACGCATGCTATTGCATCTCAATGATTGACAGATCATAGCAAATATGTACTCCCTCCGTTCCAAAATAAGTGTCTCAACTTTATGCAAACTTTAGTACAAAGTTGTACTACTACTAAAGTTGACACTTATTTTGGAACAGAGGCAGCTAAAGAAAAAAACGATCCATGCAGTCCCTAGCCCTTGAAACGTGAACCCTAACCAGGCTTCAATTTGCTGGCAACGTTCAAGCTTCCTAAGAAATGCAGTTTGCAACCTTTTGACCATCGGATCATTTTGTGCAGTTTCACCAAAATCGAGATGAGCATCCCTGTGGCAAAGAAATTGAAGAAGCGTGGTTAGAATAAGATTACTGGGACTAGTTGATGAGATATAAACTCATAAAAATACAGTACGTAGAAGCCAGTAGAGGTATGTGTGGGGAAAAGAAGTAGAGAAATATGCACATGGAGTGATGTGGGCAACTGGAGCAGTGGTGCAAGCCAGGTGTAAAGGGAGTTGTACCTGAGGGATGTCGGGACGTAGCTCAACCTTGAGGAGGGCGGCGGGAGGCGGCAACTGCCCACGTCGCGGCAGTGAGCAAGGGACGAAGGCAACCTCACCGGCTTTGTGAGAGAGAACAGCAGGGACCCTTGATCGGGACGTGCCGACAGTGGGTTTTCGCCGTCGGCAACGGCGACCGCATTACACTAAGAATCCACCCCTTCCCCCGGCGGACGTGATCCGTCGGGATGTTAGACATGTGGCCACAGTCATTTTGTGCGAGAGAGTATGAAGAGAGCAACCCCAGCAAGCAACCGTGTAGGCTGGCCCGTCCTGACTATGTATATAGTGGAGCGGTTTCCTTTTCTCTCCATGTGAACCTATCATATTGCGTATGTGCCACTGAAGAAAAAAACTTTATTTATAAATGACGCAGCACCTACTACTCGTTCTCCTATAACCTTGCGCTTGGCATCTCCAAAATATTAACCTTGCGATTGGCTCTTCGCCTCTTCGGGAAGTCGAGCAATAATGGTAGTGCAGTATATATCGTTCTGGCTATATGAGACCGAATGAATTGCTGCACGTCCACCACGTGGGCGAGGGTCGAGGGGCGAGGGAGAGTGCTACATACAGAGCAAAATGAGTGAATCTACACTCTAAAATACGTCTATATACATCAGTGTTTGGAGTATGTACTAGTAGTTCATATTGAAATCTACTAAAGGACATATATATTCCAAACAATATGATATAATCTCTATAACCAAGGTAGTAGGGATGAGGAGTAAACGGAGGGAGTAGTAATTTTTTTTCCTCGTCTTGTGAGCCACCGCGCGCATCAGCGAGGGAGCGGGCGTAAGGCGTACAGTACTAAGCAAGCTTCACCTCATCCTGCGAGCCACCGTGCCCGTGGGCAGGGGAGAAAACGTACTAAGCAAGCTTCTCCTCGTTCTATGAGTTGACGGGACACATCAAAAGTACTCCAGTGTATAGAGCCTTGCCTCTAAGGTAGGCCCCACATGGTTTGCCTCTTTTTTAACATAACGCGTCAAGTCGCAATTTGTTTGTTCACCCGTGGTAGGCGATCCTCCCTCCACCAAGTGGACAACCAGTACACGTGCCAAATTACCACGTGGGTTGCCTTTTCATACAGAAATGAGCTCCATCGTGTACCCGCGCGAGTGTGGTTGGGAAAGAGAAGGGAGTACATGCGTCGTGCATGCACCTCTTCTCTTCGTGCACGTCCCCCACCTACGTGGGTGTGTGTGAGAGATACAGACCGCGTTCGTGAGTGTTTTTTGTTTTGGGGTGGGGGTGGGGGGTTGATTTTGTGAATGTATTAGTGGGAATATGTGTCGATGACATCTCAAACAAAATTTTGCATGCAATATATGTGAAATGGAGGCCTATCCATATCATATATAGAGGGTCAGGTGATCCACGAGAAGAGAGGGAGGGGTTATAGATATCGATAGAGTCGAAGAGAGGATCAAGTGGGTGGGTGCGAGATCGATGAAGAGAGCCATCAAAATTGTTTGTGTGTGCAAGTCAAAGATATAGGGCGACTGACCTATCGGAATGTCAGAGGGCACAGGTCAAGTTTGTGTGTGGTAGGGAGACATGACTAGAGTGCTCGATGTATCGGTGTGTGGGGGGAGGGGGGTGGGGGGAGGGGTAGGCAGAGGCCTAACTATAGAGGTAGAATGACTCATATATATGTTGAGGAAGATCGGTCGACATCCATACATAACTGAAGGACGGGAAATATGATGGGACATAGAGAGAGAGGAGAGAGAGAGGGAGGTAGAGGGGTAGAGTGCTGGATGGGTGATGGAGTTGCTTCTCGAAGATGGTGGGAGAGGCCTACTAGACAAACTGAGGGTGGAACTGCAATGTTATCAATAAGAGTGGGGATGCGTTTCTGTGTGTGCCTGTGCGTGATAGATCTGTCGGGACCCATCCAGGGATGATGAAGGGGAACCATGTGTTTAGTAAGCAAACCTAACTAGATCAGTAGATCAATTGTTGTTTGTTGGAGGAATAGAGACATAACTAATGAGGTAGATCAATCGGCGCATGGGTAAAAACGAGTTATAAGGACTTAGCTAGCTATATGTATAGCGGGAGATCAGTCGGTGTACGTCCATTTGTTAGAGGCAAATAAGGCCTAGCGAGACTGATAGACAGAGAGAATGGATCTAGGAGGTAGTGCGAGAGGCCCAGCTACTAGCTAGATAGGGGGAGGAGTGTGCGGTTTTGAGATCGATGAAAAGAGGGGCGTGAGTTTATACATGTGTGTGACCGTATGAGAGACACGAGGCGAGGACACATAAGGAGGAGATTGAAGGTGCATGTGTATGTTGTAGGCAGGCATCGCTGGAGAGGTTTATCGATCAGTGTGTGTCGGAAAGGAGTTGTGGAGACTCTGGGAGAACGACTAAAGAAAAAAATGAATGTGCCCGGTGGATAGAATGCCGAGGGAGGGGAGGGCGAGGAGGGCGTGCATGCATGAGAGAAAGTTAGTGGTAGCTACAAAGGTTAGAGGATTGTGTGGGTGTAAGAGACTAACAAAGATCATAATTTGATATGAAAGTGGATTCATATATTTGAATAGGATATCATAGTGTTTTAAACATATGCATGCATGAATATAGCGGTGATACGTGTGTTGTGCACATGTTATACCATAATGTGATAATGCATGGCGTTTGCAACTCATAGCTAAATGTCGAACAATCTAAACCATACCATACATCAAACAATCTCACATTTTATTTGAATTTGTGATAATGTGTGGCGTTTACAGCTTACAACTAAATATCGAACAATCTAAACAATACCATATATCAAACATTCTCACATTTTATTTGAATTTGTGGTAATGTGTGGTGTTTGCAACTCACATCTAAATACTTGTAGGCGTAGGAGGCGGGGCACCATACATAATGTGATAAACACATTATACATATGAGACATGGTTTAGATTATGAAGATCTAGCTAGAGCTAGAAATGTAATGTGATTTGAAATCAACTTAAAGTGGATTCAAAAAATCAAGTTCGAGTTCATATAGTACACATAGTTCATATGTAACTCGAGACTAATCATGTGGTGTGCTGTGAAGATAATACACAAATGATGGTTTAACTTGACAATAATGATGATTGTAGATCTTATTAAAACAGAGAAACGAATTCAAATGCTTTGACTTCACAACAATCATTACTGTAGATCTTATTCAAATAGAAAAACGAATTCAAATTTAGTTCATATTGAAGCGGTAGTATATAAGTTTGGAATGCACTAAAACGTTCATTTGAGTAGTAGGTTGCATGCATTATACACATAGCGAAATATTTTAATTGAACATAACATGAATTCAAAGTTTTGAATGACATTTGTAGTGCGAATTAATTTGGTATAGTACACGTTAGGCTTGTCCGGAAATTTCAACCCGCGCCTTGTTAGCCCGAAATATTTAAGATATATCTTTGTCTCGTAGTGCTCCGACAACTCCCTCCATCTCAACCCGCGCCTTTGTCTCGTAGTGCTCCGACAACTCCCACCTCCTGTGAAATCCTGACATGCGAAATGCCCGTGGTACCCCTGAACCGAAAGAACTGCCTCAAATCGGTGGGGGTACTTTTGTAACTTACCCCACATTTCGGACAAGCACGTCTTCCCCACTACCATCCCATCCGCCCACCCATTCATACACCGAGGCCACGAAAACCCGTGACGAAGCCCCACACCCTCCTCCTTACGCCACCCAGTCGGAGCCTCTTCCCTGACGACGTCGTCCACAGCAACACCTCAACGTCCCTCATCCACCGTACCGGATGAGGATGCGTCATCGATCTCGTCGTCCAGCCGGTTCAGCCACCCCGTCCTCCACCTCCAAGGAGCTGCCTCGATGTTCCCCTCGTCTTTCGTGCCACCTCCATTCCCACACTGCTGTCTTCACCTGCACCACCGGAAGAGCATCAGCATCACCGTTTCCTCGGATGAAGCTGCGACCTAATCGGCGCCACCAAAGAGGTTGTACAGTAAGCACCACATTTTCTTCTTGATTCGATCTCACAGTGCTGTCGGCGCTCGGTCCCGAGCAGACACGGCGCGGCTCCATCCATGATGGCGTGCCGGCCACTTCCTCCATGGTGTCTTTCCCTCGGTGGCGACGTCCACATCAGTAGGAGATGTTGCTGCTTTAGCTCTCGCTCGCGCTGCTGCTCTGCTCTTGCACTCGATCCCCTGCCTGGTCTGCTCTTACTATTGCTCTTGCTCGTGCTGCTGCTCTCGCTCTTGCTCTTGCTTGCGATGCTGCTCCGATTTAGCTACACTTCAGTCGACTGAATCGACTTTTGGGTCAGTCAATTTTTAGGGGGTGGGCGGGCTCGCCGGGGTGAAGGAAGAACCAGCCGCAGTAGGGAGGGGGGTTCGCCGGAGAGGTACCCCACTATCTATCTTAGGGTTCACGGTGGGGGCGATGGTCGCCGGCGGTGGTGGGGTAGTGGCATGGGGATCGCCGGAGAAAAATCTCGGCATGAGGGGGCCTAGAGGGATGGCCGAGGCGGCGGCGGATCGGCGGTGGGGAGTGTTTTCAGGGCGTGCGGGGCAGTGCACCGCCGGCCGCGGGCGGCGGGGGGCTGCTATTTGGCCGGTGGTGGCTGGCGGCTCAGGGGGGTGGAGGTTGAAGATGAACCGCGGGCCCTTGATTTCGTATCCAACGGCTGCAAAATCGACTGACCAGAGATGAAAAAGTCAGTCAACTGACGTGTAGCCTCACCTTGCTAGTGCGTTCAGTTTCGACAGTAAAATTCAGTTTCGACAGCAAAATTCAGTTTTGACAGTTAAATTCAGTTTCGACAGTTAAATTCGGTTTCGACAGTTAAGTTCAGAGATGAGCGGCTGATGTATTTTACATCTAGCACTTTGTGGTTATGTATTTTACGTCATGTATTGGAGATGCTATTAGAATTCCACTCAGGTTAACATTGTCTCTCTTGTCCTGCTTCAGCCTCGGCGTCATACAACTCACCGGAGCTGCTCCAATGATGAAACCCTCCATCACAGTGGAGCAGTACCTCGGGCTCCATCTCCAGACGCCTAAGATCTTCTTCCACTCCTCCGACAGCCAAGTCAGCCAGAGCATCCTCACTGGCCAACCCAATCACGCTGAGATTGACATGGCTTCGCCAAAGAGATTGTACACTTGTTGCATCTCTTTTTTACTCTACATGTTATATATATTGTCCACTGAGCACACGTAGTAACGGGAAATACCATTATTTTATCCTACTATATGACAAGCAGTGAGGTACTAGACAACTTAGCTATCCGTGATGGACTCTCTTGAATGCCATCATTATTTATCTCTGCGCGTTTGAGCTGTGCATTTGTAGATGGCCCTGGGAGTTGAGCTAGTAGGGTAGTGGCCTGGGTCCAAAGTAATAGAAGTAGCACAAAAACATTTTTTTAGTGTAGGCTTTTCCTTGCTCAAGCCTGCCTACTAGAATCACCAGTGCTTGAAAGGAAAAGTGAATGAAAAACATAGGAATTGGAAAGTTTCCTATGGTACTACTATTCATGAATTTGGTTCAAAGGAATGGAGCAAAGGAAAACTGTAGGATTTGTTCTTTTAGTGTCTCCTTGAAAGAAAAATCATAGGAATTTTAATTTTCACTTGTCCTCCTTTCCAAATTCCTATTCATGAAGCACAAGACTAAGAGATGTAGCATAATAGCATTATAACCATACATTTTCTTGTGGTTTGACTTAATCTCACCATGCTTCTTTGCATCCTGTGATCTTCCAATTATTGTGAATCAAACACCCAGATTGGTAGAAATCCTGTGTTTTTAAATTCTCTGTTTTGCATGTGCATTCCTATCCTATTCCTGTCTATTTTCTATCCCTGCATTGTTGGAATCCTCCGATTCAAACGAGCCCTTACAGAATTACTTCTCTTACAGATAGTTGTCAAAGAAAATCTTGCGTGGTTTGTCCTGCTCCTGCTGCGCCGTCGTCCACCCCAGCTCAGCTGCTCCAACGACAGAAGGGTCCAGCACAGCAGGGATCCGGCCTCCAGACTGTCTTTCGCCGCCTCAGATCTTCATCCCCGCCGCCGGCAGCCATGAAAACTGCATTACCATCATCAACCAAGCAGATGACCTCGAGGACTACACGGGTCCGCAAGAGAGGTCGCACTCTTTCGTGTATGCTTACGTTATGCATCGCTTAATATTACATGCTACTTTATCATCTTGTTCACCGATTAGACTCTGAGTCAGCTCCAAACTAATGGTTAACCTTGAGTTTTTAAATGGTTGTGGGGTACACAGCGGGGCTGCAATCAATAGTATCTATCTACTATCTGGATAATCTCTGGTGTCTACTATGAGTTTCATGTTGGGTGGGAAACAAACAGTAAAGAAACCATTATCTGTATTTTTTAACTGAAGCCATTATCTGCTTGCTATTATTGGTTTTGGGTCTATCCACAGGTTGCTACCATCACTCTGGATTTCTACATGCACTCCTTACATAATCTCACTATGTTTTATTCCTATGCATGCCAGTTATTGTAAACAATGGAACTAGACATGTAGAGAAAAAGAGACGAGCTTGCGTGGCAATAAAATTTCATGCAGACGTCGCTCCATGGTAGGCACAAAGGCAGCCCCCCTCCACGCATTTCAGATTGTAATCGAGAGGAAGATATATGTTCTGAGGGGGATTCAGAAGGAGAAGACAACTCCTATTTACCCCCTAAGGTCTTCTCTCTAACTTGGCATGCTGATGTTGGTTATATCATGCATATGGTGCCTTGCATTGCTTACTTTATACATCAAATATGTCATCTGCTTAGTTTAGACATCCTTTGTGTGAATGCCATCTGTTTAATTTATTCATCGTTTATGTGAATTATGCAACGCCATCTTGTTTAGCCAGGCATCATATATGTGAATTTTGCAATGCCATCCTGCTTAGCGAGTCATCTTATATGTAAATTATATCAGGCCATCCTTTTTTTCGTTACATATTACATTTGTCAACAATATTAGTACATCATACTGCTCTTCGTGTGCATCAACCATTTGACACGGTGATGGCAAATTCTGGAGTGAAAACAAGGTATTCAGAGCAGCCTATGCTATCTGACAAAGCGCATATCTCGCTGGTTACGGATAGCTCCTCAGAGGAGGATTCAGAGACAGATGACCAGTCCTATCCCCCCCCCCCGAGGTGTATGCTCTAACTTGGCAAGGTTATGTTGCTCATATCGTGTGTATGGTGTCTCGCATTGCTATGTCATTTGATTAGTTTAGACATGCTTTGTGTGAATGCCACCTGTTCAGTATCTAATTACCATATATGTGAATTATACATTGCCATCTTGTTGCAAGACATTATATATGTGAATTATGCAATGCTATCTTGTTGCAAAGGCATTATATATGTGAATTATGCAATGCCATGTTGTTTAGCCAATCATCATGTATGTGAATTATATCATGCTATCATTTTTTGTATTACGTGTTCCATTTGTCAACAACGTTTGTATATTCAACTACTCTTCCTGTGCATCAGCCATTTGAAGCGGTGATGGAAGTATCTGGAGTGAAAACAAGGTAATCAGAGCAGACAATGCTACCTGCTGAAGCAGACATCTTGCTGGTTACAAAGAGCTCCTTAGAGGAGGATTCAAAGACTGATGACCAGTCCTATTTCCCCCCTGAGGTCTATGCTCAAACTTGGCAGGGTTATATTACTCATGTCATGCATGTTGTCTTGCATTGCTTAGTTTTTACATCATATATGGATTGCCATCTGCTTACTTGCTTACTACATAAATCATATATTTGAATTATATCATGCCATCATGTTTACATAGTACATACACATCATCTATCTGAATTATGGCATGGCAACCCGTTTAATAAAGACATCATATAGTTATATCATCTCATCCTGTTTAGTGTTTATAGTCATCATATTTTGAATTATGGCATTCTATCCGTGAATGTATGTGAATTATGGCATGCCAACCTATTTAATAAAAAAATTATAGTTATATCATGTCATCCTGTTTACATAGTCATCATATTTTGATCTATGTCTTTCCATCTTTTTTAGTTAGCCATCATAATGTGAAATTGTGTCATGCTATCATGTTTAGTTAGCCATCATATATGTGAAATTGTGTCATGCTACCCTGTTTGGTTAGACAACATAAATGTGAATTATTTCATGCCCTCTTTTATTCCCCACTATCCATTGCACCTGTCTATCATACAATGTCTATACTTTCAATTACTTTTCTTGTTTATCGGCCATTTGAATTGGAGAGGGTGATGGCAGTATCTAAGGGAGTAACAACACGATCTTCAGAAAAGATAGTGCTACTAGTTGATGCAGATAGAACCACGGTTGTACTTGCCCAAGGACCAGATCCACCAAACATAACCCAGACTCTCACAGATTGTACCCCTACCCAGTTGGACAGAGAACCAGATACACCCCTTCTAAGCCCAACCCTGGCAGATAGTAACCCAGTTCCAGTTGACACAACACCGTCTCCACCACAGAGCACCCAAACACGAGCAGTTAGTAAGGGAACTATAGTGCCCAAAGCACGAGGACCACCACTCCGAATCCCAACTCAACGCTTAAAGGAGAAGAAGATTTGTTCTCAGGTCAGGTTCTGTAGCTATGGTTCATACTCCTTTGCTCTTGCATTACTGTATTTACTCATACCAACTATTTTCAAATTTGAAGGATGGAATTGAAACTCCAATGGCGCAACAGGTATGTTTTAAACCTGTTTCTTTAACTGGTTTGCTGTTGTAACCTGCTCTATGTTGATTTCAGTTTCAATTGAATAAACAGTTATGTTCTCATGTCATGCACATTACAAGTGTTGTTATTGCTCTATAGTTTCCCACACTTATATTCTATCTATTCTGCTTTGTCATGAACAAATATTATTTGAACTGTGTCTCTATCTTGATTTGGCAACAAAAACTAGAATGATATAGACCATAAAGTGACCATGGTACATAGATATATGTTTGTTTCATGTTGTTATCCTGTCCACTTTACTACTAAACTCATTTACCAAAATGAGTTTCATATACAACATGGTAAACCTGTGATGTGTCTGCTTGTTTCTCTTTTAGAATGCGGACAAAATATTGGAGAACAATATCGCGTTATGCAATGGTAAAGAAAGTAATGCAGATAAGGTTAAAGATAGTGAGACATCCCTGTTGGTCTACAAGAAAGCTGATAAAAACTATCTTGACGACAGTGAGAGAACCCAAAAGTCCTGTCTTGATATAGTGTTCGAGTTACTGGCCACTACTGCTGGCACAAGCTCTTCAAACTCGCTGCCTGGATCAGTTCGTCTTCTTGAGTCTCAACTTCAAGTTGAAAGACATCAATCAGATGTGCTGCGACAGGAAGCTGAAGGACTGAGGAAGTCCGTGCAGAAAATAGATGCATACTTCCTGGTGCAACAGCAAGCACTGGAGGATTTAAGCGCCAAACAAGAGAAAGTTAATAAGCTTGCTAAGCATCTTGCCAGCATTATGGGTACCCAGGATATTGTTTCTTGAGATCTTCTGAAGTGGTTTCAGATCTGGACTTGTTTTGCTGTGGCGTTTATTTGCGCTGGTCGCCAACTTTGACAACCAATGTATATGATATGCTGCTTTGTTCCCTATATTTGCAATGGTGGCGAACTTTGATGCCCAGTGGATGTAATATGTGTAATAGCCGTGATAGCCCAACGTTAGTTGCTTGCTTACTTATTTCCTTGTTGTCTTGTTTATTTGTTTGATTGTAGTCAGTGCAGTTCTTTTTCCGTGGTTTGCTAGTGGCCGCAATAACCTATTTTTTAAAACTAGGCCACAATAACCATGGGCTACATATTTACTGTAGTGACACTAGGCCTCCTACCGGCCGTAGAAACAATGGCCCTTCTACGGGCCATAGAAACAATGGGCCTTCTACGGGCCGTAGAAACAATGGGCCTTCTACGGGTCGTATCATCAATGGGCCTTACATGGGCCGTAGGATCGATTGGCCAAACATGGGCCAATAACAGACCGCATTATGGCCGTAAACGGGCTAGACTTCGAATCGTCCATTCATGGGCTGACCATAACGGGCCATCATTAATAGGCCGTATTTGATGATGCTATGAAAACGGCCCAACATATTAACGGGCCACAAACGGGTCGACTGTAACAACGGGCTGAATTTGGCCCACAAGCAGAAAATGACAGTAACGAGCCATAAGTAACCCAATGCTGGAAATGAGCCCAAGAATAAATGGGCCTTGAGAAGGCTGAAAGATAACATGGGATGGAAACGACCCAAAGGAATAATGGGCCGTTAATGGGTATAAGGTGATACACTGTTTATTATGGGCCAGTTTCACCATGGGCCGGTAATGGGCCAAGAGTTATAAAGGGCCTCATATGGGCCGAAAGACGTCATGGGCCATACATGGGCCGGAAGTTAAAACGGGCTGGAATCATATTGGACGACCCATATGATGCTACTGGGCCTAATTCGGATAGGTCGTAACGGGCCCTGGGTTAGCGGGCTGTAAATGGGCTATATGCGAACAGGTCGTTAACAGGCTTTCAGTTGGCCGGCCCGCCACCTTTTGACCAAGTCAAACAGGCCAGCCTTTTCACAGGAATGGGCCTCTGTTGGGTCGTGCCATGTGTCGACGTATCATAGGCGCCTTCTGTCCAATGAGTGGTTGACATCTGTCCCAACGATGAGCCGACACGTGTTTCCCCCAGCCAGTGATGATTTTACACATGGAAAATCCACATTGGCTGGGGCTGTTAACGGGTTATCGGATCAAAAACTGGACACGATAGATTAACGGCGTTCCGTTATGGTGGATGCCATGTGTCGGTCACCCTTGACGAAATCACTTCTATGACGCGCGATTTATCGTTATGGAAGTGGACACTTCCGTGATGATAATTTTGGTAATGTCATGGAACACTTCTATGACAGCACATGTATGACTATCTTGATTCTGTCATAAAATCGTCATGGATATACATGCATGATAAAAACGCGACCTACTGTGACAAACACGTATCATCATGGAAGTGTATTTTTTTGTAGTGCCAGAGCGGTACTACCGCAGGCCCTCGCAGTAGTATCGGGCTCCAGCACGGTAGTACCGCTCCTTGGGAGCGGTAGTACCATGGCCTTAGGCCAGGCGCAGCTTCTCGAGCGGTAGTAGGGTCGGATGTAATTTTTTACATCCGGGCCCTATGCGGAAGTACCGCGCCCAAGTACGTGAGCTCTGGTCAGGCACAGTAGCATGAGCGGAAGTAGGGGCGGATGTAATTTTTACATCCGCGCCCTACACGGTAGTACCGCTCCAGGCTTGCGGTAGTACCGTGTCGGATTTTTGCATAGACCTAAACTCAGCGGAAGTAGTCACGGATGTAATTTTTTATGTCCGTGCCTTCTTAGCCTAGACTATCCCTGCCTTGCGGTAGTACCGCAAGGGGGCGCGGTAGTACCATGCCGGCGGTTCTACCGCTCCCTGTCTTAGCACATCAAGACTAGTCCTGGCCCCTTCCGTGCTAGCGGTAGTACCGCGGTCCGCCGCGGTAGTACCGCAGGCCCGTTTGGTAGTACCGCTTGTATGGTGCGGTAGTACCATGTGTGCAGGCTGAGTTGGTGGATAACGGTTGGATTTGTTCTTCCATTATATAAGGGGAGTCTTCTTCTCCGAGTTGACTACCTCTTCCATCTCTAAGCTCCATTGATGCTCTAAGCTCCATTTTTGTCTGATCTCTCTCCCTAGCCAATCAAACTTGTTGATTCTCTAGGGATTGGTTGAGAAGGCCTCGATCTACACTTCCACCAAGAGAAATTTGATTGCCCCCACTAATACCTTGCGGATCTTTTTACTCTTGAGTGTTTGAGCACCCTAGATGGTTGAGGTCACCGTGGAGCCATAGTCCATTATGGTGAAGCTTCGTGGTGTCGTTGGGAGCCTCCAATTAAGTCGTGGAGATTGCCCCAACCTTGTTTGTAAAGGTTCGGTCGCTGGGCACCAATAGTGGAATCACGACATCTCACATTGTGTGAGGGCGTGAGGAGAATACGGTGGCCCTAGAGACTTCTTGGGGAGCATTGTGCCTCCACACTGCTCCAACGGAGACGTACTTCCCCTTAAAGGGAAGGAACTTCGGTAACACATCCTCGTCTCCATCGGTTCCACTCTTGGTTATCTCTTACCTTTACTTGTGCAAGTTATATTGTGTTATATCCTTTGCTTGCTTGTGTGCTTATTGTAGTTGCATCATATAGGTTGCCCACCTAGTTTCCTATCTAGACAACCTACTTTGATGCAAAGTTTAATTTGGTAAAGAAAAGCTAAAAATTGTTAGTTGGCTATTCACCCCCCTCTAGTCAACTATATCGATTCTTTCAACTGTGCTACTGATCACTTTGCTGCAGATAATTAATATCTATGTGTGGTTGAATTGACAACTCAGCTGCTGCTACTTGCAAATATTCTTTGGCTCCCCTTGTGTCGAATCTATAAATTTGGGTTATATACTCTACCCTCGAAAATTATTGTGATCCCCTATACTTGTGCATTATCAGACATGCACATATTTACTTCTCGTGGAGTCACGTATTTGCTTCCACGTGAGGCACAGTCATGCCTCCCGGAAAAAAAACATGTTTTTTTGTTTCGTGTGAGGCACGAATTTACTTCTCGTGGTGATGCGAGAATTGACGTCAACGTCGGGGTGTGTTCCGCCGTGCCGCCTTGACGACCCGGAGGACACACCAGGGTACAAGCGCACTAGAGATGCGTTATTGGAGGACAAGGACTTGGACTGGTCCAACGAGGAGTAGATTAGGGTGTAATTGTTTAGATTTAAATTTTGTTCAAATCCTTGTGCAAATCCTAAATTTGATTGAAATTTGGATTGTTTGAATAAAATTTGAGTTGTTTGAAATGATTGTTCAAATTTGTTTGTTTGGTGTAACAGGTACGGTTTATTCCATTTTTGAAGTAATCGGTGTCTAAAATATGCTAGCTGAAATACGGTTCATGCACAAAACAAGCGGAAAATATAGACCGAATTATTTCAATTTAGTTAATCCAGTATATGAGTGCATGGATTAGTTTGAGAAGATGAAAGTATTCAATTTATTTGGTTCGGTTCGGTTTCCGATTGAAAGTGCTCACCCCTACTTCACGTAAAAAAAAGGCATGCATGCAAAATTATGAAATTAACATAAATATCGAAGAGGAAAATTTCAAAATATTGAAAATAAGACATGTCCATGGCAAAAAATCGATTTGAACAAATAAAAATAAATTTGAAGTTGAAGATGGAATTCTTTGATTTGTTAAAATGGAAAAAAATAATGAAAATTACCAACAGTGTGGAATAGAAACACAAAAATGTCTGCAAAAAACAAAAATACAATAAAAGAATGTAGAAGTGAAAAAAGAGCCCGCTCGAGTCACAAGGCTGCAAGAGGCGTATTTGGCCCTCTAGATCAAGCCCAATGGGTGAAAGGGACAAGCCTTTCCGCCAAAAGGTCAACCTGTGGCAAGTGCCCCAAGGGGCAGAGACGGCGAGAGGCAAGACAGTGTGTTGAGAAGAGCTCAACGGCATACCCGCACACGACTATTTAAGAGCATCTCCACTTGCCCCCCAACATGCCCCCCAGGTCTCTTTTTTAGCGCTGGCGCCGAAAAATCTGCCCAATCATGCCCCCAGGACCTTGTTTATCGCCGGTTTGGGCCGAAATAATAGTCGGCGAACCCGAGCCAAACCCAAGCCCCGAGGGCCACCTGGGGGCGCCAACCGAAGCAAAAAGGCGCGTGGGTCCGCTCTGTCGGTGAGAGATGGCCCTTTTCCCGCCGATCCCCCGCTTTTCCCCTCCATTTCCCTCCTTCTGCCCCTCTTCTACCGCCATTATCCTTCCTCTCCCCGCCATCCGGCAACCATCCCGCCATTTGGCCGAAGAAGTATTCGGCCGCTCGTGCCGATGCCACCCAACCAAAGCAGAGCAAGCCGAGGGCGCTGCCGGCAAAACCACCGGGCATGTTGAACACCGACTAGAAGGCGGAGGTTCAGCACCAGGAGGCTGCCACCACCGGCCGACGGAACAGGCTCAACGCCAAGAGGGCCCGGGACGCGGCAGGGGCGATGGAGTGAGTAGGTGCGTCTTGCGTGGGGATGATGAATCCACCCGGCGGCCACGGCTCGCAAGCTGCTTGGATCTAGTAGAGCGTCGGGTCGCCGGCTAGCTTCTCGTCATCGTCATAGCCCTGGGGGTGGGCACCCTTGCCTGGCTACGTCGACGGCAACGCGCACGGCAGATTCAACCACAACATCACCTTTCCGCATGGCCAGCGCGCCTCACCCTCCAGTCTGAACCTCGACCAGCGCACGCCCTCGCCCGCGTTTGCCGTCTTCCAGTACCCCCCGTACACCTACTCGTCGCCGACCTACGCCGCCTCCCCGACGCCGCCTCTGCGCCGTGGCGCCCTGTACTTCTTGCAAGCCTCGTCGTCGCATTTCGACAACCCCGACGCGACGAAAGCCGACATGGAAGAGATCATCACGTGCGGCTCGATTGTTGCCGCCGCCTCTCCCCGGTTCCAGGCACAAGACGATACAATGGACCTCGCCGACAACATGTACGACGAACTCGACTACGGCGTGGAGGAGGAGGAGGAATAGGAGAAGGAGGAGTCGGCGCCTGCGCCGACGAGGAAAGGGAAAATAAGAAGCGGGGGGCCAGGACGAGCGAGCCGCGCGTCAAGTGGACGTCTGATACGTCTCCAACGTATCTACTTTTCCAAACACTTTTGCCCTTGTTTTGGACTCTAACTTGCATGATTTGAATGAAACTAACCCGGACTGACGCTGTTTTCAGCAGAACTGCCATGATGTTGTTTTATGTGTAGAAAAGAAAAGTTCTCGGAATGTCCTGGAAATCCACGGAGGCACTTTTCAGATTTAATAAGAATTTTTGGCGAAAGAATCAAGGTCGTGGGGCCCACGGGCTGTCCACGAGACAGGGGGGCGCGCCCCCCTCCCTAGGGGCACGCCGTCCTATCTCGTGGGCCCCCCGGACCTCCTCCGACCTCAACTCCAACTCCATATATACTGTCTCAGGGAGAAAAAAAATCAAGGAAAAAGTTTCATCGCGTTTCACGACACGGAGCCGCCGCCAAGCCCTAATCTCTCTTGGGAGGGCTAATCTGGAGTCCGTTCAGGGCTTCGGAGAGGGGGATTCGTCACCGTTGTCATCATCAACCATCCTCCATCACCAATTTTGTCACGCCCAATATGTGATACTATCCTCAAGAGACTCGAAGGTCCCACCAAGGATAGAACCGCATATTGAAACGCTTTTGCAAGGTGGATATCATTACATCAACATTACATAATAGATGGGGATACATCCAATACATCCAATGACACATGAATACAACAATATATCATACATGAGAACAACATCCGACTACGGATGGACCACAAACAGAAGCTCAAACGACATCCACCCTGCTAGCCCAGGCTGCCGACCTGGAACCTATCCCCTGATCGAAGAAGAAGCAGAAGAAGAACTCCAAAACAAGCAAACATCGCACTCGCGTCATGATCATCGCATAACCTGTACCTGCAACTGTTGTTGTAGTAATCTGTGAGCCACGAGGACTCAGCAATCCCATTACCATGGGTATCAAGACTAGCAAAGCTTAAAGGGAAAGGAAGGGGAAAGTGGTGAGGTTGCAGCAGCGGCTAAGCAAGTATGGTGGCTAACATACGCAAATAAGAGCGAGAAAAGAAGCAAACGGAACGGTCGTGAAGCTAGCAATGGTCAAGAAGTGATCCTGAACTCCTACTTACGTCAAACATAACCCAAAAACCGTGTTCACTTCCCGGACTCCACCGAAAAGAGACCATCACGGCTACACACGCGGTTGATGCGTTTTAATTCGGATCTGGTGTCAAGTTATCTACAACCGGACATTAACAAATTCCCATCTGCTGCATAACCGCGGGCACGGCTTTCGAAAGATTATACCCTGCAGGGGTGTCCCAACTTAGCCCATGATAGGCTCTCGTGATAAATGAAGGATATACCTTCTCCCAGGAAGACCTGATCAGACTCGGAATCCCGGTTTACAAGACATTTCGACAATGGTAAAACAAGACCAGCAAAGCCGCCCGATGTGCCGACAAATCCCGATAGGAGCTGCACATATCTCGTTCTCAGGGCAACACCGGATGAGACTAGCTACGAGTAAAACCAGACTTCGAGTTTCTCGAAGGTGGCCCCGCAGGCAGCTCGGTTCGAACCAACACTTAGACAAGCATTGGCCCGGGGGGGCTAAAGTAAAGATGACCCTCGGGCTCCGGAAACCCAAGGGAAAAAAGGGCTAGGTGAGGCAAATGGTAAAACCAATGTTGGGCTTTGCTGGAGGAGTTTTATTCAAAGTGAACTGTCGAGGGGGTCCCATAAATCACCCAACCGCGTAAGGAACACAAAATCTGGGAACATAACACCGGTATGACGGAAACTAGGGCGGCAAGAGTGGAACAAAACACCAGGCATAAGGCCGAGTCTTCCATCCTTTACCAAGTATATAGATGCATTAATTAAATAAGAGATATTTTGATATCCCAACATAAACATGTCCACCATAGAGCAATCTTCAACTTCACCTGCAACTAGCAATGCTATAAGAGAGGCTGAGCAAAGTGGTAACATAGCCAAGCAATGGTTTTCTAGGAAGGGTGAAAAGGTTAGAGGCTGACATGGCAATTTGGCAGGCTTGAAGAGCAAGAGAATAGGTAGCACAGCAAAGCGATAGAACGAAGCAACTAGCATAGCAATGATAGTAGTGAGATCCAGGGTAGCGGTCATCTTGCCTGAAATCCCGCAAGGAAGAAGAATGAGTCCATGAAGAATATGAAGCCACGAAGATGAACCAAGCGTAGACGAACGAATCCTCACGTTCGCAACGAAACGGGAACTATCGAGAAGAAGCACACAACATAGTAAACACACCACACATGAACAAGGCATGATGCTCAACCAAGTATGATGCAAGACAAGACTACATGAAGCTACTCATGGCAAGAGATGATGCAAATAAGAGCAACACATGAAGGCAAGTTTAAATGAGGCCGGGAACAACATATAACAATTCCTGTAAGTCCTCATATGCAAATTTAGAAATTGGTCCAGATCTGAATAAACCTTATGTTCAAGTTGTTAAACAGCAAGTTAAGATGCACCAAGAGGATCTACATGAAATTCTAGTCAAGTTACATATAAAGTTCATTTAGTTCGGAGCTACGGCCTAGAAGATATGAGCAAAACAAGTTAAACATGGCATTGATGCTAAATGCATCCAAACTTCAAGCAAACACCTCAAAACAAGGATGCAACATGATAATATTAAGCTACATGCAAAATCAAGCAAGTTTCATATAGAGCACACTCAAAACGGAGCAACGGTTCAACACACACATGAAACAAGTTATATTAACAATCTGTCCAAAACAGCAACTAGGCATATTGCAAGCATCAAAACAATATGCTACAACATCCTAACATGATAACAAAAGGCATGGTCATGATGTACAGGTAAAGCATAACAAAACATGAACACTGAGCTATCTCCAGATATCAATAGAACATGCTCAAAAAGACATGGCAAGATTGCATATAATAACAGTTTCAGACTTTGCAGAAATAACATCAGGTTGCAATGTTTAGAGCTATCAAACAACATGTTATAGGAACTTAACATGGCAAACAAAGGCATGGAATGAATATACTAATTACATAGAACAAAAGTCCTTTACTGACCATGAGCCAAAAAGGATCAGAAGATATGATGGCACCCATGTAAACATGGCAAGTTATATGACAGATTCAAACATGGCAGGAACAACAATAAGTAGGCATGTTGGTGAGCTTGTAGCACTCACCACAGAGCAATACATGGCATGACAAGGCAACAAGCAGCAAGATGACATGTTTATGAAGCTAAGCATGGCAAGATCAAGTACATAGGGTGCATGGATCACTAGCAAAACACATGGCAAAACTGAACTTCATGTTAACAGGCTGACAGCAACATTATTTAGCAATTTGAGAGCAAGATTACAACAACCTACAGCAAGCAGTAAATGCAACCAGGGGCATGGATGGATATAGCATGCCATGAATAACAAAACATCCATAGTGAACATCTCCAGATTATGCATAGAATGACTTGTAGCAGCAGGTTTACATAGCATCACAAAATAACAGATTCAGCCTAGCAAAACAGTAACAGCAAGTACCCTACTTAACAAGCTTGATGCACTCAATACACAACTCACAAAAATACATGGATTCCACCCCTGTAAATATGGCATGATGCAGTACAAAACACATGTAGACATCAACCTCATAGGATGCACACACAAAATACAACAAAAAAGACAAATCATCAAGTTATAACAGTTTCAGCAGATTAACATCATATAGCACTCTTGCAACAATGATTCAGGCATCAATATGATCTCAAACAAGCATGACACAATGGAATGAAATGTAGAGCATCTCACAACGAACATTTTGATATATTACACGCACGAAACGATGTAGTATGCAGCAAGTTATGATGCGATGAACAGGGGACCAAAATGCAAATATATCGGGGACTTAGACGAAACAACGGGGTCAACCTCAGATCTGGATCGGGCACGGTTTTTGACGCTCGTCGGAGAACTCGCCGGAGAAATCGACGTCGGCGAGGGAGATGACCGGAGGAGGCGGATCTGGGCCGGATTTTGCCGGATCCGGCGCAGGCGGAGGCGAGGGCGAGGCCGGGCGGAGGCGGAGGCCGACGGAGGCGCTGGAGAGGAGGGGGGGAGGGGGGCGCGGACTCCGGCAAGGTCCGGCGTGCGTGGGGCGGCGGAGGCCGAATCGGTGGCGGAG
>NC_041381.1:475529149-475560279 GCF_002162155.2 Triticum dicoccoides | reverse complement strand
GGCGGAGGAGAGAGAGGCGGGCTGACGTGGCGCTCTCCTGTTGGTCGGGAGAGGCCGTTGGGTGAGGTGGCGCGACCTGATTGGTCCGGGTGATGTGGAGGCTGGACATGTCCGGCGCGGATGGACATGTCCGGCGGCGCGGTGGAGAAGGGCTAGGGTTTCGGGGGGATTCAAACGCGAATTTCGGGGGGAGGGTCTAATTTATAGATTCTGGGAGCTAGGAGAGTCCAAATGTGGTGCAGTTTTCGCCCACACGATCGTGATCGAACGACCGAGAGCATGGAGGGGGTTTGGATGGGTTATTGGGTGATTTGAAGGTTTGCTGGGCTGCAAGAGAAAAGGGGGGTTTCGGGCTACGCGGTTAACCGTTGGAGTATCAAACAACCTCCAAATGGCACGAAACTTGACAGGCGGTCTACCGATGGTATACCAAGTCCGCTTGGCAAACCTCGGTCCATTCCAAGAACGTTTTTAACCCGCTCACGAAAACAAGGTCTGAGAGGGGCGACGGGCGCGCGCGAGAGGTCTGGACTCCGAACGGATAACGGAGAGAACCGGCGGAACCCGAACGGATGCATGTTTTGAAAAACATGCGGATGAAATGCAGATGATGACATGGCAAAATGCAACACGCAAGCAAATGACATGGCAACAACGACGAATAACTGGCAGACACCTGGCGCATCGAATCTGGGGCGTTACAAATTTCATGATGCTCACCGCCGTGCGTGAGTAATTCCATCGTAGGCTTGCTGGACGGTGATGGGTTGGATGAGATTTACCATGTAATCAAGTTAGTTTTGTTAGGGTTTGATCCCTAGTATCCACTATGTTCTGAGATTGATGTTGCTATGACTTTGCTATGCTTAATGCTTGTCACTAGGGCCCGAGTGCCATGATTTCAGATCTGAACCTATTATGTTTTCATGAATATATGTGTGTTCTTGATCCTATCTTGCAAGTCTATAGTCACCTATTATGTGTTATGATCCGATAACCCCGAAGTGACAATAATCGGGATACTTCTCGGTGATGACCGTAGTTTGAAGAGTTCATGTGTTCACTATGTGTTAATGCTTTGGTCCGGTTCTCTATTAAAAGGAGGCCTTAATATCCCTTAGTTTCCACTAGGACCCCGCTGCCACGGGAGGATAGGACAAAAGATGTCATGCAAGTTCTTTTCCATAAGCACGTGTGACTATTTACGGAATACATGCCTACATTACATTGATGAATTGGAGCTAGTTCTATATCACCCTATGTTATAACTATTGCATGAGGAATCGCATCCAGCATAATTATCCATCACTGATCCATTGCCTATGAGCTTTTCACATATTTTTCTTCTCTTATTTACTTTTCCGTTGCTACTGTTACAACTACTACAAAAACCCAAAAACATTTACCTTTTCTGTTGCTACTGTTACCATTACTATCATACCACTCTTGATACTAAATACTTTGCTGCAGATACTAAGTTATCCAGGTGTGGTTGAATTGACAACTCAACTTCTAATACTAAAGAATATTCTTTGGCTCCCCTTGTGTCGAATCAATAAATTTGGGTTGTACTTCACCCTCGAAAGCTGTTGCGATCCCCTACACTTGTGGGTTATCAACGTACAAGGAAGACGACTGCCTCACCGAAGTATGGAAAATCATCAACATGGACCCGCTTACCGGTGTGAACCAGAACACCGACACGTAGTGGGAGCGCATCAAGTCGGAGTTCGATGAACGCAAGCTGGTCGACCCCTACTTCATGACCATCCACATGCAGCGCGGCTCGAAGGCCATGTCGAACCATTGGGTGATCATCCAAACGGCCTGTAACAAATGGCATGGGTTGTCGAGGAGATCGCGGCTCGCCCAGAAAGCGGCACCAACATTGAGGGTCAAGTATGCACAGACGCCGGCTCTCACTTCTTTTTGCCGTGTACGTCACCGACACTTGTTCTTCGGCGCAGATGGTTCGGATGTTCGCCATGTACCGCCAGGGCAGCAGCACCGACCAAGAGTTCAAGTACCTCCACGTGTTCACCCAAATCGAGAAGTGCGAGAAGTGGGTGGATGTCTGGCGCACCCTCGCCAAGGCCAAGGGGACATACAAGTCGGACGCTCCCACGCCGGGGGCGGCGGATGGGCGCCCTAATGGCAACAAACGAGCCAAGACGGCGAAGGACGTCGCACCGGCTACCGAGCGGCTGCACGCGTCCATTGAGCAGTGCATTGTCGACGCCAAGAACCACGCCGCCCGGAAGGAAGAGAAGTCCGAGGCACGGTGGTCGACGTTGATGACTAACATCTCCGTCAAGCTCGACCTACTCCGGACCAACGTCGTCACGGAGAAGAGGAACACTGACCTGACATTCCTGATGGGCGAGGACATATCAATGATGGACGAGCAGGTCAAGGCATGGTACCTGGCGGAGCGTGGCCTCATCTTGAACCAGATGACGCCGACGACCGTGCCAACTCCCACACCGACCCCAACGCTGCCACCAAGCCTGAGTGATGATGCCTCCACGGCGCCCAGCACATAAGCCGCGCCAATGTCGACCAGCCTGAGCACGCCGACTCCTGCCAGTCCGACGCTTGAGGAGCACACCACCATTTGATGCATTGCCTACGCGTCCTTTCTTTTGAATGTCGAACTTTCGAGTATGATTGATCGCTGAATTGTGGCATGGTGATCGACGAACTTTGTGGTAGCCGTTGATCGTCGAACTTTTGGCCTTTTTGGGTAGCGGGAAATGTCATGTTTGAATTTATACGCGTCTTGGGTCTGAAACCTGGGGGCATGGCTAGGAACTGGATCACCCCAGGGCCAAAAAAGCACTGGCCGAAGGGCCAAACCACAATCGCCGGCTGCGCTGGGGGGCCGAACGAGTGGAGATGCTCTAAGCCGTTCATCTCACCCCTTGCTCAGCAGGGCGGGACTAAACTTCCACCCCCTACGGCGGAGCAGAGGTGCGACACGTGATTGGGCCGACCCAATAGCTGGCAAGGCGTTATGCGCACACTGAGCCAACACCACAGGCATTTTTTTCCTGATTTTTCTAGTTTTGTTATTTTGATTATTTAATTTTCATATTTGATATAATATAATCATATATATTTTGACAGCCATTTATGTTGATTCATATTTTCTTTCAATTATTCCTATTCATTTATTTATTTTTCATATTTTTTTATTCATGGTTATTCATATTTATTCATTTTAATTCATTCATATATTTTCATTCATAATTATTCATTTTTTTAAAATTTTGAAAAGATGGGGTAATTTCTTTCCTGCCGAAATGAGCCAACTTTATACAACAGGTTGACATGGACATGTGCGGAAGAGCTAGAGGCGGCATTCTCGCAGGCGCATGACGACCAAAGGTACAATCTCCTGCTCCTCGACAAGCATTGGCTCGCGGAGAAATAAATCATTGGCGACCAATAACGCTGTCACAACCATGGTGATGGACGGTTCGGGCTTCTTGGATGAGCAGTGGGTGCTGCTCGTGTCCTACCGCAGCTAGTACTGACCGCATCGCCCGCGAGATCCATCACGAGCAATGATGGTCGTGCGTCCCGCGGGGCGGAGAAATGTGCCCTGTTCGCGGACATTGATGTGACGGTGAAGAAATTTGCGAGACCAAGGATGTCGCTAGCTCCCCGCCGGCCGCACAACCACCGTCGTCCGCGCCTCACCATCACGACGACGAGGCCGACACATCCATGTATGGTGTCGTTGATAGCGAGGAAGAGTAGAACATAGGAAACCACCGCCGCTTGGAACCCAGGAAAGCCACCACCGATGGCTTGCCGGCCCTCACATCCAGTGGCGGAGATAGGCCTGGGGCAGCTAAGGCTATAGCCCCAAGCCTAGTAACAACTTCCTTTGTAATTCCTTCATACAAAGTATAGAATCTATGGCTCTGATACCAATTGTTAGCAGTGAGCTTCGATCCAGCCACGCGATCAGTGAGCTTCGATCCAGCCTGTTCAACCATGCTTCGATCCAGCCTGTTCCACGAAATTCTGCCGTACAAAAATCTATTCTGCCGTACAAATTCGAGCCAAACAAATTTCCTGGATCAGTGAGCTTCGATCCAGCCTGTTCAACCATGCTACGCAGATCAGCTTCGGCGGCCAGCCGAGATCGCGTGTTCGCGTTGGCGGAGGACCACAAGCAGCGCTACCTCACCGAGTGGGCGGACCAGAGCAACAAGCGTCGTGCCGAATTGGAAGACAAGAGGGCACGGCGTCGCGCCGAGTTCGCCGCCCGTATTCCGGCCATCGCGGCGAAGGTGGCATCTGAGGTGTCGGCGGCCGTCGCAGAAGCGCTACGGGCCGCGCGTGCAGGGTACCACGAGGACCTCGACCTTGCGCCGACAACCACGACTGCGAGTCTCATCTCCGAGATGGCCACGTCCATGCAGATGTCAGCGGCGGCTCGTTCCATCCCCACATCAGTGGGAGCAGCGTTCGCCTCGCACGACTCTAACTTTGCTTGCGTGGCGCCCATCACCTGCTCGACGGAATGCCGAGGAAGAGGTAACGATGCAACAAGGGCCACAGCAGCGCCATCGGCATCGACAACCACATCGACCCCAACTGCGTCTATCGCGGACGACCACACCTCCTCGTACCCGCAGCCATCCACCATGGTTGACGCGCTCTCCTCCGACTTTGCCTCTGTTTCTGATGCATCCATGGTGGCCTCTGCTCAGAGATCGGCATCAGCATCCACGCAGCAGCAGGAAGAAGCGGCACCGCGCCGGGGCATTGAAAGCACAGTCGCCAATGTTCATGCTGCCTGGACGCCCATCAAGTGTTCGGCGCGATGTCCAAGCCGCGACTCATTCGAACAGTCGATGTTCACCTCGTCCGCAGAACCACCTTCATCCGAAGAGGCTGCCCTGGCTGTGTGTGATGTGTCCCCTAACAACGGCAACATCAGCATCACCCAAGAGCAAGCAGAACAAACGAGTAATCCTGACCTTGTGAGAAATTCTCTACTGATGAATTCAGGGTTCAAATTTTACCTAGTGCAGTTACTGTTCCAATATGATTATGCACATGAAGCTTGGCCTGCCTGCCATGTTCTTGACACTGGCTACAGGATGTTTGCTATTCATAAGGAGAATGACTTTGAACAAGAATGCAAGACACTTGCTAAATGCTTCCCCACTATTCCAGATGTTGCCTGGGTTGATAGACTTCCATTCCGATTACTTAAGTCTGTTGTCAAGTTAGAAAATCTCATTGAGCAATTGCAGAAGTATTTCATTTTCCAGGTAAAATTGAAGCCATGGCCTGCCTGTGAGCAACCCTTGTTTATTGTGACATGTGCAAGTGTGGTTTCTAATACTGATAACAACCTTGTCCTGCTTCAAAGAAAAAAAGGAGGAGCAACCAATATGCAATTTCATACACCAATTAGCCGCAACCTGCTCCAGTGGAACAATTACACACATCATGATCTGGACTATTTTCTGTGGGCAATTGCATGGTCGTTAGTGGACTCGTTTTGTGTTAGCTCATGTTTTGAAGGAACTGGAATTGTCACTAGGAGGGAGTTTAGCTGGAATTCTCATTGTTGTTCTGAGCCTATACAGTGGGAGATTGCATGGTTTTATCCCTTGGAGTATTTTGCTAGTGACAGAGAATTTGTTCAGCCATTATTAGCGAATTTAGTGCAGTCTTGCATTTTTGGAGAGGTTTCCTTCCCTGAGTTAAAACAAATACAGTGGAGAACTGCTCGTGTGACTTCAAAAGAATTGTTGTTTTTCCATATGGGTGAAGAGATCCTTCCAGCCATCTCCATTATCATCAGTTATGGACCTGTTGTTGTTTTGGCTTGGTACGTATTGGCTACAGAATTCGTGAGTGCAGATGCATATTTTGCGGAACTCGGCAAGGTACAGTGCATAGGTGTATGCGTTTCTCCTGGTGATGTTACATCAACTTTACAAATATGGCAAGGTCATATATGGGTTAATATGGTGCTGGAGTTTGATGGATTCCAAGTAACTCTGTTAGCTGCTTACATTACTGTCTCTGGTTGCTTTCTACAAGATGGTCATGTGGTTGATGCTCATTTGCTACTACTCATTGGGTGTCGTCCTGACATTATACTTGGAGTAATTTTCAGTACCATTTTAGGCATGGTCTGTACATCATCAGTTCTACAGGTTTACGTTGATCAATGCGCACAACTGCAACTGTTAATTGAAACAACATCAATGAAGCATCCTGTTCTTGGCAGTCCTATGAAGAACATCATTATTCTCATTGATCTGCCATTGCTCTTAGCTTGGAATTCTGGCGGTTGTGCATGGACCCTTGAAGTTATGCAATATATTCCTTGCAACAGTGCGAATTGTCATTACAGAGCACCTGGCTGTCTTCACCTGGCTGAGTTCAGATGCTTAAGAAGGCATTATCCCAACTGCAGAAGGCTCGTCGTGGAAACTGCTATGCAATATTATTTTCAATGTGTTGCTTGGGAATTTGCATGGTCACTTCAGTCAGCGTGTTCTTACCCTCTTATGAGTGGTGACCGTCCTTACCTCACTTCAGGCATGGCAAGTACTGCACCCTTTCAGTTCACTAGATGACCCGTTGCGCCAATGGCGCAAAGGCCGAGTGTAAGTCAAGTATTGAAAGAGTGTGCATTAACATATTGTTGTTCGAAAAGCATAGCTCATGATACTATAGGCAGCAAGCAAGCGATAGTCATGCACACAGGATTGTCATGGTTTGTTTTACATAAGATGATAAGATCAAAAATGATGCACTAAGTCATGTAGGAAAGGATTCTTGTGATCTGTTTAGATTTGATAGGAAATCATGCAGAGGCCTTTGGACGTGCAGTTGAAGACGAAAGCATATATTTGTTTTATCATGGTTGTTTCAAAAGCATACCACACAGCAGTCTAAGCAGCAAATAACCGATAGCTAAATGCACAGGATGATTTTAGTGGATTACATAAGATCCAAAAGGATGATAACCATAGAAGTCTTGGTAGGCATTTATACTAATATTAAGTTATATAACAAGGGGCTTTTGTAGTTTGCTTATATTGAGTAGACGATTAGGCGCAGACCCTCGGAATTGCATTTGAAGGCGAAAGCATATGCTTGCCCTTTGTTCATGCTAGACGACCCGTTGCGCCCATGGTGCAAAAAGCGAGAGTGAGCCATGAAAGTGAGAGCGATTTAGAGCCAATTTAACAGATACTTAGTACACAACGTTATATATTTCATTACATGGTAGCATGATAGCTCAAAAGAAAGTTATGAAATCACTTGATATTGGCTTTATAAGGCAAACTATTTTAGCAGAGATGCATCATATAGGCAGAGCTGGTCTCTTAACCCCTAGCTGAGTCTTCTATCTGCTACCAATAGGAAAAATATGAAGATGGTGATATTAGGTAGAGCCATCACGGCATGTTCCATCAATATTGACCATGATTTCATCGTCTAAACAACTCTTCATCTTTGGTTCCTGTAGACCAGGTTTTGATATTGTTGTCCTTCATTTTGCCATATACATTCCAAATCTTTTTTCCTGCCTGCAATTAAGCCATCGTCCTAAAATATATTAGTTCTCCCACACACACACCATTTCCTTTGCCTCGGCAAAAGATAAATTGCAAACAGACAAATTTATGGAAAAGCACGTCACCCATATACATAAGCATGGTTAGATTAATACCAGCACACAGGCATATCTATTAAATGTTTGCTCTCTCTCACTGGTAGCTTCCAACTATTAGACCCCCTCTGCTGGTACTACCATCCATAAAACTCAATGAGACCTTGAGATCTACCGAAAGGCATAAAACCCCTACCTCATACTTAATACTAATGATGTCACATGCATCCTATGACAAAAAGAACATGCAGAATAGAAGCATGGTAGTAGTGAAATACTTTTTCATAAACCTAATAATGGCTAACATTAAAACGTGACGGTCGAAGCATTTCACATCGAGATATGTTGTCTTTGTTTCCAGAAGAAATCCCACCAAAACATAGTATTCTTGCTCTGGCAGTGAGTGAAACTGGAAAAGACAGCGAGGGAGTACAACAATCCCTTGGCTCACTCGTGGTCGGATCCAATTAGTTACCATTCAAAATAAGTTTGTGCCTTTCGATTTGAGATATTGCAGTTGAACAAAGATAGAAGGTCAAAATATATTGCCCTTGGGTATGTGGAATAAAAACAGAGGCTGCTTGTGCAACTGGTGCAAGTAGCCAAAGCAAACCAAGCATTAAAATTTAAAACCATTATACTTAGATGGCATATTTTATTGATCCTGATAGCATTATGGTCCAGGCATACCAATGCAAGGAGATACTTAGATGGCGTCTTTATATATAACTGGCGCAGGCGTATCAAGCCTGATAATGGGAAGCACGATAGACTAAAAGCATGAACTTACATCAAAACAAAGCTACGAATGTAGCTTGCGGTAGATTATTTAATCCGACTTTATAAAGAAAACTACATAGCTAGCTATATCATATAGTGCAACTAACCAACACATAAACAGAAATGGAATAACTAACTATACAGATTTAGGATAAAATAAATTGATTATATTCTGCATACCACATTGGCAGATTGTATTGCCATTTAGACAATTAAAATGTTGAGCATCCGACACTTGTAGAGTAATTTTACTTGGATGCAACTGTTGTTGTTCCTTCGTAGCATCAATGTTTGGGTCAAAAGAATGTATATGGTGGTTGCCAAGTTCATACATACCACCTCCAATATGTCCATCTTAGGAACGTCACGCATGACATCATTTTTTAAATCTGGAAGAATAGCTTCATGGAGATTGGGCATTGGTGGTTTATTAGGCACTCGTATGAACTGGGATCAACAATGCCCGAAGACAATTTATATTTTTTGTTCGACTGCATGCTATACTACTCTATATATTAATCTTCCTGTTTTTATGTTTTTTTGCGGGAATCCAATTTTCACATTTTTAGACGGTCTGAGTTCGTGAGGGACACAAACTGAGGTAAATCCAACCTGATAACAAAAATATATAGCATCAAATCCAGCAATGTATGTGTTCGGAGAACAAATACATGCGTACACGTATTCACAAAAAAAATACATGCGTACAGTAACACGTTCGTGTGATGGACTCGGATATGTTTACCCGTCTTGTAAACCAGTCCGACATGTGTGCACACACGTTCTCCCAAACCAGCCGCTTTCCTTTCAGGAAAAAAAACAGCCGCTTTGCTCGTCGGTGCTGGTGCTCCACGTGTACACGTCACCAGTTTTCTCTTCGCTCGCAGGTCGTGTCCATCTCCCCCGGTTTCTCCCCTCCCCGCTGACACAAGACCACACACTCGTCAAAAAAAAAACACACACACCACCACGGCTATGCTTCTTCCCCTGACGGACACAAGGTGGGTCCGGAGAGGAGATTTCTCGATCCCGTACGGAGTGCGCAGGCGGCGGAGGGAGAAGGCAAGGACGGTCGCTTTAGGGCCGTCGTCGTGCGACGGTGCTTGGGCTGTTGGCAGCGGCGGCATAGGAGACGGGGGAGGCGCTAATGTCCGTCAAGGCGTGCTTCGGCAACGTCGCCAACACGCTCGTCGACTGGGACGGCGGCCGCGACCACTTCCCCTGGCGGGGGTCGTCGCCTGCGACACCAACTCCTTCGCCTGGAGGTGATTCTCTGCTCCTCCTCCATCCACCCTTCCCTCCCCTCTTTTAGTGTCACAGGGGTCTTCAGGATGCTCCGCTGCTGCACAAGCCGACGGGTTTTAGTGTCACAGGGGTCTTCAGGATGCTCCGCCGCTGCACAAGCCGACGGGCTATTTCTATTCTTTGGTTCCTTCCTCGCTCGCTGGTTGTTGATAGCAGCCTGGTCTTCCTCGTCGGAGGAGATGTTTTTCGATTGTTGGCATTATGCGGCAGGCCTCGCTCGCTTGTTTGATTCTTGCATATCTAGCACATATATAAGTTGCTAGGATTTGTTGTAAAGAAGCAGGGTGAGACTATTAGTTACAAAACAAGTCCAAAAGATTAGCACATGGGGCAATTTTTCAGTGGCCCATAACAGAAATTCGAATTCTATCCCACATAACTTACCAAGCAGAAACATAGACGACCAAGGACAACTTACGAAACTGGTCGGACAAAAACGGACGATATTACTGTCGTAAGAAACTTTCACCCCTTTATTAGTTCTCTCTGTCATACTAATTTCAGTTCTACACCACGTTTGATCTTGGTAGTGTCTAATGTTACCACTATACGTCTTGGAAAACTTTTAGGATGATTAGCTGGAGCACTGTGATATATAGTGAGAAAAGCATTTGGTAGGATTATCATTGTCTTCTCATTTAATTCCCCAGCTACCGGCCTAACACTGAAGGTTGCACTGCAACTGCTTGGTTCCAAGTTCAATATGGAAATTTGCAGAAAATTTAGGCTGAACAATTTTTATAAAGAATAAAACCCAGTATAGTATAGGATAAGAAATGCCTTGTGCAATCTTAATCGTGTGGCTACCATTGTTGATTGTTTGCAGGAAGCTCAAAGGAAGCAAGACTTCAACAAAAATCTCTGAATGCATTCCAAGCTTCTGTACGGCGTATGTCGTTTCAAAGGGCAAACTGTCATTCGTGCACTCTTACACCTGATGCCTGTGAAACACCCAAGACCATATCTTCTTCAACCGTTTCTTCTCCTAGCTCTGGAAGCCTTTCCAGTGCGCCCTCAGGTAATACTCAAGTCTGCATTTGATTTTGTTTTCTGAAAATTGTTGATTACACCTATCAACTGAATACAAACAAAAGAAGTGTATTAGAGTGTTACTAACTATTCTGTCTACAGCAGAGTGGGCTGACAGAAATGGAACATCAACGGTATTATTCCGCCAGTCATCTCTGCCATCGCAATGTGATCACACACTCGTAAATATAAATAGGTCAATCCTGAAGCTAGCCCTTTAGGCAGTGCTGGCAGCGAGATCTCTTACCATGCTGATACAACCCTAAAGACAAATTCACAATCAATCACATCAGTAGCGCAGCTCAGTAGCAGCAGCAGTGGGGATTCAGTTTACAGGAGCTTCCGGGGAGATAGCTTCTGAGATATCTTTGATCTGCAGGCAGCAGTTTCAGAAACTGCAAGAGACCTTAGGCATTCTCATGCCCAGGTAGCTGTTTCACCCTGGGCAAAAGTATTTCATTCTATTGGGTACAAACTTTTTTCTTTTAAGATGATGGAAGGGTTCATCTCTAGGCCTCAGCATCATACGATGCACACTGCCAAAGAAAAATATCACTACATGAAAGCCAACATGTTTACCCAAATGAATGTGCAATTTATGATATTTTTTGGCTAAACAGGATGATCTAAAGCTTCAAATTGAGAGTATGAAGGTCAAACTGCGACATATATTCTACAGTTGTGGCTATGGACAACTTTTGGCCAGTCCGGTGTATTCTACAATTGAGGCAATGGAGCACTTTTGACCAGTCTAGTGTATTCTACAGTTGTGGCACTGGAGTAGTCATTATCCACAAAACCAGGTATGTTGTTGTTACCATGTATCTATGTGAACATAAATCGTGAGCACTGGATAATAGTATTTATGATATATATATACAATGTATATTTTTTCCAGTCTATGCTATGACATTGTGAGCCGCATTTATTTTGTGCACATTTTGATTTGTACTTGAAAAATCCCCCCTCCCTCTTTGCTGCTTGTCATGCTCAGACACCGGCACATAGGACAAATAAACCATACACAATACATGTACCTATGAGCTGAAATACACTGGGCATCCTAAAGCCAACATGGAAAAATAATGAAACGACCTGAAAGAACGAATGCAACAAATGCAAAAGCATATAATAATGAAGGTCAGAAGGTCTATGAAAATTACCTAGCTGTTTTTTGGGGACAAGAATCAGTTATTTCTAGTTCCCTAATTCTGGAGCTATGTGTGAACAAGGCCAGAGGACTAAAATATCAAAAGCTAGCTAAGGACTCATTAGCAGATTTTTCTTGTGCTTGCTATACGTCTCAACCGAACAATAGGCAAAGGGTGTACTTATGAACAGACATAAGCAGACACCATATCAATAGCTAACAGCATCACACAACAACCCGATCACACATCAAGATGGATTGATGGAAATGGAAAGATAAAGTATGCTCTTGCAGTAGAACCAAGTGTAATAATGATTATAAGCACAGGTATGTACATTTGAAAAAATAGAAGATTAAGAAAGGGGAACATGCATAAAAAAAACTTTCAAAAAGTAGTAGTAATTTCACCTCTGCAATAGAGAAAGTACAATTAGTTGGCTTTTCCTACTGATGGCTAATTGCCTGGATAAAAAATGAGCAGTAGGTATAATGATGGTGTTATTTTCTTGCGCAAGCACCAAAACTTCGCCGAGAAGATAAAATATATTGGGAGCATTGTACCTTTATTTTCCCTATAATCCTTGCCCTTGCTTCTAGACTATATGATGGCAATGCGAGCTAGCCAGCATCTTCATATTAGTCCGTCCAAAAAGCACATCAAAGTTAACAGTTGGATTGATTGTATTATCTCTGAAATGCCATTATCAAAAATTTAGTTGACGCTAAATAGTAAATAGAAGTGCAGGGCTTGCTTATCACACTTACTTAGGACTCATGGGCCTTATCTAATTCCTCTCCAAAGCAAACCATCTCTCTATGCGAAATAGGCAATAGATATAAGCAAAAAATGCTATATACCAAAGAGTATATGACAATCTAAACTGAAGTGCTGCTCACAAGAAACCGAATATGATAACATGTTATTGCTCACTAATAATATATAAGGTGTTGGAAAGGAGGGGGTCTATTTTATTTATACAGTTTAGTTTAGTGATTTGGTAAAAGATAAGGGCAAGTCCAAACCAGACATGCACGAGAGCCTCAAATACGTCGAGTCACTTTGATTAGATCATAATGAGAAGAAATGAAAAATAGTGGCAAATTCAGCACAAGGGAAAACAAGTTTTGCATCTACACAACAATGAAGCAAGGTAATGAGCTAAATTAGTGGGCCTGGCACATATCTGATTCACTCTACACTTTACGCTTACATAGCATCACAGTAATCTCCACTCATAGGAAACCAAACAAATTGAAGATTAAGATTTGCATATGGTAAATGAAGGAATAAATCCATACGTGCAAGATAAATTCGTCGCATCGTGTTGCAAAACCAGAAAAGTAAAACCAAACCCCCTCTCCCAGAGCCTCTTCCCTATGATATTCTTAGACACCATGGGAATGATGGGGGCAGAAGTTTGGAGCTAGCCTGGAGAGGGAGACCATGGTACATTGAAAAGGAGAGGCTCTTTGTACAGCAAAACAGCTCAGTGCGCTCGGCAGGCAAGGTTGCGGAAGGAAGAGGAGTACAAAATCATGGCATGTGCTCTACTACACAGAAAAATCCAAAAATGCAGGAACAGGCGTGACTGTGTTCAAGAGAGATATAATTCACCTTGGTCTTCTTGATCAAATTCTTCCTCAAAATTCTTCTTATAGTCTCGACAGGTAACTAAAAGTTGAGGAATCAAAATACGATTATAAGAGAACCAAAGAATCAAGTAGTACAAATCGAGAGAAAAAAGATGCGGACGTAGGTGGGCAGTCTAGATTGGAAAGGAGTGGGAAGTGAAGGGGAGGAGGGGAGAAGCAAAGGTGGGAGGAGTGTTATGCCTTCTACCTATCAACGCGTGGCTGCAGAGGGTCGGTCGCCTACGCCCGACGCCCGCATTGCCGTGGCTCTGTCCAGATCGCAGATCGATCGAAGAAACCCGGGTGGCCGCCATCTTCCCAATCCATGAGGCCCCCAAGCCTCTCCTGCCTGGAAGCGCCTGTCGAGCCCTTCCCCTCCATCGGGGTCGCTGCCAGTCTGGTCGATGCCCCACAGGCCGCTGCAAAGAGAGCCAATAGGGTTGTAAATGATGCCAGTGAAGTCTTAGTGCTACCAAGGGCTGCAAGCTAATCGAACACAAGCTTAAACAAGAAAGATACTTGAAGATTTATACCCTGGTGTTCATTATAAACAGAAAAGGTTAGGTGACAAGGCTCAAACCTTCAGGTTACAATTTCATGTTTTCAATTCATTATTAGCATGTATCATAACTACAAGTGCAGTAATCTTTCCTTTGATTTAAGAATGATGGTAGCTGACTATTTGAGACCTTGTAGAGCAATCAAACAAGAACATACTTCCTATTTAAAAAGAAATACACATCCAACAAATAAGATGTCTGAATCTATCACATTACCTAGCCATCTCCAAACCATCATTCTCCTTAGGTTGGGATCCTATCGAACTAACCAAATCAATCAACCTCCATAAGTGGCCACTTCCACAAGCCCAGAAGAGCAAGAAAATATTCCACAATCATGAGATCACCATAATCATTCAATCAGACAACATAAACAAGAGAGAGAGATGGGGATGGGTGTAACGCAACTTACATGTCAGGGTGGAAGACATGGCGTGCACCCGTGGTGGCGAGGAGGAGCTTTAGTAGGAGACCTGAATGACGGTTGCCTAGGGTTCCCCAAGAAAGATCGCCGCAGAAGGTACCCCTCCTTGCCACACCGTCTAGCAGTGAACACCATGGAGGTCACATGTTCCTCGAGATCCCGCTGGCAACGAGCGCCATCTTTTGAACTTAATCAAGGGAAAATGCTGCATCGAGAGAAAAACAGTAAATAATCACATCCCGAAGAAAATTGAATCAAGGAAGAGTGCGCTTGTCACAAATGACTAAAAAGGGCAACCTGGTGCATGTAGCTCCCGCTTGCGCAGGGTCCAGGGAAGGGTCCGACCACTTTGGGTCTATAGTACGCAGCCTTTCCCTACATTTCTGTAAGAGGCTGTTTCCAGGACTTGAACCCATGACCTCATGGTCACAAGGCAGCAGCTTTACCACTGCGCCAAGGCTCCCCTTCTCACAAATGACTAATAAAGAGAAATATATTTCACCTACGGCTTTAACCATCGATCTGGCCATGGCGATGCTGTCCATGGAGAGAAGCACATAGAAAGAGGGATGAGATGATAGGGGCATCGCTATAGCCACCGCAAGATCCTTGATTTCCCCGAGGTCTACTATGCCTTCCCTAGGGAGAAAGAGACCCAGCCAACAACTTGCAGCAAGATTAGCACCTGCAAATAAAAATTGGATGACCCTATAAACCGCCTAGTCAAACCACAAAGGAGAAAAATGGAAAAGAGAAATCAGGGGGGGGGGAGCAGAGCAATGGGGAGGAGAGAGGGCAACACGAGACGTGGGGATGCAGCCCGAATGAGAGGATGGCATCTACGGTTTTTACCTCCTGCTCTTATCCCCTGGCCAGCCAGGGCTTTCAACAAGCTGCTTCCCACAACGCACACAACATCTTCCCCATTGTTGCTCCTTCCCCCCACCTCCGTTCCTCACCTCAACTGCACAGGCTGCAAACCGTCCTCCGCAACATGGAGTGATGCCCAACGAGGAGAGCGGCAGAGGCCGGTATGGAAGGGGAAGAGGAGGGATTCGTGGCAGGGGCGGGGATGGAGGAAGGAAAAGGCGGCGGCGCGATCTTCCCCGCGGCCGGTTGCACCCCATTGCTACCGGAGCGCAGTCCCCGCGGCTCTTCTCTGGCACGGATCCACCGCCCATGTGCGCCTCCTTTGGTGGCGACGCCGAGAGAAAAGTGAAGGAGAGGAGGCGGCGGAGGGGAGAGGGGCTCGTGGGGCGAGGTGCGGAGGAAGCGGGGAGGCGGCTGCAGGATTGGCTCGTGGGATAGGGTTGCTTTTACCCAGATCGCGATTGGCGAGCACGCGATGAAGACTCCGCGTACCAAAAGATGAAGGAAACTCAGGTTGACTCCGTGGCCCCACGTCTATCGAGCCCCACCTGCCATCCTCTCCAGAATCAGGAACAAAAGTGAAAAAAAGTGGACGGCTGACCAGCCGCCAGCAGCCAAAAAACGACTGTAGGAGATCGATCGGGTGGTCAAAACCGACGCGCGCTAGCGATGCCCCCAGATGGACGGGTACTCTAGGAGGCTTTATATGTTAGATTATATCATCTGTACACATTATAGCTAGGTGTTAATGCGAAACTTTCTCAAACATGCGATTGGGGACCATATAGTTCCTAATAAAAAAGAAGCCTCATATAGTTTGTCTATATATAATTCCTAATAAAAAAGGCATATATACAGGTTGGGGACATAGGTGTGTGGTTGCTGAGTTATCTGCATAGTTTTGAACTTCTGATAAGAAAAATCCACCGTCGCCATGCTACTATGTCCTTTTTAAGTGGCCTGGATCCGCTCGTGCTTGGTGCAGCGAGATGCATGGCGCTGCGGGAGTTGTGGCGGACATGGACAGATGAATTCACATGATCTTGAGATTGCATGGGACCCTATGTTGTTCACACATAAGGTGTATGATCTTGACCTCGCTGAACCCTGTCTTGGTAAATTTATCAGTTCCTTACATCTGTCTGTGTAACTTTGAACCCAGTTTAGACATACTCAGTTTCATAGGGCAGACGAGTAAGGAAAAGCAATTGATGTTGTTAAGAAGCATTGGGGAAAGTCTGTATCTTGGAATCGCTTATGTCTGTTGTTTCAATTGCTTGTATGATAAAATTTATTGCGTGAAGAATTTGCTTTTGCAGTTTGCCTGGTTTAATACTCTATTCATTTACTTTGCAGCTCATAACACTTCTGTTGAAACTACTTGTGAGCGGATGTTTACGCCATTAATGTCGATCATTATATTGGAGGATTTAAAGTAGGTAATATACTATCATGTTTAAATAAATTATCATCTTATTTGTTGAAAGAACCTGCATGTTGTGACACCTGTTGCACCAATTGACATTGTTGACAACATAAAAAAAGAAGCTTGAACTAATATTAAGTTTTGCAATTGAGAAGAGGAGCGTGAGGGAATATGACGTGACATGTGAGTATCTTCTCTCTATGTACATCATTGGTAATATCTATTCTCTCACTATTTGTCATACAGTTCCACCAAATGTCACAAGTACCTAATACAAACCAAGGGCTTCCTTTAATAACTATAAGTTTTAGATCACCAAGAAACAAATTCTACACTAATGTTGGTAAGCATCAGATTCACATGTCACGGCCAAAAAGAGCAAGCACATAGTATTGTAAGAATGGACCATAAAACTAAGCGATGTAGCAGAGGAAGGTGGCAAACCTTAATCACAGCATGACATCCGCTAGCTACTGGTGGATTGAACAATACCTGGAAGAAGAACATAGAAATACACATGTCAAAAAGAGGCCAAGACATGGACTGGATCGAATGCATATCCTACCGGAAAAGAAACAATAGTTGGAGGTTTGCCATCATGGAAGGAGGTGGATAACAACTTTTTGTCAGATTTTATTGGCCACCACACAAATAAATAGAAATCGTAACATCCCCATGATTGATAACAGGAAATAATAATTTCAAATCTCAGAGAGAGTGGCACACACAGAGAGTGAGAGAGAGAGAGGGAGACTTAGACACCATTCATGGCAGTAAAAATGAGTGCAGGCCGCAGAACTGATCATATGGGAAGAATACCCTTCGAAATTATATCCCAAAAGCTAGCCGCAGCCAATACAACTATCAGATATTAGAAAATGGTATTATAGATGTGGTAATGCCTAAAGTGGCTGAACAAATCATGCTCATATGCACATCACAACACAGACACACACCCACGCACGCAATCACAACACAGACACGCACACACGCATGCGCACGCGCACACACCATAAACATGCTCATATGCACATCACAACACAGACACGCACACACAGCAGCAACAAATAGGCGTGTGGCGCATCGCACGGGGAAGACAAAGACACAACCAATAGAGCGAGGAGCAGGTAGCCACCCTTGCCATCGAGCCGTTCACACAAAAAGGGATCAAAGAGTAGGACGTTTCCTATTCTCAAACCTGCCCATCATAGGGAGTAATTATCAAACAGAGAAACAAAAGGAAAAGAAAAGCAAGAAGTTCCCTTCTTCCACCCGTTTTTTATTTTCTTTCGCTTATATACATCAGACCAACACACAAGCACTTTAACTATTATAAACATAATTCCCAATTCAAGAACACGGTTGAATATTAGAGCACCACATACTACTCTTCGTAAAGTAAAACCGGGCATGCCAAGTCATGATTGTGCTATTAGTCAGTAGGTACATTACAAAGCGTGTTCATGCTAAGAACATCTGCTATTAGATTCTTATAACCACACTTCATGTTTCTATTTTCTAAATTAAAATAAGTGATCTCACTACAGTAAAAAACAAACACATATATAGCTGACATAATTACCTCGTGAAGCTATTAGCAGAATATTATGCTATCCTAATCATATTGCCAAATCACAATTGACCGATTCTAGTCTAGGCTTTAAATTTGAAAAGGGAGAACAACTCACCATGGTCTTTGATTTCTTCTTGGACCCATGTTTCCTATCACCAGTCCCCTCCCCGCCGCCTGAATCCTCATTGATCTATGCAAATTTTCAAACGAAAGCATCCAAATAACCAATATGTATATTCAAAATAGAAAAATCAAATTAATAAAAGCTATCTAATTGATGGAAGAATCTTCATTTTATAATGGAATTAACTCTATCAGGCAAACTGTGATGTTTTGGCATCCACGATCAAAACATCAATATAAAATTCAAATATTTAGACATGACAATGAGTCATGATGTCAAAAAAACCAGATTTTTTCTCATTTATGTGGGACAAAATACATAGTTGATATGCTTAATAATAAGTTAACAAAGATGACACCCAATGACTCAAACACTAAAGCTTTGGCTTCACCATAACAAATTAATCTTTGCCATGTACAGTCTAGCCCTCAATACCTGGCATCTCATTTTACAATTGAACTCTCTTTTCCCTTGGCAAGCAACAGTAATGTAGTAGTAGCACTTCTTTCTCATGTACTCATGTTGGACAGAACAAATATTAGATACTGAAAACTCATGTTACACATGAAGCCAAATAAGCATTTTTGCATAAACCAAAAGGATAAACTCACCCTGGGGTAGACTGCAATCATCTAATAATCACATCAATCGTGTATAATCTATTCAAACAGATTTGTCGGTCAAATTATGACAATTAGCGTCCACCATGTAGCTTTATTAAGGGTGTTGTTCGATGCCGGGCTGCAAAGCATAAACACGCGTTACTGCATTTAAATCTATGCTGCTGAAAAAATAAGTAAGTGGTAAGAATTATGAAAATATATAACACACTTTGCCATGGATTGCAAAAACTAAAAAAGAAAAGGATGCCCAGTATGGACTCTTCTATATGTGCACCTTTTATTTCCTACATGAAGAAGAATAAGAGATGAACCACTAACCTAGCAAGCAGTCAAGCAAACCTGATGGTACTGGTCTCTTGCGATCGAGGCCAATGCGCTTGACTTGGTGCTGCGTGGTACTGCCTTCATGTTGCAAGGCTTTCTTACTCTTGTTGTCCTCTCCCTTGAATGAAATGAACAACAGGTACATACACCATAGAGAAAATGTAAGGAACTGAACATATGACATATCCTTCATCAATTCTTAAATAAAAAACTAAAGTTCAGGTTTTCTCAATGGCTCATAGCCTTCTCTTCAATCCTTGCTTCTCACAAAGAGTTTTCCTCTCCCTCCGATGCAATGAACAACAAGTGCATACACCATAGAGAGAATGTTAGCAACTGAACATATGACATGTCCTTCATCAATTCTTAAAAAAAACTGAAAATGAAGCTCTTCCCATTGGATCATAGCCTTCTCTTCAATCATTGCTTCTCACAAAGTGTTTTCAGATTCACAAATAACCAAGGAGGCAACCAACAACATATAGTAGCACATAGCAACAACACAAGTAGAGTTAGGCCAAGCAGCAGCCAAGCCTGGCAGCAGCAGAACCCACATCAAACACATCTACCAGCATAAAATCAAAAGAGAGAGAGAGGAGGGGGGAGGAAGGAGCTCACCTGCCTGAAGAGACAAGAAGGGCTTAAGGAGGAGGGTAGTGGATGACGGGTGGCTGGGCGGGCTCATATTTAAGCAGTTTTCATTGCTGGCCACAAAAGCTTCATCTAGAGACTGAAATCATAAAAGTTGTGTGCATAAAGACGAAGATAAAATCACTCTAAGCAAGATGAGAACGACAAATTGAAAAGCTCATTGTACCTATTAAACTAAGGACATGAATGGCCTTTATTGAACTAACATACTGTACCTAAGAGACTGAGAATCAGGGACACACTTTATTAAACTAAATAATTGATAAAATTGGGCATTTAGAATTCCTCCTAGATATTTTGAGCAGCAGAGGTCAGATATGTTTCGAGCCCAGTAAAAATATGCATGCTTTCACATGTTTCAGACATATTTAATCTCTTCTATGTGTATGCATACACAGAAACAAGAATGTCTAAAAATATAGGCGTGCATGGAAACACAAGGACTAGATTCTTGCCTGAATGTCTAAATGAACACACAAGAATGTTGCGCTGGTCAAATCACCCACCTCGTGTCATTGCTGCCGGCAGCGTTGATGTACATGTACTCCACGACTGTGCTGCTGCCTCTGGTAATCAGCACAAGAACCCGTCACAGTGGATTCTCACAGGAGCTATTGGCATCAAATTAGGAATCATTGTATATAGTTTTTCAAACTATAAGCTTATAAAAAAGCAAATACATCAAGACCAACAAAACAGCCAATGGTTGCAACCATAGCCTAAGTTAGAGAAAGAACAACCTAGCCAGAGTATACCTGCAAGCCAATAGAAGCCATGATGAACAAGGGCTTACCACCCCATCTCCCCTGCAGCTCCACCCCAGTGCGATGGGAGCGCTGCCCCCGCTGCTTCTTGCCCCGGTCACCGGCGCTGCCCCCGCTGCTTCTTGCCCCGGTCACCGGCCACGCTGCTCCTTCGCCCCACCACCGGCCTCACCACCGGCCTCACCACCGGCCTCCCCTGCTCCTCCACCCCCACCGTCAAGACCCAGCTGCGATGCTACTCCTCAATTTTCCCGCGCCACCCCTCTTCTCCTGCGGATGTGACCCTTCTCTTCAAGGAGAAGCCGGCATGCGGGAGGATCCGGCAGGATCCGGTAGAAGGAGATGAGGAGAGGCGGCGCTGGGCAGAGGAGAAGGAGGAGAAGGGGCGCGGCGGCGGCGGTCGTGAGCAAGAGAGGAGGAGAGACGAGGCATGGGGTCTGGAGATCGAGGATGGGAGGGGATTGGCAGCTAGGTTTTCACCTGATTCCACCGCGCACAGAACATACGGGACCCTGAGGTTTCTTCTCAATGTAGCTGTAAAACGGGCCCGTGAGGAAAGGAGCCCCACACGTCATTCACTCAAGCATGAAAGATCAATGTCCAAAAAAACTAACCGCGGGATTTTTGACAGCACTGTAAAATCGGGCCAGCGAGGCAGATCGTGCGGCCAGAACGCATGCGCGCTGCGAATGCCCCTGGAATGGCGGGTACTCTAGCAGCTTTTATATGTTAGATTGTTTATGTTGCTATGAGGAACTTCCGGAGCCTTGAGTTTTGTCAAGGGAAATTGTCATGGGATCCAGGCATCTGGGCCCTTCTCTATTTCTTTGGATTTTTCACTCGAGCTAAAGTAACAGGAAAGAGGAATGTTGCAGCTCCAACTTACTACCACAACCACTGCCTCGACCATGCTTTCTACTCTGGCAGTGTCTGTGTTGACCAACCGTACTACCTCGACGCTTTCTGTGACCAAGTAAACATCAGCGACAACTACTTCCTTGAGCAAGTAGGCGTTGCTCCCTCAACCTCACTAAGTTCCGCCTCCACTACGGCACCCACTACGACCTCGACGAAGTCTTGAAGCATCAAGTACCATGGGATCCAGGAGGTTCGACATGGCATTGGCTTGAGGTCAAGCCGAATTTCAAGGAAGGGGGAATGTTAGCGACCAACCGTACACTCTTCACGGGCTGGGTCATTGGTTGCGCCTATTGGGCCTGGGCTGATGGGAAGCAACAGAAGGCGGCAACTACATACACAAGCGAACGGGCTACAAACGACTCGGCTTGGATCAGGACGGCTTCGGCCTCCTTTGCTTCTGTCTTCCTCTTCCTCTGTTCATGCTCTCTCCTCCTTTGTAATGGCTAGAGCTTGATGAATCCTTGGCTTGTAATCTGAATTGACGAAGAATAGATCCTAGTGAGAAGAGTGTTTGCTAACAGACATGTCGAGGGTAATGAGCGCTGCCGCGGTCGGCGGTCATTTAGACTAGGTTAGAATAGCCTAGTCCGTCATGATTTAGTTGAAATGTCAAAGTTGTAGAGGTTTTTTTCCGGCTTAGATGAAAATCATCCGATTTGCATGTAAATCGTTTTATTTGTTTAAACTTGGGTTGAAATGTATGCAGGTATCAATGGTATGGCGGATGAGTATCATTGTCCACGGACGCATCCTCGGATAGATATCGTGTCCGTTTTAGAGGTTAACATTGGATTTGGAGATGCCGTGAGACCAAACGAGGAACGAAACTACTACACGGACGACACTGACCGGCCGAACTCCGCACGATACTGACCGTCCAATATCGTCGTGTGTGTAGCATCGCTGAGGGAGGAAAGTGGGGTTTTATTAGAGCTCTCTACCGGAGGTGGATTGCTCGCGATGCAGGCAGAACAAGAACTACAACCACAGAGCACCCACACTCTCTAAGTTCGTCTCCGGATGTTCGTCAATTACTTATTGGCGCCTTTGATTATCTCCTCAGAGAGCCTCCCGAGCGCAGAGTAGGAGGACCCGCCCTCCTCGACGGCCTTCCGGCACGCGGCCTTCATTTCCGCGGCCTTCTCCCTCGCCCTCTTCCCCTCCTCGGAGTCGCGCCCCATGAGCGCCTTCACGGCCCGCTCAAGCTCCGACGCGGCGACGAAGTTGTTCCTCTTCCGGTCCACCTCCATGGCCACGGCCACGCCCATGTAGGCCACCAGCGTGAACGCGTTCAGGTGCTGCTCCGCGTACAGCGGCCAGGGCACCATGGGCACGCCGAACCACAGGCTCTCCAGGGTCGAGTTCCACCCGCCGTGCGTCACGAAGCCCCCCACGGCGGCGTGCGCCAGGATCTCCTTCTGCGGAGCCTTCGTCGGCCACACCAGGCCCTTCTCCTTCGTCCTCTCCACGAACCCCTCCGGGAGCAGCTCCCCGAGGTTCGCGTCCGAGGGTTCTCGCACGCCGGCTGCTGGCGGGCCACGCAGAACCCACAGGAAGCGGTGCCCGCTGCGCTCCAGCCCGTGGGCCATCTCGTGCGCCTGAGGCGCCGTGAAGAACCCCATACTGCCGAAACAGAGGAGCACCACGGACGCCGGAGGCTGCGCGTCCAGCCACCGCACGCATTCGTGCGGCTGCTCCACTGGAGGGGTCACGGAGAGCACGGGGCCTACTGGATAGACCGTCGGGGCAGGAAATCCGGGCGCGCACCGGCCGTCGCCGATGGCTGCAAGGACGCTCTGCTCCAGCTCGGTGACCGTGTTGATGATGACGCCCTTGGCCTCCGTGAAACGCTTGCCGTGGTACATGAACCACGTGTAGTTGGGGTTCTTCTTGTCCATCACCGGAACCGGGAGGGACGACGGCGGCACCGGCGGCAGGCCAGGCACGTCCACCATGCCCTCCATCTCCTCGAACTCGACCGCCACCTCCTCGTGGAGCGCCGGCAAGCGCAGGAGGAGCGCGCAGAAGGCGGCGTCGGCGGTGATGTACACGTAGGCGGGGACGGCGAGCTCCCGGGACACGTCGAGCATCGTCGTGCAGAAGAAGTCGAGGACAAGCGCGGCCACGGGGCACGCCAGGCCGGAGATGGCCGCCTTCACGTGGGCCGTGTGGAGCTGCACGAACCGGGAGACGAACTCCTCGATGCCCAGGCAGTCCGTCGGGGGCTCGACGGCGGGGAGGTGGTGGAAGCGGATGTCGAGGCCGGACGCCTCCTCCCTCTGTATGTGGGTGGCGACCTCGGACCTGTGGTTCTCCCCCGGCGCCTGCATGACGAGCACCGTGAGCGACAGCGCGCCGCCGCTGCGGGCGAGCAGCCGCTTGCCGGCGTCGAGCATGGACATGAGGTGGCCGGCGGCCCAGACGGGCAGCAGCACGACGGTCGGGGTCGCCATCTGGTTGGTGCACGATCGGCTGGGAGTCTCGGATGGATGATGCCCGTGGTCGAGGAAGCTTTTGAGCGAGTGACACGGCGGGTCTTGTTTTCGACCACGGGCTGGGCGTGTCGGCAACAGCCAACGCTGCTCGAGAATTATTAGCTGCGTACAAAAAGGGAAACGAAATTGATGCAATCGTCTGGCGGTTGGTGGCTCTTTAGAGCATCTCCAACGACGGCGTCAAACGACGCCGCGTGGTGAACTGGTTTTTTAGCACGGGCGAGATGTTTCCGCGCGCTTCAACAAAGATGAAAAAGTAGCGTGCGGGAGAAAGCAGGCGGCTGCGTGTTAGATTTGACGCACCGCTTTCGGTGCGCTTATAAATTGCGACGCTCGCCACGCGGCCACCCATCGCCCTCGACATTGTCACGCGCGCTCTGCCGCTTCCTCTCCCGCTTCGTCGCTGCTTCCCCACCCCGCCACCGACGTGCCCCCACCGCGCCACCATGTCGCCGCGCCGCTGGGATCCTCGGGCTACCGCGGCGTCTACGAGCTACCCGGAGGACGTCGCCATCGAGAACGCTTCTGGGCGGAGAGGACGGTGATGAGGATATAGACCTAGGGTAGGGTCACAGGTCTGACCAACATACCCTACCCAAGGTCACTATCCTAGAAGCAAAGAAGCTCAAGAGACAACAGGGAGAACCCAACGAAGACGTCGAGTGCAATCCACTCGACCAATCCTCCCACTCAGGTATCCCACCTTTCCGAATACCACTCGACCATACAAGAAACCACTCGACCTATGAAGACCATGAGTCACACGGAACTGGAACGGTCAAGCATTCACTCCGGAGTCTTCATGTACATTAATGACACTTAAAGCTGGTGTTATCTGTAACGTCCCTCCTTTATGTACATTGAACCCTCTGTAACGGGGGACGACTGGGGTCCTGGCGCACTCTATATAAGCCACTCCCCTCCTCTGACACAAGGGTTCGCACCCCCTGTAACACACACACACACACACACACACACATATACTGAAATCCAGTCGACCGCCTCCCGGCACCGAGACATAGGGCTTTTACCTCCTCCGAGAGGGGTCTGAACTCGTAAACACTTGCATACAACCTCACCGTAGCTAGGGCCTTGCCTCCTCCTACGTACCCTCTACTCTTACTGTCAGTCTTAGTACCACGACAGTTGGCGCCCACCGTGGGGCAAAGCGTCTTAGCGACTTCCAGCGAGGTTGCATTTTCTTCAGTCTTCATCAACATGGTTTCCAACGGCAGTTTGATCATGGGCCACGAGTTCCGACTCGGGACGCTCATTTTCGTCGCCGACGATTCGGCCTGGCTCCAGGAGGCTCCCCTTGACGTCGAGGCGCTGCCGATCCATTGTTCGTCGCACTTCCGCGCGAGTGCCCGTGGCGTCCTCCTTCGGCAGCCGTCGACTCCGTACCAGTCGATGCATGTGTCGACCTCTCGCTCCGCTGGACGCCGCCGCAAGCGGTCGGGCCGTTCACGGCTTCAGTGGTGGGTGAAACACGCAGTGGCTCGACAGGCGTTCACCCCCCGGGTCGCGGTGATCAAGCCCGACGTATATCACTGCGGTCCAGTCGACCCGTCGACTGACTTCGCAGACACACTTTCCGAGAGCGGGAGTTGTGACCCCGCGGCAGAAGTCCTCATTGTCGACTCTCATCGCGGCCCGCCTGGTTTTCGCCGCAAAGGCGGGAACAGGGACGGCGACGATACGTCGCTCGACCATGAGGAGTACCAGCCCCAACCTCTCAGTTCACAGCAGAGGGAATAGCTGCGTCGCTGCAACGAGGAGGCTCTCTATACCCCCATTATGGGGGAAACCACCGAGGCTCGGGCTTTGGAGGATGTGCGCCTGGCCACGCTGGCCGAGCACACCCGTTGGAGAACCTCCAACATTCTCTCGACGAGCGTGCCCATCGACTGATCCCTGGATCCAGTCGACACACACGACAGTTGTTTCCATCGGAAACTGAGGTATTCCGCACCTATTCAAAATCTTGGAGCTGCTGCACGTATCGCGGAGTCCATTCATCCATCTCGCTCGGAGGCTGGGAGAGGCCTGGAATAGATCAGAGCGCTGCTCCGGGCGGCAGGAGATCAGAACTCCGTAGTGTACCAGTCGTGGAACAGGATTCACAGTCGATCGGTAAGGACAGAAACCGTTCAGTCAACACACAGTCCTAGATCACTGTTGAGGCAAAGATATCATGAGCATCGTCAGGATCGGCGTTTGGGAAGGGTCCATGGAGATGATGACCGTGAGTTCGCCCGTGACAATTACCGTCGAGTGCCTTCGCCCCTCCCGAGGGGCAGGTCGTACGTGCCCCGGCGGTATGACGACAGGCGTCCGTTCGGTAACGACCACAGAGTTCCAGTCGACCCAAGGGAGCCTAGGTTCGATGCGAGGTCAGTCCTTGTGCAGGGTTTGGTCGACTGAAACAAAGCATACAGAGAAGGGTTCGACAGAGACAGGCCCAACGGCAGCAGGGTCCACGTGTGTGGCCTCGAGTGCTTCGGAAGAGCCATCAGGGCCGCCGAGATCCCCCACAACTTCAGATTGGCGACTGGTGTTAGCAAGTTCACGGGAGAGTCGAAGCCTGACACTTGGCTTGAAGATTAGTAAGTGGCTGTGCACATCGGCGGCGGCAGCGATGAGGTGTCCATGAAGCACCTCCCTCTGATGCTTGAAGTTTCTGCCAGAGCTTAGCTCAATCAGTTGGCCCCTAGGAGAATTTTGAGTTGGGATGAGTTGGCCCGAGTGCTTACCAGAACATTCGAGGGCACCTTCAAGAGACCAGCCGGTCTACCAGAGTTGCAGCATTGTGTGCAAAAACTGAATGAAACCTTGAGAGACTATATCTAGAGATGTATCACTTTGCACCAGATAGTGGAGAATGTGTCAGATCACCAAGCAGTTTGTGCCTTCAAGGAAGGCGTTCGCTACAGAGATCTCAATCTGAAGTTCGGTCGGACAGGAGATATGACTCTGACTCGGATGATGGAGATTGCTACCAAGTATGCTAACGGTGAAGAGGAAGGCCGACTCCGGAGTGGTAAGCACAAAACAGTCGCCCACGACACCGGAGGAGGAAATTCCAGTCGGAAGCAGAAGCAAAAGGCCGAGGCAGCAGGGCTTGCCGAGGCAGCAGTGTTGAATCAAGGGAAGTTCAAAGGGAAGCCCAAAGGGCCCTGGGATCCCAAGAAAGTGAAAGATCAAGATGGAAATGACGTGATGGATTTGCCGTGTCATATTCACACCAAGAAAGATGAAGAGGGGAATCTGGTCCTCCCCAAGCATACCACTCGACAATGTCGACTCCTGATCCAGAGCTTCCAGAAGAAGGGTCAGCCTAGTGAAAAGGATAAAGACTCTGAAAAGGAGGAAGACAAGGAAGAAGAGGAGGATGGATATCCCCATGTTAATGCCACCCTGGTGATTTTTGCTGATGTCGAGAGCAAAAGTCGACTGAAAGTCATTAACCGGGAAGTGAACATGGTCGCTCCGACGACGCCTAAGTATCTGAAGTGGTCAAAGACTCCTATCACATTCGACCAGTCGGACCACCCACCGCGAGTAGCTACCCCTGGGCGGCAGGCGCTGGTGGTCGACCCAGTTGTCAGAGGCACCCGATTGGCCAAAGTTCTGATGGATGGCAGCAGTGGCCTCAATATTTTTTATGCCGAATCTCTTAAGGGAATGGGCATTTCGATGTCCAAACTAAGCGAGAGTAACATGAGATTCCACAGAGTCATCCCTGGAAAGAAAGCCGATTCACTCGGCCAGATAACCCTTGATGTGGTTTTTGGCGATGAGAAGAATTACCGCAAAGAGAAGTTGATGTTTGAGGTTGTGGATTTCGAGAGTGCTTATCATGCCATTCTGGGTAGACCAGCCTATGCCAGTTTCATGGCTCGACCATGTTATGTGTACCTCAAAATGAAGATGCCTGGCCCCAAAGGCGTGATAACAGTCTACGGCAACCGGAAGAAAGTAGAAGATTGTCTTCAAGATGGTGCAAAAATAGCAGATGAGCAGATGGCAGCCGTGGAGTTCCAAGAGTATAAGAAGACGGCAGATCTGAGTGATTGCTGTGTGCTAAGAGGCCCACCTCACAGTCCGCGTTCCAGTCGACCGGGGAGACCAAGCCGGTTCACATCCACCCGACCGATCCCAATGCTGCTCCGACCCATATTTCAACGATGCTCGACAGCAAATAGGAAGTCGCGCTCATCCAGTTCCTCCGTGAGAACTGGGACATCTTCGCATGGAAGCCATCTGACATGTCGGGTGTGCCCAGGGAACTGGCTGAGCACCGTTTGCGAGTTGACTCAGAAGCAAAACCGGTCAAAGAGCATCTCCGTTGGTCCGCCACGGAGAAGAGGAAAGCCATTGGCGAGGAAGTGGCTTGACTTCTGGCCACTGAGTTCATTCGCGAGATCTACCACTCCGAGTGGCTCGCCAATGTTGTCATGGTTCCCAAGAAAGACAAATCACTTCAAATGTGCATTGACTTCAAGCACATCAATCGGGCCTACCCGAAAGATCATTTTCCGCTGCCCCGGATCGACCAGATAGTCGACTCAACTGCGGGGTGCGAACGACTGTCCTTCCTGGACGCCTATTCTGGGTACCATCAGATCCGACTGTTTGGACGCGATGAGAACAAGACTGCTTTCATCACCCCGTTCGGGTGCTTTTGTTATGTCACCGTGCCCTTTGGCCTCAAGAATGCTGGTGCCACGTTCATGCGCATTATCCAGAAGTGCCTGCTCACTCAGATCAGTCGGAATGTGGAAGCATACATGGACGACATAGTGGTTAAGTCATGCAAAGGTTCTGACCTACTGACTGACCTCGCAGAAACCTTTGCCAACCTGAGGAGATATGATATCAAGCTCAACCCATCAAAATGCACATTCGGAGTCCCAGGCGGAAAATTACTCGGTTTTCTCATTTCCAAACGAGGAATCGACGCAAATCCAGAGAAGATTGGCACAATCCTCCAAATGAAGCGTCCAGTGCGAGTGCATGATGTTCAGAAGCTTACTGGTTGTTTGGCCGCATTGAGTTGATTCATCTCACGCCTCGGTGAAAAGGCATTGCCTCTTTACCGACTGATGAAGAAATCTGACAAGTTCGAGTGGAGTGACGAAGCCGAAGCAGCATTTGAAGAGCTCAAAGCCCTGCTTTCCACCCAGCCGGTGCTTGCTGCCCCAGTCAGCAAAGAGCCTCTTTTACTTTACATCACAGCCACAGGACAAATTGTTAGCACAGTGCTCACAGTCGAGCGGGAAGAGGAAGGCAAAGCCTTCAAAGTTCACTGCCCAGTCTATTACATTTCAGAAGTTTTGACCCCATCCAAGCAGAGATACCCTCACTATCAGAAGCTTGTTTATGGGATTTACTTAACCATGAAAAAGGTTGCACATTACTTCTCTGATCATTCAGTTTCAGTCATCAGCGATGCTCCATTATCAAAGATTCTGAATAACAGAGATGCAACTGGTCGAGTGGCAAAGTGGGCGATTGAACTTCTTCCATTGGATATCAAGTTTGAGGCAAAGAAGGCCATCAAGTCTCAAGCAATTGCAAATTTCCTCGCAGAATGGACAGAACAATAGCAGCCGACTCAAATCCAGTCGGAACATTGGACCATGTTCTTTGATGGGTCCAAGATGTTGAATGGCTCTGGCGCAGGAGTGGTCTTAGTATCCCCACGAGGAGACAAGCTTAGTTATGTCCTCTAGATTCACTTCGATTCTTCCAACAATGAAGCGGAGTATGAGGCACTCAAGCATGATGCGTGACCTCAAGCATTCATTGTTGGAAGAATCAAACCATTGACCCGAGTCGAATGGACAAGCAGAAACGGCGAATAGTTTGATTCTCCAAGGATTAAAACCTCGCCTGATGCGTGACCTCAAGCATGCTGCTGGCACCTGGGTAACCGAGTTGCCTTCCGTCTTATGGGGGCTGAGAACAATGCCGAATTGGTCGACTGGCCGGACTCCTTTCTTCTTGGTGTATGGTGCAGAGGATGTACTCCCGAGTGATTTGCTGCACAATGCCCCCAGAGTGGAACTATTCATAGAATTCAAAGCAGAACAAGCACGAGAAGACGTCGTTGATCTCCTGGAGGAAGAATGTGAGATGGCTTTGATCCGGTCGACCATCTACCAGCAAGATCTGCGTCGACTCCATGCCCGAAACGTCAGAGGACGAGCATTCCAAGAATGAGACCTAGTTCTCCGAGTGGATCAGAAACAACCTCACAAGCTTGCTCCGGCCTGGGAAGGCCCCTTCATCATCACCAAGGTGCTTCACAATGGAGCCTACCACATCTACAACGTAGCCAAGAAGATAGACGAGCCACGAGCATGGAACGCATAGCTGCTCCGTCACTTCTAAACATAGATCACTCGACTTGATGAGTTGTAATAAAAGTATTTCAGTTTACAAAGACAAGTTTTTTTCAGTATCATAATGATCAGTTTCCCATAAGCATCTGTGTCTAAAAATCCCCCAGTGGGTGGCTTAGCTACGAATCCGATTCGCCTAAGTTAAAAACACTCCGAGTGGAGAGCAATCCTCCCACTCGGGGGCTTAGCTGCGAGCCCGTAATCGCCTAAGTTCAAAAACACTCCGAGTGGAGAACAATCCTCCCACTCGTGGGCTTAGCTGCGACCCCGTAATCGCCTAAGTTAAAAAACACTCCGAGTGGAGAGCAATCCTCCCATTCAGGGGCTTAGTTGCGACCCCGTAATCACCTAAGTTAAAAAACACTCCGAGTGGAGAGCAATCCTCCCACTCGGGGGCTTAGCTGCGACCCCGTAA
>NC_041381.1:475504258-475527548 GCF_002162155.2 Triticum dicoccoides | reverse complement strand
TTCAAAAACACTCTGAGTGGAGAGCAATCCTCCTACTCGGAGGCTTAGCTGTGACCCCGTAATCGCCTAAGTTAAAAAACACTCCGAGTGGAGATAAATCCTCCCACTCGGGGGCTTAGCTGCGACCCCGTAATTGCCTAAGTTAAAAAACACTCCGAGTGGAGAGTAATCCTCCTACTCGGGGGCTTAGCTGCGACCCCGTAATCGCCTAAGTTAAAAAAACACTCTGAGTGGAGAGCAATCCTCCCACTTGGGGGCTTAGCTGCGACCTCGTAATTGCCTAAGTTGAAAGACGCCTCCGAGTGAAGGGTAATCCTCTCACTCGGGGACTTAGCCGCGACCCCGCAATCTCCTAAGTTGAAAGCATTCCTCTGAGCTACGCCACAAGTACATCGTGCATTCCATCCCTATCCGCAGGGATGACGAGGTGTCGATTGAACGGCTCTGAGCTATGCCACAAGTACAACGTGCGTTCCATCCCTATCCGCAGGGACGCCAAGGTGACAATTGAACATTTCTGAGCTATGCCACAAGTACAACGTGCGTTCCATCCCTATCCGCAGGGACGATGAGGTGTCGATTGAACACCTCTGAGCTACACCACAAATACAACGTGCGTTTCATCCCTATCCACAGGGACGACGAGGTGTCGATTGAACACCTCGGAACTACACCACAAGTACAGTGTGCGCTCCATCCCCATCCACAAAAATGGCGAAGCACGTAATCAGAGAACACTCGGAAGCAATAAGAGCGAGAGCCAAGATATCCAAGGAAAGCAAAGTTCGGATAAATCCCTCAAAAGTTTAGAACCACGACGGGCAGAAGTGCTCAGGCATCTAGCCCTTTAGAGTTTAACGGTTACATAACCACTCGGCATCCCGAGGCAAATAAAGGGTGGGGCATAATGTTTGTTCACTCGGCAGGAGGAGGACTCGCTGGCTCGACGAAGTTGTCGAGGTCGATGTTGTCTGCAATACGCGTGGCGGCGTCAAGGAAGGTGTCCATGAAGGACTGGAAGTTGAGCTTCTTTGTGTTGGCTACCTTGAGGGCTGCCAGCTTGTCTTCTCTGATGTCTTTGCAATGTACTCGGACCAGCGATAGAGCGACATCAGCACCACATCGAGCAGATGACTTCTTCCATTCCTGCACTCGACCAGGGATCTGATTCAGCCAAGCCATCAAAGACTCAAGGTCCTGTAAAACTTCCCCCTGAGGCCAGAGTTCTTCATCAACCCGCGTCATCACGGCCTTCAACCGAGCGAGGTAGTCTACAACACTGTCCAAACGAGACTCCAGCCGCAACATGTTCATCACAACATCGTCTTTGACAGGGCAGTTTATCGGATTGAGACCTGTCTCAACCCGCCTAGTTTCTGCTTTGAAGTCCTGACAGAGCTCTGCACAGTCGAAAAAACAATGAGTCAACAGTTCAACAAGGCATTCTAGTCGATGTCTGAAATCAGTCGAACCAGAGGAAATACCTTCAAGTTTCAAGACCAACTTCACAGCAAGCTGCCCCAGATACGACTCCAACATGCTTTGTTTGGCCTTGATGGTCCCTACTTCACCAGTCAAGTTCTCTTTGTCCTTCTTCAGTTGCATGATTTATTCTTCTAGTTTGCCACCGAAGCCAACTTCTTGTCCGCAAGCGATGTTTTCTCACGAGCCTCCTTCTGAGCCGCAGCAAGATCCAGGTCCTTCTGCTCCAGAGCCTGCTTCATTTTGTCTAAAGAAATAACATTCTTCAGACGAGCCTGAAGTTGACGGTTTTCAGTACGCACATCTGTTCAGTGGAATCACTCGGTTCAAAGAGACTGAAAAGAAGAAAGGGAGAATCATAACGTAAAATGTTCCGAGTGGTTACCTCCCATGATAGTTGTTTCCTCCTGGGCCTTCTTGAGGTTCTTCCTGGACAACTCCAAGTCAAGATTGATGCTGATCTGCTTCTTGTCCAGCTCAGAAAGTTGGGCCCCAAGGTCACAAGAACTCTGCAGTCAGCAAAAGAGATACGTCAGTCGGCAGCAACAAAAGTTAATCTCAGACTACCGTCGAATAAAACATTCAACGATAGTCTCGGGGACTACACCCAGTGGGTGCACTTGGCGTGCCCCCACTGGTCTGGTTGTTACACTCGGCATGGTCTGCCCAACACGGGTAAAAAAACGTGATTCTAAGACCCCAGTCAACTGCCAGCAGTCGACCGCGGTCTCGGGGACTACACCCAGTGGGTGCACTATGCGTGCCCCACTGGTTCAGAAAAACATTCGACTCGACCTGGTCGACTCAAGCAGGGAAGCTATTTCCGATTGGCTATAAGAAAAACACACCCAGTGGGTGATTGGATGCGGAACGAAGACTCATAGATGCACATAAAAGGTTCCAGAGCAGTCTTTCAAAGACATCATATGGGAAGTAAAGCGACGGTCGCAACTACCACTACTCAAAAGATCAGTCGGAGATCAACTAACCTTGACGTTCGCCTGCAGAGCGGTTGTGGCCTTGTAAGCAACCTGACTGGCCTCATGCACCACCTTCATCTGTTCCATCACAAAATTCACTTGGAGAAGAGCTTCTCGGGCAGCGCTCGGCGGATGGTCCGGGGTCTGATAGGTGGTGAAGAGGGATGCCAGCAATGCAGTCGGAGCAACTACAGGATCCAATGCATGGACTTGTACCAGAGCAACAGGAGCCTGAGCAGTTGACCCTGACGGGCGGTCAGTCGACATCGGACTGGCGAATGTGACGCTGGCCCGAGCCAGATCTCTGATCGCTCGACCGCCGGCTTAGGCACTTGTCCTTCAGCCGCCCTCCCGCTCGAGGTCCTGCCCTTCCTCCTCCTCTCCCTCAGAGGCACTTCTTCATCTTCGTCATCTGGAAGGGTAATGACGTCTCGCTGGGCTGCAACACAGACAATCTTGAGAATTCAGTCGACCAGTGAATCAGTCGACAGATCAAATTCGAATTGGAAAAGGCTTACCGACTCTGGAAGTAACCGCGTCATCAGCCTCTTCTTCCCCCGGGGCCTTGTCGACATCCATGTCAGTCGCAGAAGTCACGAGGCTGAAAAAAGTTCATGATCCACTCGGTAACAACAAAAGTATCAATCGGAGGAAAGAAACACAAAAAGATGAAACACTCACCCTGAGGCGACTGGAACGTCCATCTTGATCTTCGGCATGGTTTTCTGAGTCTTCGAGGGCACAACCTTGGGTTGCTTGGCAACCTTCTCAGTCGGCTCCGAAGTCGACGTCCGAGTGCGCTTCTGTGCCTGGGTACTGGGAGCCGCGGCCTTGCCACGCTCGCCCACCGGATCGTGATGATGTTTGGTTCGACGCTCCAGGTGTGGTGGCGAGTCGACCCCCTCATCGTCGTCCGCCTCGTCGCTCTCCTCTTCGTCGTCGTCATCCGGGGACTGCCAGTCACCACTCTCGTCCGCGCTATCCCCCCCCTCCTGGCCATGCTCTAGAATTTGCTCGCTGTTGGGCATGGAATACATCTCGGTATAAACCTACAAAACAAAGAGGTGAGTGAAGCTCAGTCGGATTCAAAGACAGACGCAAGATACCCAAGAAAACAGTCGGTGGCAAAAGTTTGAACCTTGTCGGGTGGATTGCTGTCGCTGAATGGGACGACCCTCCTGGGCCCCCTGGGGTTGTCCTTGTTGCCCGTGATGCTCTTCAACCACATAGCCACCGTTTTGGCCGGGACTTCCTCTGGATGAACCCAAGTGGTGTCATTGGCACCGGAGTACATCCACATCGAGTGATCCCGAGCCTGAAGCGGCTGGATGCGTCGACTAAGAAATACCTCCAGCAGGTCCATTCCGGTCACGCCCTGATTAATCAGCTGGACCACCCTCTCGACCAGCATATCCGTCTCCATCCTCTCCGCAGCAGTCACTTTCAGCGAGGAAGGAGTCTGAACACGATCGAAGGAAAAAGGGGGAAGTCCAGTCGACTGGCCTGGAGTGGGGACGTCCTGGCAGTAGAACCAGGTCGACTGCGAGCCCCTGACCGACTCAGGAAGGGTCATGGAAGGGAAAGAACTCCGTTTCCTCTTCTGGATACCCAAACCCCCACACATCTGAATAACGTGTGTTTTCTCGTCACTCGAGTTAGCCTTCTTAACCGACTAAGAACGAATAGTGAAGATGTGCTTGAAGAGGCCCCAGTGCGGTCGACAACCAAGGAAATTCTCGCACATGGACACGAACACCGCGAGGTAGGTGATGGTGTTAGGGGAGAAATGATGAAGTTGGGCTCCGAAGAAGTTCAGAAAACCCCAAAAAAAAGGGTGCGGGGGAAGCGAAAAACCACGGTCGATGTGGGTGGTGAGCAGAACACACTCACCCGGTCGCGGCTGTGGCTCCGTCTCCCCCCCCCCTCCCCCCTGGCAACCGCGCGGTGCCATTGGCGATCAGCCCAGACTCAGCTAGCTCGTCCAGGTCTTCCTGCCGGAGCGAGGATCGGATCCAGTCGCCCTGGATCCAACCCGGCGGCAGCGCCGACCGCGACGACGACCCCCATTGGGTCTTCTTACCCTTTGCCACTCCCGTCGCCTTCTTCGCGTGTTCCAGCGTCACCGTCTTGTCCTTCACCATCGCGACGGAGCGGCAGCGTCGAAGGCGGAGGAGCGGGATGCAGTGGAGAAGCGGAGGAGAAAAGAGGGGAATAGACGCGCACAGTGCAAGCGCCTCGGCCCCGTCGCCTTTTAAAGGCCCACTTCCGAGTGGCTGACGCGCGGGCCCGGGCGATCCTGTCAAATCCCGCAACAGTCGCGTGCTGGGTACGTGGCGAAAAAGGTAGCGCGGGGATCGAGGTGCTCCTGCCTATCCACCCCGCTTACCACGGCACGCTCTGCCCCGCGCGCTTCCCCGAAATTTCAAATCCCGCCAAATCCGGGATACGCCATAACCAATCGCGCCAAGGATCTCGCAACAAAAGGCAATAATCGACAGACGATGCTACAAATTCACTCGGCAATTTCTGAATCGATCGAGGCGACTAAAACGAAGTCGAAGTTCCAACGTGAGCCTCCCGTTCAACGCAAGTATTTGTGAAACACAAGGGTCGAAGCAAGATCCACTTCAATCTTCTTTCCACTCGAACCTCAATCCATTCGGGGGCTAGTGATGAGGATATAGACCTAGGGTAGGGTCATAGGCCTGCCCAACATACCCTACCCAAGGTCACTACCCTACAAGCAAAGAAACTCAAGAGACAACAGGGAGAACCCAACGAAGACGTCGAGTGCAATCCACTCGACCAATCCTCCTCGGGTATCCCGCCTTTTCGAAGACCACTTGACCATACAAGAAACCACTCGACCTATGAAGACCAAGAGTCACACGGAACTGCAACGGTCAAGCATTCACTCCGCAGTCTTCATGGGCATTAATGACACTTATGGCTGGCGTTATCTGTAACGTCCCTCCTTTATGTACATTGAACCCTCTGTAACGGGGGACGGCTGGGATCCTGACGCACTCTATACAAGCCACCCCCCTCCTCTGGCACAAGGGTTCGCACCCCCTGTAACACACACATATACTGAAATCCAGTCAACCGCCTCCGGGCACCGAGACGTAGGGCTTTTACCTCCTCCGAGAGGGGTCTGAACTCGTAAAAACTTGCGTACAACCTCACCGTAGCTAGGGCCTTGCCTCCTCCTACGTACCCCTACTCTTACTGTCAATCTTAGTACCACGACAGACGGCAAGGCGCCGCGTGGAGCGGGCGGACAGGCGTCGACAGAAGGCACTGGCCATATCGCAGTGCGATCTTGTCAACGCCGGTGGGAGGTCGTTCTTCGGGACAGACGATGAACGTTGGGATGACGTGTGGCTCGATACCTCGGACAGCACCACCGATGATGATGAGGAGGAGGAGGAGGACGACTCGGAGTAGGTTCTAGTTGCATCGTAATTTTTTATCTAGTTACACCGTAGTTTTTATCTATTTATGCGATGTATCGTTTTATGTATGTATTGTGAAATATCTATTTATCAAATCTATCTATCTATGCATATGCACCGTAGTAGTCCAGAGTGTTTGTGCGAGAGCGCGCGCGCTGCATTTTAGCGCACCTACTGGAGCTACGCGCGCGCGCTAAATTTACCGCGGCCGCTGAAGCCATCGCTTCCTGCCGCGCCAAAGCAGACGATCGACACGCTGCAAACTGATTTTTAATGCGCCGCGCGTTTGATGGCTGTTGAAGATACTCTTATGGAATCACAAGGTGGTTGGGATTATTGGAGGGCGGGATTGTTCTTCGTCTCCGGTGACAGTGCGGCATCTTCTTTTCCTCCCACTCCCACTCGTTTCCCCCGTCTTGCTACATTCGTTCGCCTCATGTGGCCCCGGTGGCTTCTAAAAACCCAAAAAAAGATGGAACAGGTAGTGTGGGTGGCTGATCACTGTCGGAGAGGCTCTTTGCCACCTTCACCCACATGTTGGCTGTCGCTTGTCACGCCTTAATTGGCAGGACGGATCAAGCGAGACAATTGTACGAAAGTGCTGCTCTGAGCACGAGCTCAGATGAGCTTATTATCTTCATCGTTCGTTCGCTCCTGGATTCCCACCAGCCCATATATATTTCAGTGTATTTTAAATAGATATATATGTCAGTGTATTTTAAATAGTATATGCAACCATATTCCAGCCCATGGCCCACCCACCAACCCATTTAATGTGACACCGTCTCACGCGTTGCGGCTCAGGAACAGCTGTCAACGGTATGGGCCACGGCTCGGACGTCGCTAACCGTTTACACTCGCCTATTTATTAGCCCTTCATCGTTCCGCTAAAGAACCGTTACCCCTGAAGATTCCCCACTGGGCCACTGCTTAACCTAAAACCATCAACAATGCACAGCACACAGTGACCGAATTGATCGCCTGAAAAAACACGAATTGATGCTACCCAACGCCGAATGATCACATCACCCCTGATTCCACTTATTTTAGATATTCTCTATACAACTTCAGGTGACACAATTCAGTTTCACGCGACACAAACAAGCGCCACAAGTCTGCCTGAACAAGCATCAGAATTCAGTATCAGATAACACAGAGAAGCACTGCAATTCAGTCTCAGGCAACATGCCACTCTAGTCACCGGCATCACACACACCAGGTGGGGCCATGGATCACGTGAAAATAACAATAATTCTACATCGAAACACCTGATTCTGGAAATGCACTGCATAGATACATCCATAGCCAGCCTCACTGCCGGACGGTACCACACAGTACATGAGTACAACATAAATAGAAAATGCCCAGAACACATCAACATGTCTTTAGATTACACCCTTGCTCTCCTTGGTTTTCATCAGTCAGAACTGATGCTGCTGCTGCAGCCATGCACTTCACACCAGCATCAGACACCCCCTAATCTCAGATCCATTGGTTCTGTGCAGTTGTTTCTCCTGTGGCCCTTAACCCCACAATTCTCGCACCTAGCAAGCTTCCGAGGTTGTAGGTACTATTTAGATTTTCACTAGTGCTATGCTAGTATGTGTGTCTCGGGGATCTGCTTCACATGGATAAAGTCCAGTACCCACATTTTCTAAAAACAACATTGTTCATTTTTTGGTACCAACCCTCCACATTTGCATTGCTAGTACTCTAAACTATACTAATTTAAGGAAAACAATACCTCAAGAACATGGGTGTGTAGTATACCCATGTGGGCGAACTGCCCACACTCACAGTCAAAGTCATCCCCACCCTCCATCATTGCAAGATATGATCTGTTCTTCTTCGCATATAAAACCTGGTATGCGCCACACTCATAAAATATACGCCCAAACATTGCCCTTGTGCATATCTCGCTAGCATGTCCCTCGATAGCCAGGTTAGCCCCCATCAGCAGCCTCCCCTGCACCCAAAGCACAAATTGCATCACTTAGGATTCACATCAAAAGAGTTACATCACAAGTGACAGCAAATCTACTACATAGCTCACTGTGCAGAATTAAAATGCTACCACTGATATTGCCTAGAGCTGTGCTTATGACCTCATCTTATGGCGTCTTGGGCATTATAGAGGTCAAGTTTTGTATTTGTTTACAGAAGGACCTCATGTGCCTCACGGCAAGGAATCAACCCCTGGCAAGCTTTTCTTTGCTCCCATTCACTATGTTGAGCAGGTGCATGAGCTGCTCATTCAGGTTTGGAGGCGCTTCATGTGATTTTCATTGTAGTCTGATCTCTGTGTTGGTTGCGTTTTCCAAGCACCTTTAGCTTCAATAGCAACTGTGTCCTCTGCTGCATCATCATCTATGGAAAGGACTGTAGATATGGATGCACGGGTAGATTCACTATCATGGAGTAGCATAGGAGTGCTACAAAAGACAGTGACACAGGCCTTGCTGCCGTCATATATTTTCTAACGATATTAAACCTTTGGTAATCCTAGTTCTGTTAGCATATCAATTATCATACTGTAAGGGATCCTCACTACTGCTGGAGCGGCCTGCAGTTTTCAACAGCATATACAGTTGCATTAGGGGAATACCTAGACTCGAAGTTTACAGCCTATTTATACTGAATCAAAGGAATAAACAACATATCAATTAAATCAAAGACACATGGTCTGGCGAAATGATCAAACCAAAAAAATACTGGTTATAGAAAGATAGCTAACCTGGGCAGAGTCGATGATCTAGGTCCTGTGGACTCTTGGTCATATGTTTCGCCAGTGTTCATTGTCACTTTTCTTTAGAAGAAAATCCAGGCAGCAGGAGAAGCATCAGCCAAATGATCAATAAAAGGAAAATGTATCAAATTATGTACTCTACATATCTGCGCGCGCTCAATCTAGTTTCTATGATGTTCGTGGTACATGAAATGATTAAATGTCCTTATTCGCCTCTAAATATATATTTGCCAACTCATGGAGTCTAGTAGTTGCCCTGCAACTCTGTAAGGATCAGGCACATACTAAGGCATGAAGGCCACAACAGGTTGTGGCGGGAAGGATGACAGGGATTTCTTTTACCAACAAGAAACTGAAAGGTTTATTTATTCATATAAATATAAGTGAGCATCTTATTAAATGAAAAATACTCTTAAGGCAAGTATAACAGTTCATGATGCTCACCCGGTGTGCAGAAAACAGAGCAGAGATTGGCCATGCTGTCTTCATTGCCTCATAGGTTATCAATTTTATTTTCCTTGTTTGGTGAAGATAATTGAGGTTTAAAATGATGGGTCACATATGTTACTTCAACAAATTATCCTGTAAAAATACAGTACAACACTCATTTCAGATTTCCACCACAATATTGGCAAACATCACTTGTAGCTTTGGGGTCATCGGTTACCGTATTTTAATTAGATGAACACAGATTAATTCCAAAGGAAGAATATAATGCAATAAAGCTCGTTCATGGTGGTTGACATGCCAAACCAGGTGGACCAATTATTCCGATGGCCATGAAATCATTGTTCTCCATCAAATACTGCAAAAAGGACGAAGTAAGAACACTAATTTGATTGTTCATGTGTGCCCTTTAGCAACCGGTAATTCTAAATTTCTGTTGATCGTATCGCAAGTATCTATCTGGTTTGTCTGCTACAGGGTATAGGTCGACAAATAATTCTCAAGAACTATTGTGGACTAAATAGCCCTTCTAAAATCCCTGGACCTGCGTGACATCGAATCCATGACAACATACACCAAAAATCCTGCAAACCTGGAAGGTTTGTGGGCACTGCTGAACCAAATCTTCAATTAAGAGAGGAGAATGAAGCAACAAACGACTCCATTAACATATATCCAAGGAGAACGCTTGAGAAAATTAACGACTATGTATGCTTAATGCTGAATGAGACATCAATGTGTACACTGCTGAACCAAATCTTGAATTCAGAGAGGAGAATGAAGCAACAAAGCAACTCCATTAGCATATATCCAAGGAGAATACTTGAGAAAATTAACGACTCTGTATGCTTAATGCCGAATGAGACATCAATGTGTGCACTGCCTCAAATCAATCATAATCACAACATCCCTCAAGCAGTATGTACATTTGCTAAGTTTTTGTAGCAGCAGAGAATAATAGCATGACATACACTCAAAACTCTACCAGTTTCCATTGCTACCATCCCCAAGGGAATTGTCACAGATCTACTCATCCCAGATTACTTTGATCCCAGCATTATCAACGAAGCAGACACAGGCAAAATGTTAGATTTCTGGTTTTCTAGCGAACCTCTTTGACCACCAGGGTGCATCCATTTTGCAGACAACTGGGCCGAGCTCTCCCGTCGTCCATCCACGCCTGCCTGTTTCTGACTGTTCCGCACGTCTGCCCTAAAGGATGCCGGCGGCGGCTCTTCCACTGCCCTGAAAGACGTCGCCGTCCTTTATCCAGCAGATCCATGGGGAGATGACTTCCATCCACCTCCTCAACCAAAGGGGATCTGTGCACAAGAACACAAGCGGGAAGCAAATCAAGACCAAAGGCAACACCAATTTCCACCGCTCCAGATTCATCAAAATTTCTTACCTTCTAGGAGTACTAATCAGCTGCAGAAGGAATTTCATAGCCGGGAATGGATTCGCCTGAATCGGGCGGCGGCGGCGGCGTCTCCACAACTCCCACCCATTGAATCCAGCAGGGTAAGGTAGGAGACGACAGTACCACGAATCCTGAGCCACGGATCAGGAAGGAGCCCCACGAGTTGAGCCACGGCTCAACTTCCTGCCGTCTACGACCGCCGTTCCTTTGTCTCCGTCCTAGCGATAGCTCAGGTGTATTTCTTCTTTTTCAATACTTACAGACGCTCGCGTATCTCACCCAGCTCTTTAATGCATCGCATCCCGAGACACCACTCAACCGCCCAGATATAGAGCGCAGGTGTGCTCGTGTTTAGAAACACCACTTCCGACAATTGTACTACTACTGCCACAACACGCATACATGCACACGCATATGCAGCAGCAACACACGCACACGCAGCAGCAGAAACACACACGCAGTGACACGCAACAGCACACCCAAATTCGTTGAAATTGTTAACCGCCGGCAAGGTCGCCGGAGTTGCAGGCGTTGGGGGTTTCCAATTTACCGGTCACCGGGACGGCGGCGGCGGACGGGAGAAGGAGGTCTCGCGTGTGAACAAGCGAAGTTTTTTCTTCTTCTCTACAGTGGCGCACATGAGTAGAAATAAAAGAGTTGGCCGTCGGAGTAAACTTAAAGTAGCAAAATGTTGCTCATCTAAAGTTGAGGGATCGATTAGGTACGGCTAACTCCATATTTTGCTCTTTTGAAAAAAAAAATTAGGGGATCAGTTAGAGATGCTCTTTGAGAGCATGGAACCAACAAAGTTTCATGCATTGCGCATGGCACTTAGGAGCATATGTCCCAACATGAGATCCACCAAGTCCCATAGGGTGTTTCACAACCATTCCAAGAACCGCGAATTTCAGTCTCAAAGAAAATGGAGGGTAACGGCAAAAAGCATGGAAGATAAGTGCTTCAAAATAATTTCAAAAGTAGCATTTTTAAAGCATCGACTTTTTTCAAGCCTTCCACGAATGTGATCTCATGATGAAAATTTGCAAGCATTTAGAGCATTTGTCCAAGTTTAGCACAAAAACAAATCATTTTTTTAATTTATTCGATTTTTACCGAGCAGAGCTCAAATACTCCGCGTCAAAACACCTCCTTTTTCATAGGGTTGCTAACTGATGAAAAAGAGAAAACACCATGCACTCCATTAATGCTGATGAGATTGTTACTGAACCATGCCACTACCTACTATGAGGAGTTTTTGGGCATGCTCCTGGGATTGTTTAGTTCGTCCAGTGACTTTGATATGCTTCCGAGTTCCTTGATGAGGTTGATAATTTTGATCTCATTAAACCTTTAGTGCTGAGAATATGGCTCCTGGTCTTGATGATATCCCTATTGAATTATGTTGGGAGATTGTAAAAACTGATACTCCCTCCGTCCCATAATATAAGAACGTTTTTTAAACTGTTTTAGATTGAAAAACGTCATTATATTATGGGACGGAGGGAGTATTATACTTCTCTTTGGTTGTTTAAGGATCTCTTGATGTTCAAAGACTGAACTACGGCATAATCACCTTGTTGCCTAAAACTACCGGTGCTAATAAAATTCAGGATCTCCTGAGATGTTTCAGAAATGGATAACTAAACCGACAACACTTCATTCAGATCCTTATGTTGAGAAACTGTTTAGCGTGCATCAAAATACCTTAATTTAGGCTACCATACAGGAGAAATTATTTTTAGCCCTCGGACTCCAGTGCTATGTTTGTTCTGAAAATTTGAAAAGTTCCCTGATTTTGTTGTTTTGTTAGTTTTACGTACATTAATTGACTAGAAACCTTTTGCAATGCCAACTTTTTTTATCTGTTGGGATTCAATGGATGCAACTAACTGGATAATTACGTACATTAATTGACTAGAAACTTTTTTTATCCGTTCAGATAATTTGTAGACAACATGGAACAAATAAAAGAAAGGCTAAACACCTACTCCCTCCGTTCGGAATTACTTGTCGCGAAAATGGATGTATCTAGACGTATTTTAGTTCTAGATACATCCATTTCCGAGACAAGTAATTCCGAATGGAGGGAGTACAACTGGATCCACCTACACATGGATGGACAGTAAAAATCAAAAAAATACTTTAAAATGTAAAAAAAATCCAAGAATTCATTTTTTCCCGTACTAACTTCTTTTTTTCTACAAAGAGCACAAAACTTATTATTTTTGCAAGCAAAATTACATACGCATAGAAGACTCGAACATTGACATGTGTGATTTTTTTGTCGAATTTCTTTTAACATTGTATTTTTGTACAGATACAACTCCAAATTCCTGGTATAAATCCATTGTCTACTACACAAAAAAACACTTTGAAACCCACTATGAATTTCTGGTCTTTTTCCAAGCACAGCCAGTTCCATTCTATACACAAAATAAACAGTATACTTTGCCAATTTCAGATTATTATGTTTGCTTTGCCCTCTATACTGCAACAATATATATACACTACACACTAGACTACACCAATATGCTCATCATAGCATACGACTAAACAATCTGGTCGAGACTGCCAGTGTTTGGTTGTTCTGCAGGAGCAGATCACATCCAATCAACATAGTCAGAAGATGATTTTGCTTCTCTTTTGGGCTTCGTGTACCTGTTATTCTCAAACATTGCTTTTGACGTGAGCGAATCCAGAACTGCTGCTTCAGAGAGGTCCCATGGCGTCATCAATATGCTGTGGCATACATCCGCATTGGGGAAGAGAGATTAGGACATGTTTTGTGGGTAGGGAATATATGGAACTACTGATGTATCTCGGGCAGCCTCTCGTTTTCTGATGAAAATTGTAATCAACTGAAAATAACAATGTTTCACTTGCAAGACGATCTAAGGAAGCTCTTTTGGTCTTGACATGCTAATTGACAGAAAACGGTAGATAAAATGAAATGTGGAATTAGAGGAAACCCATGAAAGAGTAAAAGTGATATGTAGGTACATATCACTTTTAGTAAACCCTGAAGATATCTCAGTTCAGATGGTAATGTTTACCTAGCAAGAACTTCCTCCAAAATAGTACGTTGGCAAGGTGTCACATAGTATATGCACTTTCTCGGACACTGCCCAACAGCAAGTTGGACAGGGTAATCGTCACCATTACCTGAAAAATAGAAGGGTATATTATTTCATAGAAAACAGAAAGACTTGAGATAGGAGTATTGCACAAGCTGTCTGCGAAGAATTTACTGGCAGATGGTATTCTATGGAAGTTTCCAATCAAGTCAAATGGCAATGTTCAACCTACCTTGAGATATTGCTCGAGCTGTACCAATGTCATCTGCAAATGCAAATGCATGAGGTGCCCTTTTAACACAAGAATATGGGCATCCTGCAGAAGATATCATTTTTTTCTCAGTTATCAGATCAAGCTGCCAAAATATGTCAAGTTGTACATGCATTTACAGTGTGCTCCTCCGTGAAAACATATATGTTAACTCTCAAAACAAGGAAACCAACCAAACTCAGTGGCTTCTGTTAGAAGGGAGAGAGGGATTTGGTGGAATAGTATTTTGAATTGCTTGAGCCTCGTGGGCATATATATAGGAGTACAATGACCAACTTGGTGTACAAGACAAGGTAGGACAAATCCTAGTCTATCTTATGTTTCCTATGAATCAATATACTCAACATCCCCCCGCAGTCACAACGGTAGCGACGCAGACGGTGAGACTGGAGAAGAATCCGAAGGCAAGCCGACGGACATACCCCCCCACAGTCGTAACGGTCGATGCATCGCGGAGTCGTGGTTGGAGTGAAAACCGACGAGATTGCTCAAGCAAGGCGGTAGCCCTTTGTGTCGTTCTCGAGGTAGCCGAGAGTGTGGGTGGTGAAGCCGTGGTCGAGGTAGCCGTGCGAAGAATGCCGTGGTCGATGTCGAGTCGGGGTGGCCGGTGTCGAGGAAGTCGCTGTGGAGCCGCAGGCGCAAGGCGGCGCCGAGTTAGCATGGGCGCAGTGGTGTCGAAGTAGTGGTGCGCCGGGAAGATGTTGTTGACGATGCTTCGCGGCGGGTTTGCCAAGCCCGGGGACACATCGTGGACGAAGGCACGCACCGGTGTTTTTTTTTTGAGGAATGGCACGCACCGGTGTTGCCAGCACCGGGCATGCATAGACGGATGAAGACGAAGTTGACGAAGCGCCGACCAGGCTTGCCAGGCCCGGGGACACGTCGTGGATGAAGGCACGCAGCGGTGTTGCCAGCAACGGGCATGCGGAGACTGGGACCTGCACAAGTTGTACGCCATGTCAGAGAAGTCGGAGGGGCCAACAGAGAAGAACTCGACGACGAGTGCGGCGTCCATCGGCGCGAGGCCAATGTCACCAACGGTGGTCGGAGTAGACGAAGAGGTCGGGGTAGATGACAGCGACGCTGACGACGGGCTGGTGCTGGACGAAGACGAAGGAGGTGGACGGGCGGCTGCGGTGGCTACGGGGGTAGCGGCGGCGGCGGCCAAAGAAGAGCGGCGGCGGCGGCCTGACGACGGCGGCGGCGGCTAGGTTAGGAGCGCGGCGGCGGTGCTTGAAGTAGGCGAAGAACCCTGACAACGTGACGAAGACCGGCGCGGACGGTGGTGTTCCCGCGCCAAGGGAGACGGCGCGGCGCATACCACGGGAGGTCGATGCGCGGTGACGGCAGAGTGGACTGCGGGCCGCGGCGCTACGGACCGAAGAGGCAACGCAGCGGCGGCGGGCAGGTCAGGGCGACGACAGGAAGACCTCGGGCCGCGGCGCTACGGCCCGAAGGGGCAGTGCAGCGGCGGAGCGCGGGTCGGTGCAACTGCGGGGACGGCCTCGGCGCGGTGGCTGGGACCCTGTATCGCGGCACTATGGCCCGTAGGGGCGATGCAGCGGCGACGCGCGAGTCGGTGCAGCCGCAAGGAGAACCACATGGCGGTGGCGCTACGGCCCGACGGGGCGACACAACGGCAGCCCGTTGCTCGATCGGTGGAGGGGTGCGCTGAACTCAGGGACGATCTTCACGGGACCTGCGGAGGCGCGCGTAACCGACGGGCCAGGTCGGTCGCACGGCGTAGATGAGGCGGATCGCGGCGGCGAGCGGGTGATCAAGCCGATCGCACGCGAGGTCGGGGATGCCGCTCGATGGGGGTGGGGTGGTGGCGGAGTCCGAGATGAGGCCGGCGGTGATGGACGGCGTGGGACGTCGTGCGGACGAGCTTGTCAGCACCGGCACCCGGGCTGCCAAAGCAGCGCCGTCGCCCAGGCAGCGAGGCCCGAGCGACCAACGGAGCAGCGGTGCCCGAGTTGAGCAGCCGACGAGCCTGACGCAGCCGTCCCGACGCAGCCGAGGACGAGACCGGCGAGGTAGACCGCCGGGCCGCGGTGCTGACGCGGCGGAGGCGGGTGACGTGGATCGATGGGTAGGCCGACGCGCGAGCGACAGCTATGATTGGCCACCGCATGGCGCGAGGCCGCCGGGTCGGGGCGATGCAGGTTTCCCGATCGGAGCAGGGCGGTGACGGCCGAGCAGGGCGATGGGCAGACCGACGCGCGGACGGCGGCTGGCACTGATGGGCCGCCTCGGCGCGCGTGGTCACCGGGTCAGAGGAGACGCCGGTTGGTCGCGCCGGGGTTGGAGTAGAGGCGCACGGGGGTCGACAGCGGCGGCGGGCGACGCAAACCGATCAAGATTAGATCGGAAAACCAAAAAGAAAAACGCCGATCAAAACGACCGGCGAGAGAGAAAAAACCCGGATCAAAGGATCGGGAAAAGGACTCTCTAGGGCAGCCGGTCAACACGACCGGCGGACGAACCCTAGGTACAGGCGGCGCGGCCCCCGGCGGCGATCATGGAGACCGACTGCCCCGGGGGCGGCGCACGGAGCGGAAGCGACGGGCGGCTAGGGTTTAGAACCCGGAAACTGATATCATGTTAGAAGGGAGAGAGGGATTTGGTGGAATAGTTGTTGAATTGCTTGAGCCTCGTGGGCATATATATAGGAGTACAATGACCAACTTGGAGTACAAGACAAGGTAGGACAAATCCTAGTCTATCTTATGTTTCCTATGAATCAATATACTCAACAGCTTCAACCCATACACGAAATATTAACGGCGTACAGATCCTTAGTAAAACAACAGTGTATTTGTTTAAATTCTGAAGACAGTATATCTTGTCGTAGTAGATCAATTAGCAGGACATAAATCTCGTAAAGTTAGGGTTATCGGAGAAAAGATCTACTTCAGTAAAGTTTAGTTTCTCAGTGCCAATGCAAACGCTTTGTATTTAATTAGCCCTAAGCACATCCTTCACACCAACTGAAGAGAAACAATATGATGCAATAAGTACCAGTGCCAATACATAGGAGCTCATTGACAAAGATGTCGCGAGCTTCACACTCAGGTTCATCAAATGGGTCAATATTGTTCCTGCACAACATTCCAATGTATACACATGAGTTGATTTTTCCTGAGAATATTTTTAAACTTGTGCATAGTTGCAGAAATCACTGTTTCTTGTAGTATTTAGATGCCTACAAAGACTGTAAAGTCGACATGACACAGCCAGTTTGTATTGAGTAGATTTACTGGTCGATGTACCTTAAACCTCATTAGCATCTACTAACCCACATATATTCCCTTCCCTTTTTTACAAATTATTCTCAGGCAACCTCTGTACAACTCTAGCATTTCCTGATCGGTCTTTGACAATTCATTCCTTCAACTATACATGTTTCAGAATTTTTCTATATAGAGTCATTTTAACTTATAAATATCCTCGGAAACTAGAATTGCTGCTTCATCCACTGTACTTGGAACATATTAAAGATTGTCATGATAAATAGCTGATATGACTTGCGACCCAATCTATGGAAGGAAGCAAATATTCCAATCAGCATTGCATCATATGTTAAAATACAAGCTCCTGAAAGAATTTACTACCTTTGAAGCATCATTCCCATGTTGTCAGATAACATCTGCGTGAAACAAAGCAGTGTAACTAATAGCAATATGTAAACAGAAGGTGAAAGTAAGGAAATAATCATCTAAAGGATAATGTTTAGTTATTTGATAACGACATGATTTTAAACACTTTGATTGTAGATGCAGAAGGGTGAAAAGTAAGAAATAAACAGAACTGAATACATACAAGTCTACACAAATTATATTTTTGTTAGTAACTATATGTCCCTGCACCCTGAATTACGCCATGGAGTTCTTTCAGGGGTACTGATTTTTTTAGCGATAAATTATGTTTCTCAACAAAAAAGTGGCATGTTTACACGAGTACATCAGACCCTCCTGTAAAAATGTGTTGCAGTGCAAGAAACGAACAAAAGATCATAAACTAGAAGGGTATTCTAACAAATTCAAAAGCAACAGATTCAGCAACCCTGGCTTTAAGGCCACACCTGGTCCTGTTACATGTAATGGTCGCTGTATTATGGCGGCACTCCAACGAACTTGTGAAAAATTCATGCATCTAGCGAACACGATTACCTCATAGGCCTCCAGCACCCGCCTCATTATCAAATCTGCATTCTCTGTGTCCTTGCAAACGTCAGGATGGAATTCCTTTACCTGTAACAAAACTCACAATGTTAAGTCGCTGTTGACTAATAAGTCCTCTTTGCAACGAGCTGAGCAAAAAAGGGAAGCTGCAACAGCCACGCTTATTGCAGGGAGCGGGAAGCAGTACACTACCCGGGCGCGGAAGGCGGCCTTGAGCTGCGCGGCGGAGTAGCCGGCCGAGGCGTCGAGGCCGAGGACCTGGAAGGGCGTGGCGAGCGGGTCCAGTATCCTCCCCGCGCCCCCCTCGCCGCCGCCGTCCCCACCAGCGTGCGCCGGGGCGGGGAGGGTGCGGCGGGCCGCTCCTCGCCGCGGCGACGCCAACGGCACGCTCCGTACGAAGGGGGCCGGGTGGCTGCGCCGCGGGAAGGAGGGCGAGGCGGCCAGCGAAGCGGCCATCACGGGGGCACCTCTCTGTCGTTCCGGCGCCACGCGCGAGCGGAACGTGCGGAAGTGTGGCGCAACTCGGCTCTTGTGTTTGTCAGAGCAACAGCGAACTCTGGCACGGTCAGTCGTCGTATCCTCCGCAGCCTCCGAATAAGTAAATTTACCGCTTCAGCCGCTCGTGTCGCCCCACCCCGCGGGCGACCCGAGCACAACCCTAGCCGCCGCTCAAGTCCCTCTCAGATCCACCCCCTCCCTCACCGCCGCCGGCAAGCGCCGCCGGGCAAAGCTCGCGCAGCGTCGGCGGCGGCGGGGCCTTCCTTTTCTTCCCTCTCGCGAGGTCCGGGCGGTGCGGAGGCGCTCGGCCAAGGAGAGGCGTGGGGGCACGGTGCGCGCGGTCAGCAGGCAGTGGTTGGTGCTGCACGCGCAGTGAGCAGGCAGCGGCGTGCGCGGCGAGCTGGCGTCGGCGACGCGCAAGGTGCGCGGTGAGCGGGCGCCGGTGAGCTTGGCTGGCGCGGTGGGCGCGGCGCGCGAGGTGAATGCGGGGCGCTAGGGCGGGCGTCGGGGCCGGGGCAGGTTTGCGCGTGAGGTGCGGACCTTGTCGTGGTCGTCGATCTGATGTTCCCGTCACCGGATCTCGCTGCCCAAGGACGCGTTGGTGGTGGTTGTTCGGTGTGGCCGGCGAGTGCTGGTGGGCCCTCCTCGCCAAGCATGTCCACGTCCTGCTCATGGAGTAGCGGCGCCGTGCAGCGGCTGTGGTGCAGAGTAGGTTCCAGGCAGACCAGATCCAGCTCGGTTGGTCCTGACCTTGCGCGCGGCGGTGCGAGGCGGTCAGTTTGGCGTGGTGTTTGCCCAGTTTCGGCGCGCTGCGGTGCGAGCCGGCTAAGCTCGGTTCAATTCTCGGCTCTTTCGGTGCGCTGCAGTGCGGATCCTCGCCCAGGTTCTACGCACGGAGGCAGGGGATGGCCGGATCTGGTTTGGCTCGCCCAAGTCTGCGTGCGGCGGGGCGGCCCAGCCAGGTTGGCTCGTGTTCGCCGAGTTTCTGCGAGCGGCAGTGGCAAGTCCGTTCCTGGTAGTGTGTGCATGGCCTTGCTCTGTCCGGTGGCGCTGATTGGCCTCAGATCCAGTTTGGTGGAAGATTCAGCTTCGGATGAAAATCCGCATTGATCTTGTCAGTGCCGACGGTAGCGGCATCTGCGGACGTCGTCTTCCTCCTTGGAGGTATCGCCGTGGAGCTCGTTTGCTCTTCTTACCTCATAGCTTGCGGTCTTCGGGTGAAAACCTAACATTTGGCTTAGCCAGATCGGGTAACGGTGTTGTCCTCGACATCACTTTCTCCTTGGAGGCGTTACCTTGGAGACCCAACGATGGATTTCGTTGGTGTGCATGTCTTGTTTGGTGGTACTTGGGTTTGTGATGGTGTCGGCATTTCTCTTTCTTTTCTTTTTGCATCAGCCCTTGCTGTGCTTTCCTCTCCGGAGGGCTCTTGTTACACTTCTTCCGATCAATGAATTTGGCAGCTCTACTGCCAACGTTCTAAAAAAAGTAAATTTACCGGTGGAGGGATCTACCGGTGAGAAATCCACCATCCCTCGGTGCTTCTAGATTCGTGCTGATGGCCCCACTAAATATTTATTCTCCACTCCGATTCTAGCATACGAGATTTAGACCTCTTTCAATGCAAAGGTGCTTAGATGAGGTGCTAAGTGCATTAAACACCTTAGCAACTCAACTCTCCAATGCATAGGTGATTGACTTGTTGCTAAGCACACTTTATTTAATGAGTTAGCACCTAAAGTCTTTCATGCATTGATCAAATTGTTTCATTTAAATGGTTTTCTAGGTTCTCGTGCTTGGCATTGGTTCTTCCTGGGATCACCAAAGTGCTCTCTCCCCTTCTTAAATGTTTTGGCACATCATTTTTTCGCTTATGTGGCATGCTTAGCACCTGTTCACGGTGGAGCACTGAGAAGGGCCTTATACACCGCAATACGGGATGGACCCCCCACGTTGCTGTCTCATTCCTTCTTTCCCACATCGAGCCCCACCCCCCTCTCTCTCGTTTCCATGGCGGTCGCTGGTCACCACTGGCTATGGCCGCTAGATCTACCTTCTCCACCAACGTTCGACACCGGATCCGGCTTCCGCGATCGGCACCTACCACTTTGGGACACAAACAAGACCGGTGGTGGCGCGACTGTACCACGAGGTCGGATCCATTGACGTCGGCGTCGGGGAGACCTGCTCCGGCAAGGTTCCTCGATCCCGCCCACCACAAGCCCGTCCATCGACAGCCGTTCTCGCCGTTGGTGGCTCCGTGCAGCACGGGCACCACGACAGCGCACCGCACAGAGTTGTCGTCGGATCTGGCGACTCCAAGTTTGACCGCCATTGGATCTGGTGAGTCATGAATCCTATCTCCCCTAACCTCTCTCCATATCATGATTTCGTTTTTTTCATGATTTCAACATTCCTTGTTTCTCTACCAGATCATCGGCCTCCTGCCTCTTCAGTTTCAGATATTTGAATGTTTGTGACAGAGGGCATGTGTTACTCTTTTCTGAAAGAGAACCAAGAGTGAATCTATTTTAAACAAGTTACGTGTGGAGTTGAGTTCTGCAATATATGTGAAATTTATATTTCAATCTGTAACTTGTTATTTCAGTGAGACATGTATTGAAATAGATGTTTCAATATAAATTGAGATAGTTTGTGCCACTTTGGAATGTCGAATTTCAATCTTTTTCGAAAAATATGAAATTTTAATAACTGAAATCATCTTTTAGATAAACTGAAATTATATTATCTCACTCTATTATTTGAAATGAACGGATTTCACTCTGTTTATTAATATCTGTAACTTGTTATTTCAGTGAGATATTTATTGAAATAGTTGTTTCAATATAAATTGAAATTATTTGTGCCACTTTTGGAATGTCAGATTTCAATCTTTTTTGAAAAATATGAAATTTTAATAATTGAATTCATCTTTTAAAGAAATTGAAATTATATTATCTCACTCTGTTATTTGAAATGAACGGATTTCACTCTGTTTATTAATATCTGTAACTAGTTATTTCAGTGAGATATGTATTGAAATAGCTGTTTCAATATAAATTGAAATTGTTTGTGCCACTTTTGGAATGTTGAATTTCATTTTTTTTTGAAAAATATGAAATTTTAATAAATGAAATCATCTTTTAAAGAAATTGAAATTATATTATCTCGCACTGTTATTTGAAATGAACAGATTTCACTCTGTTTATTAATATCTGTAACTTGTTATTTCAGTGAGATATGTATTGAAATAGTTGTTTCAATATAATTTGAAATTGTTTGTGCCACTTTTGGAATGTTAATTTTGAAATTTTTTGAAAAAAATTAAAATCTTAATAACTGAAATCATCTTTTAAAGAAATTGAAATTATATTGTCTTACTCTGTTATTTGAAATGAACGGATTTGAAAATTATTGGAAGTAGTTTCTTGTAAGTGAGCGAAGTTTTATAAGTTTTTAATTTAAAAGATTTCAAATCAATTTAAAGTGAGAGAGGTTGATCCTTTAAAAAAATTAGAGTATATACTTATGTATGTGTGTGAAGAGAGACTTGCGGCAGGCGTCTGTGTAAAGTGAGGGGCGTGGATGATATCACGTGGGTGGGCCCAGCGATCAAATCACATGGTGGCCCCAAGTTGGTGAAATACGATGGCTTAAATGAAGAAAACAGTGGAATACAAAGATACAACTTAGTACAACTTTTGAGGTGACAAGGCTCTATTGGCTGTGGAACCACCGGTAGCTCCCGGCTCCGGTAAAAATAGGTTTGCACCGCAGCCTCCAAAACGCATATGAAGTGTTGAAACATGTCAAAGCGATGCACACACTTAGAGTTGACATAAACAGAGATTAAAACTAAATTTGCATATGGTTTAACCCCGTTTGTTACCGGCTAATAACTCATTTTCCCCAGCTCATCAATGAACAATTTGAACTAGCAAAATTGAAATACAACTAAACCAATAACTTAGCACGTATATATTCGGCTGATGTCACTTCCATGGTCGCGCGATCTACAAACGTGTATGGATCCTTGATGCAGGAGAAGGCCACAAACTTTATAGCCCTTTGTGAGCACGACTTCCTTTTCTGCCGAGGTGATGTCGTCACGTGCGTAAGGTAGCGGTGGGCATGTGGGAAGCACTCCGCCTTGATGGGTAATTTAGCTTGAAGGAGTGTCTAGCCCTCGACCCACTAGGACTACTTCTAGGGCCTCTCCTAGAACTTTCTTTCGGCTTGGTCCTCTTCAGTCTCATTGGCGAGCCGGAGTAGGTCGGTTTATATACAGGCGAAAGGGGCATGCGTGGGTGGAAAATGGATGCGGGACACACAGTGACGACCATTAATGGGCGATCATTTCGGTAGAAATGTGGATGAGTCATCGGCAGGAGTAGAACGACAGTCATACAAACGACTCCGCCATTGACACGTTGAACTTCCCTCATGCGCGGGTTGTTGAGTTTGAAGCTCACCACATATTAGCACCCCGAGCCTCCAAATTTGGAGGCTCGCCGGCTCAATTTGGAATGGCCACCAAAAATATGTAGGCGAGACTGGTATGGAAAATCTACTAGACCCGTTTTTTGGGCCTCATCACAAAAATGGTTATTATGGTGATTGGACACATATAAACAACCATGTTAGAGTTGCTCTTATGCTCTAGTTACATGTAGGGTATACACATCAATAACATGGTATATTCGCTCACATACTTATTTTGAGATTGGATAGTG
>NC_041381.1:475434588-475503991 GCF_002162155.2 Triticum dicoccoides | reverse complement strand
ATGTTGCTATTACTAAAATTCGGCGGTGAGGAAGGAGGCCTTAAGCTGCGAGAGTAGCCGGCCGAGGACCTAGAAGGGCATGGCAAGCGGGTTCAATATCATCCCCGCCTCCCTCAATGTCACCGTCTCTGCTGGTGTGCGCCAAGACGGGTTCTGCTCCACTAGGAGTCATTGGGTTTCCCCAAAGAGGAAGAGTGATATAGATAGTAGTGAAGCTTTCCCTTAATGAAGAACTAAGGTTTAATCGAACTGGTAGGAATCAAAAAATTGCCGAGATAAGCAGTAACTACACACAAACAAGATAAAATACTTGCATCCAACATGACAAGGGGGTTGTCAAGCCCCTTGTCTTGCTGGTTACAAGGTTAAAAGCAAATAGAAAGATAGATAATGGTACAAGAAAAAGTAAAGGCAAATAGTGAACAAGCAATTTGTAGGAGTTTGTATTGATGGAAGAATAGACCGGGGGGGGGCATAGTTCACTAGAGGTATCTCTCTAGAAGATGGCAAATGGCATGGTAACAAATTTGGGGAATTGACAAGAATAGCAATCTTTATAACTATGATCATTCATGACATAATCTCATATAGGCATTATGTCCATGACAAGTAAACCGTTAATCCAACTGCATCTACTACTATTACTCCACCCCAAGACCACTATCTAGCATGCATCCCAAAGTATTAAGTTTACAAGAAACAGGATAGTGCAATAAGCACGATGACATAATGTATACATTAAAAAAATCTAGCAATGAGATCAAACCCCATCGTTTTATCCTTATTGGCAACAATAGAATACATGTCTTATCCTCATTCTACCATTGGGATATAGAACACCGCAAGATTGAACCCACTACTATGCACCACTCCCTCTGAAGATCTACCAATCAATCTTGGCCAGAGAAGACAAATAGATCGAAAAGCATACATAGATACTTAATTATTCAACAAAAAAAACTTCAAAAGATTCATTATGATTCATGATCAATCTGATCATAAACTCATAATTCGTCATGTCTCAACAAACACACCGCAAAACTACATCAGATTGATCCCAGTCACACAAGGAAGAGGGGGAACATGGGACTGAAGATCCAAAAAAAGAGAGAACCATCTAGCTACTACTATGGACTTGTAGGTCTTGAAGGAACTACTCACACGTGGTCATGGAGGCATCAAGGTTGAAGAAGAGGACTCCTCCAATGGCTTCCCCCTCCAGCAAAACTCCGAAACAGGGATCCCGATGGGATCACTTCGGAACAGGGCTTGTGGCAGCGCTAAAATTATTCTGGAGGAACTACGGATGGTTTCGGTATTTATAGGGATTTATGATAGTGGAATCAGGTCAAGGAGGTAACCGAGGGCCCCACATGGACAGGTGGCGTGACCAGCTATGTGGCTACCTGGTGGCCCCTCTCGACGCTTCCCGAAGCTTCCAGTGTTTCTTGTTGTCCAAAAAGTCGTGTTAAATCGACAATGTATTTTGACCTCCGTAGATATTGATTTTTCGTGAAACCAAAAACAAGCAGAAAACTAGAACTCACACTGGGTACTAAATTAATAGATTAGTATAGGGAAATAGCATAAATTGCTATAAAAAGTATATAAAAATAATAACATCATAGCATTTAAAAATAAAAAATATAAATACCTTTGAGACATAATAATGAGGAGGGTGCAGAAAGCCGCACCTCACCGCGACGATAACAAGGACACGCTCTGGACAAAGGGAACCAGGTGGCTACGTGGCTGTAAGGAGGGTGAGGTAGCCAGCGAAGGGCCCATCATGGCACACCTTTATCGGCACCGTGCTTGAGTGTAATTGTCGCGCAACTCGGCTCTTGTGTTTGTCATGGCAACAACTAACTCTAGCACGGTCGGTCATCGTATCCGCATCCTCCAAAATGCATATGAAGTATTGAAACCTGTCAAAGCGATGCACAAACTTAGAATTGGCATAAACAAGGATTAATATTGAATTTTCCTATGGTTAAGACCCGTTTGTTATTGGCTAATAACTCATTTTCCCTGGCTCACACTTGAACAATTTGACCGAGCAAAACTGAAATACAACTAAACCAATAACTTAACATATATTTTAGTTCGGCCTCTTTCTTTGTTTAGAAGTGACCTCGCGGGCGGGGATAATACAACCTTTGTCACTTTCATGGTCGCGCATCTACGAATCACATGTGTGTCCTTGATGCGGGAGAAGGCCACAACTTTGCAGCCCTTCGTGGGCATGACTTCCTTTTCTACCAAGGCATTGTCGTCACGCGCGCAAGGTAGCAGTGGGCGGTTGGGAAGTACTCTGCATCGATGACTAATTCATCCGGAAGAAGTGTCTCGCCCTCGACCCACTAGGATCCCTTCTAGGCGCTCTCCTAGAATTTCCTTTCAGCCCGGTCCTCTTCGGTTTCATCGGGGACGGTCCATGATGAGGGCTCGTTGTCACCACATGGCAGATAGGGGTTGATCGTGGCGGTGATGGAGAAGATGGGTGATGAGTGGCAATGGGGAGTAGGGGCGGGCCGGTTTATATACCCTGAAAGGGGCGCACGTGGGTGGAAAATGGGCGCGGGACATGCAATGATGACCATTAAATGGTGACCATTTCGGTAGAAATGTGGACGAGCCATCGGCAGGAGTAGAACGACAGTTGTATCGACGACTACGCCATTGGCAAGAGTGGAAGCGGAAGGAAGAAAACAGGTTGAAACTTCCCTCATGCACGAGCAATTGAGTTTGGAGGTCACTCCATATTAGCACCTGAGAGATGTTATACCTATGAGCTTTTTTTGCAAGGAAAAAGAGAGTTTTATTCCAAAGTAATAGAGTTATAGTCTACTAATACAAATTCAAAAACACAATTGAAACATGTTGCAACCATCATGAGTTGGATGCCCGTCCTCTCGTCACCTGTCGTCATGCCCTAGCCATAGCGCCCATTTATCCTATTTTGGTTTTGAGATAACTTAACAGGAACAAACTCTCGTAATGCCAAAATATGTTTAATTTCTCCCATCATGAGTTGGATGTCCGTCCTCTTGTCACCTGTCGTCATGCCCTAGCCATAGCGCCACCGGGAATGAAGTCTGAAGCCTCCCCCATCATGACCCCATTTCCCTGCCTTCGCCAAACCAAATCCCCCAGCGCCAACGAGTGAGGAAAAGGTGCACAAGAGGGCATTGGGTTGCGGGGTGGTGACATAGAACAGTTCAACCACTTTGGGGTTGACGGCAGCGAGGAGGGTGTCGTCGATGATGATTTCAGACTCTGCAGTTTACCCAGATTCAGGCCGCATGTGGTGCATAAAACCCTGCTCCTGCTAGTTTGGTTCCTCTAGTGTGTGAAGATTACAAAGTGGTGGAGTGGCGTTGCTTGTCCCGGGAAGGGAAAGAGCAGCCTGTGCAACTTATCCTAATTGTCCTCTATCCTTGTCCACTACAACATGGGCCTCCCTTTTATAGTGTAAAGAGGTCACCACAATGGCTAGGAACGGTCTTGGAAATACTGCAACAATGTGTTGTGTCTTCCATATACCTACCACATTAAATGAAGGGGTATATGTCTTCTCCTCTTGGCTCCAGGAACGGATGCATGTCATGTCACCGCCACTTACTCTAACTGCCTCCTATTACCGTGCCACATACCGAAAACAGATGTTGTGCGCGCATTAAAAGGGGCTAAGCTTCCAGCATGTCATGGCCACTTAAGGGTGGGACGGCCCCAACGAGCCACACGGCGGTAAAGGCCTGCGGCCTATGTTGCCGTCAGGCCATGCCACTGCAACACTGGTGGGGTTGTCCCCTTATCGGGCCGGATTTGACCCGCGGTGGATCGGACGCTCATTCCCAGGGAATGGTTCTTTCGCGGGAGCCCGTGCCTCGGGCATTCCTGGGGAGGACCTAGATGTCCTGATATCTTCTGGTTGGTGTGGAAGTCGAGGATCATGCGAGAGGAAAGCTTCCTGATGCCTTACTCGGAGGTCCTTCTCGGTCTTGCATTGTGTGAATCTCTTATGGGAGCTTTCCAATGAGCCCTAGGTTATGTGGTTGTATCAGCGATACCCCGGTAAGGAATTGGAGCTGCCCCCGCGCAGGAAGGGTTTGAGGGTATCCAATACCTGCGACACCGACAGAGGGCGGTGGCGGTTTAGCGTTGAGAGGAAGGTCGGGCGATCACCTAATTTTACTGAGTAGGTGTGTTTCAAGAGCAAAAATAGTTGAGGATGCAAAACTATTTTTTGGATGGTTATTCATTTGAGGAGTCCGCCAGAAAAGTCAAGTTGGTCATCTAAGGAAAGTCTTGGGTGAAAGGAAAATATTTTTCTCTGACATTGATCCCTTAAACCAAAAAAATTATCCAAGTATAACTTTTGAGGATCTGCTAAGATGCTTTGAGGCACTACTACACTGACACTCCGTTCTTTGATGACGTTTCATGTTCTAAGGGCATCTCTATCAGACCCGCTATACTAAAACTGCCAAAAGTGGTTCCTATCCCATTTTACTAGTTTGTTTTAGGAAAATCACTATTTCAAAGCTAGCAGATCCCTATAATTTGAGTTCCTAAAAAATAAAGCACATTTTTAACACTTCATTTCAAACACATATTTAAACTAATAATAGCATAATTCAATAACTTTTACTCCCTCCGTTCTGAATTACTCGTCGCATGTATGGATGTATCTAGTAGACATTAATATCATATACATAACATCATACATGCTAGATGTTGAGGAACGTAGCAGAAATTCAAAATTTTCCTACGAGTCACCAAGATCTATCTATGGAGAGACTAGCAACGAGAGAGAGGAGTGCATCTACATACCCTTGTAGATCGCGAGCGGAAGCATTCAAGAACGTGGATGAGGTAGTCGTACTCGTGGCGATTCAGATCACGGTCGATTCCGATCTAAGCGCCGAACAACGGCGCCTCCGCGTTCAACACACGTGCAGCCCGGCGACGTCTCCCATGCCTTGATCCAGCAAGGAGAGAGGGAGAGGTTGGGGAAGACTCCGTCCAGCAGCAACACGATGGCGTGGTGGTGGTGGAGGAGCATGGTACTCCAGCAGGGCTTCGCCAAGCACTACGAGAGACGAGGAGGGAGAGAGGTAGGGCTGTGCCTTGGGAGAGAGAGACTCATGTGTTGGGCAAGCCCAAAAACTCCACTATATATAGGGGGAAGGGAGAGGGGGAGGCGCCCTAGGGTTTCCCCTAGGAGGGGGGGGGGGCCAGGGCAGATGGGATCTCCCCTTTGGGTGACTTGGCCCCCAAGCCAGGAGGTGGGAACCCTAAATGGGGCGCCCCAAACCCCCTGGTCACGTGGGAATAGGTGAGGGGGGCGCACAACCCCTTAGTGGGCTGGTTTGCCCCCTCCCCTTGGCCCATGAAGCCCCCCCAACACTTGTCGGGGCTCCCGAAACACCTTTCGGTCATGCTGGTCATCACCCGGTACCTCCGGAACACTTTCGGACTCCAAAACCCTTTGTCCAATATATCAATCTTCACCTCCGGACCATTCCGGGACTCCTCGTGACGTCCGGGATCTCATCCGGGACTTCGAACAACATTCGGTAACCGCGTACATACCTTCCCTATAACCCTAGCGTCATTGAACCTTAAGTGTGTAGACCCTACGGTCTCGGGAATCATGCAGACATGACCGAGACATCTCTCTGGTCAATAACCAACAGCAGGATCTGAATACTCATGTTGGCTCCCACATGTTCCACGATGATCTCATCGGATGAACCACGATGTCAAGGATTCAATCAATCCCGTATACAATTCCCTTTGTCTACCGGTATACTACTTGCCCGAGATTCGATCGTCGGTATCCTGATACCTTGTTCAATCTCGTTACTGGCAAGTCTCTTTACTCGTTCGTAATACATCATCCTGCGATCAACTCCTTGATCACATTGTGCACATTATGATGATGTCCTACCGAGTGGGCCCAGAGATACCTCTCCGTCACACGGAGTGACAAATCCCAGTCTTGATTCGTGCCAACCCAACAGACACTTTCGGAGATACCCGTAGTGCACCTTTATAGACACTCAGTTACGTTGTGACGTTTGGTACACCCAAAGCATTCCTACGGTGTCCGGGAGTTGCACAATCTCATGGTCTAAGGAAAGGATACTTGACATTTAGAAAAAGCTTTAGCATACGAACTACACGATCTTGTGCTAGGCTTAGGATTGGGTCTTGTCCATCACATCATTCTCCTAATGATGTGATCTCGTTATCAATGACATCCAATGTCCATGGTCAGGAAACTGTAACCATCTATTGATCAACGAGCTAGTCAACTAGAGGCTTACTAGGGACATGGTGTTGTCTATGTATCCACACATGTATCTGAGTTTCCTATCAATACAATTCTAGCATGGATAATAAACAATTATCATAAACAAGGAAATATAATAATAACCATTTTATTATTGCCTCTAGGGCATATTTCCAAGAGTCTCCCACTTGCACTAGAGTCAATAATCTAGTTCACATCACTATGTGATTGTAAAGAATCAACGCCCATGGGGTTTGATCATATCTCGCTTGTGAGAGAGGTTATTAGTCAAGGATCTGAACTTTTTAGATCCGTGTGTGCTTTGCAAATTTCTATGTCATCTCCTGGATGCAGTTACCACGCTCTATTTGGAGCTATTCCAAACAACTGTTCTACTATACGAATCCGGTTTACTACTCAGAATAATCCGGATTAGTGTCAAAGTTTGCATCGGCGTAACCCTTTACGACAAACTCTTTTACCACTTCCATAATCGAGAAAATTCCTTAGTCCACTAGTTACTAAGGATAAGTTTGACCGCTGTCCTGTGATCCATTCCTGGATCATTCTTGTACCCCTTGACTGACTCATGGCAAGGCACACTTCAGGTGCAGTACACAGCATAGCATACTATAGAGCCTATGTCTAAAGCATAGGGGACGACCTTCGTCCTTTCTCTCTCTTCTACCGTGGTCATGTCTTGAGTCTTACTCAATATTCACATCTTATAACACAACCAAGAACTCCTTCTTTGCTGATCTATTTTGAACTCCTTCAAAATCTTGTCACGATATGTATTCATTTGAAAGTACTATTAAGCGTTTTGATCTATCCTTATAGATCTTGATGCTCAATGTTCAAGTAGCTTAATCCAGGTTTTCCATTGAAAAACACTTTTCAAATAACCCTATATGCTTTCTAGAAATTCTACACCATTTCTGGTCAACAATATGTCAACAACATATACTCATCAGAAATTCTATAGTGCTCCCACTCACTTCTTTGGAAATACAAGTTTCTCATAAACTTTATATAAACCCAAAACCTATGATCATCTCATCAAAGTGTATATTCCAACTCCGAGATGCTTACTCCAGTCCTTAGAAGGATTGCTGGAGCTTTGCATAATTGTTAGCATCTTTCAGGATTGACAAAACCTTCTGGTTGTATCACATACAACCTTTCCTCAAGAATATCGTCGAGGAAACAATGTTTTGACATCCTATCTGCAAGATTTCATAAATCATGCAGTAATTGCTAATATAATTCCAACAGACTCTTAGCATCGCTACGAGTGAGAAAGTCTCATCGTAGTCAACTCCTTGAACTTGTTGGAAAACATCTTAACGACAAGTCGAGCTTTCTTAATGGTGATACTTACCATCATTGTCCGTCTTCCTTTTAAAATCCATCTGTACCCAACAGCCTTACGACCATCAAGTAGTTCTTCCAAAGTCTACACTTTGTTTTCATACATGGATCCTCTCTCGGATTTTATGGCCTCGAGCCATTTGTCGTAATCCGGGCCCACCATCGCTTCTCCATAGCTCGTAGGTTCATTGTTGTCTAGCAACATGACCTTCAAGAAATGATTACTGTACCATTTTGAAGTAGTACGCATCCTTGTTACCCTACGAGGTTCGGTAGTGACTTGATCTGAAGTTTCATGATCACTATCATCAACTTCCACTTCAATTGGTGTAGGTGCCACAGGAACAAATTCCTGTGCCCTGCTACACACTGGTTGAAGTGATGGTTCAATAACCTCATCAAGTCTCCACCATCCTCCCACTCAATTCTTTCGAGAGAAACTTTTCCTTGAGAAATGACCCATTTCTAGAAACAATTACTTTTGCTTCCGGATCTGAGATAGGAGGTATACCCAACCATTTTGGGTATCCTATGAAGATGCATTTATCCGTTTTGGGTTCGAGCTTATCAAGATGAAACTTTTTCACATAAGCATCGCAGCCCCAAACTTTCAAGAAACGACAGCTTAGGTTTCTCTAAACCATAGTTCATACGGTGTCATCTCAACGGAATTACGTGGTGCCCTATTTAAAGTGAATGCGGCTGTCTCTAATGCCTAACCCATGAACGATAGTGGTAATTCGATAAGAGACATCATAGTGTGCCCCATATCCAATAGGGTGCATCTATGATGTTCGGACACACCATCACACTATAGTGTTCCATGCGGTATTAGTTGTGAAACAATTTCCATAATGTCTTAATTGTGTACCAAACTCGTAACTCAGATATTCACCTCTATGATCATATCATAGACATTTTATCCTCTTGTCACGACGATCTTCAACTTCACTCTGAAATTACTTGAACCTTTCAATAATTCAGACTTGTGTTTCATCAAGTAAATACACTTAGCATCTACTCAAATCATCTGTGAAGTAAGAACATAATGATATCCACTGTGTGCCTGGACTTTCATTGGACAACACAGATCAAAATGTATTACTTCCAACAAGTTGCTCTCTTGTTTCATCTTACTGAAAACGAGGCTTTTCAGTCATCTTGCCCATGTGGTATGATTTGCATGTTTCAAGTGATTTAGAATCAAGTGAGTCCAAACGATCCATCTGCATGGAGTTTCTTCATGCGCACATACCAATAGACATGGTTCGCATGTCTCAAACTTTTCAAAAACGAGTGAGTCCAAAGATCCATCAACATGGAGCTTCTTCATGCGTTTTATACCAATATGACTTACATGGCAGTGCCACAATTAGGTGGTATTATCATTACTATTTTATATCTTTTGGCATGAACATGTGTATCACTACGATCGAGATTCAATAAACCATTCATTTTAGGTGCAAGACCATTGAAGGTATTATTCAAATAAATAGATTAACCATTATTCTCCTTAAATGAATAACTGTATTGCGATAGACATAATCCAATCATGTCTATGCTCAATGCAAACACCAAATAACAATTATTTAGGTTTAACACCAATCCCGATGGTAGAAGGAGCGTGCGATGTTTGATCACATCAACCTTGGAAACACTTCCAACACACATCGTTATCTCACCTTTAGCTAGTCTCCGTTTATTCCGTAGCCTTTTATTTCGAGTTACTAACACTTAGCAACCGAACCGGTATCTATTACCATGGTGCTACTAGGAGCACTAGTAGAGTACACATTAATATGATGTATATCCAATATACTTCCGTCGACCTTGCCTACCTTCTTATCTACCAAGTATCTAGGGTGGTTCTGCTTTAGTGTCCATTCCTCTTATTACAGAAGCACTTAGTCTCGGGTTTGGGTTCAACCTTGGGTTTTTCACTAGAGCAGCAACTTTTTGCCGTTTCATGAAGCATCCCTTCTTGCCCTTGCCCTTCTTGAAACTAATGGTTTTACTAACCATCAACAATTGATGCTCCTACTTGATTTCTACTTTCGCGGTGTCGAACATCGCGAATAGCTCAAGGATCATCATATCTATCCATGTTATGTCATAGTTCATCACGAAGCTCTAGTAGCTTGGTGGCAATGTCTTTGGAGAAACATCACTATCTCATCTGGAAGATTAACTCCCACTTGATTCAAGTGTTTGTTGTACCCAGACCATCTGAGTAGAAGCTCAACGATTGAGCATTTCTCCCTTAGTTTGTAGGTTAAGAAACTTGTCAGAGGTCTCATACCTCTTGACGTGGGCACGAGCCTGAAATCCCAATTTCAGCTCTTGGAACATCTCATATGTTCTGCGACATTTCAAAAATGTCTTTGGTGCCTCAATTCTAAACCATTTAACATTACCCACTAAACTATCACATAGTCATCAAAACGTGTATGTCAGATGTTTGCAACATCCACAAACGACGTTCGAGGTTCAGCACACCGAGCGGTGCATTAAGGACATAAGCCTTCTACGCAGCAATGAGGACAATCCTCAGTTTACGGACCCGGTCCGCATAATTGCTACTATCAACTTTCAACTAAATTTTCTCTAGGAACATATCTAAAACAGTAGAACTAAAGCACGAGCTACGACATAATTTGCAAAAACCTTTTGACTATGTTCAAGATAATTAAGTTCATCTTATGAACTCCCACTCAGATAGACATCCCTCTAGTCATCTTAAGTGATACATGATCCGAGTCAACTAGGCCGTGTCCGATCATCACGTGAGACGGACTAGTCATCATCGGTGAACATCTTCATGTTGATCGTATCCACCATACGACTCATGTTCGACCTTTCGGTCTCTTGTGTTCCGAGGCCATGTCTGTATATGCTAGGCTTGTCAAGTCAACCTAAGTGTTTCGCGTGTGTAAATTTGGCTTACACCCGTTGTATGTGAACATTAGAATCTATCACACCCGATCATCACGTGGTGCTTCGAAACAACAAACTTTCGCAACGGTGCACAGTTAGAGGGAACATTTTCTTGAAATTATTATGAGGGATCATCTTATTTACCACTGTCGTTCTAAGCAAATAAGATGCATAAACATGATAAACATCACATGCAATCAAAAAGTGACATGATATGGCCAATATCATTTTGCTCCTTCTGATCTCCATCTACGGGGCTCCATGATCATCATCGTCACCGGCATGACACCATGATCTCCATCATCATGATCTCCATCATCGTGTCTCCATGAAGTTGTCTCGCCAACTATTACTTCTACTACTATGGCTAACGGTTTAGCAATGAAGTAAAGTAATTACATGGTGTTATTCAGTGACATGCATGTCATACAATAAATAAAGACAACTCCTATGGCTCCTGCCGGTTGTCATACTCATCGACATGCAAGTCGTGATTCCTATTACAAGAACATGATCAATCTCATACATCATATATCATTCATCACATTCTTTTGGCCATATCACATCACATAGCATACCCTGCAAAAACAAGTTAGACGTCCTCTAATTGTTGTTTGCAAAAACTAGTAACGGTAAGCATACTGAACAAAATCAACGCCCACAACAACTTGGGTTCTACTCGTGCATAGAAACTACACATAGACCTAGCTCGTGATGCCACTGTTGGGGAACATAACAGAAATTCAAAATTTTCCTATGAGTCACCAAGATCTATCTATGGAGAGACTAGCAACAAGAGAGAGGAGTGCATCTACATACCCTTGTAGATCGCGAGCGGAAGCGTTCAAGAACGCGGATGAGGTAGTCGTACTCGTGGTGATTCAGATCGCGGTCGATTCCGATCTAAGCGCCAAACAACGGCGCCTCCGCGTTCAACACACGTGCAGCCCGGTGACGTCTCCCATGCCTTGATCCAGCAAGGAGAGAGGGAGAGGTTGGGGAAGACTCCATCCAGCAGCAGCACGACGACGTGGTGGTGGTGGAGGAGCGCGGTACTCTAGCAGAGCTTCACCAAGCACTACGAGAGACGAGGAGGGAGAGAGGTAGGGCTGCGCCTTGGGAGAGAGAGACTCATGTGTTGGGCAGCCCCAAAACCTCCACTATATATAGGGGGAAGGGAGAGGGGGAGGCGCCCTAGAGTTTCCCCTAGGGGGGCGGCGGCCAGGGCAGATGGGATCTCCCCTTTAGGTGACTTGGCCCCTAAGCCAGGAGGTGGGAACCCTAGATGGGGCGCCCCAAACCCCCTGGTCATGTGGGAATAGGTGAGGGGGGAGCACCGCCCCTTAGTGGGCTGGTTTGCCCCCTCCCCTTGGCCCATGAAGCCCCCTCCCCCCAACACTTGCCGGGGCTCCCGAAACACCTTTCGGTCATGCTGGTCATCATCCGGTACCTCCGGAACACTTCTGGACTCCAAAACCCTTCGTCCAATATATCAATCTTCACCTCCGGACCATTCCGGGACTCCTCGCGATGTCCGGGATCTCATCCGGGACTCCGAACAACATTTGGTAACCGCGTACATACCTTCCCTATAACCCTAGCATCATCAAACCTTAAGTGTGTAGACCCTACGGGCTCGGGAATCATGCAGACATGACCGAGACATCTCTCTGGTCAATAACCAACAGCGGGATCTGGATACCCATGTTGGCTCCCACATGTTCCACGATGATCTCATCGGATGAACCACGATGTCAAGGATTCAATCAATCCCGTATACAATTCCCTTTGTCTACCGGTATACTACTTGCCCGAGATTCGATCGTCGGTATCCCGATACCTTGTTCAATCTCGTTACCGGCAAGTCTCTTTACTCGTTCGTAACACATCATCCCGCGATCAACTCCTTGATCACATTGTGCACATTATGATGATGTCCTACCGAGTGGGCCCAGAGATACCTCTCCGTCACACAGAGTGACAAATCCCAGTCTCGATTCGTGCCAACCCAACAGACACTTTCGGAGATACCCGTAGTGCACCTTTATAGCCACCCAGTTACGTTGTGACGTTTGGTACACCCAAAGCATTCCTACGGTGTCCGGGAATTGCACAATCTCATGGTCTAAGGAAAAGATAGTTGACATTTAGAAAAAGCTTTAGCATACGAACTACACGATCTTGTGCTAGGCTTAGGATTGGGTCTTGCCCATCACATCATTCTCCTAATAATGTGATCCCGTTATCAACGACATCCAATGTCCATGGTCAGGAAATCGTAACCATCTATTGATCAACGAGCTAGTCAACTAGAGGCTTACTAGGGACATGGTGTTGTCTATGTATCCACACATGTATCTGAGTTTCCTATCAATACAATTCTAGCATGGATAATAAACAATTATCATAAACAAGGAAATATTATAATAACCATTTTATTATTACCTCTAGGGCATATTTCCAACACTAGATAACTCTACTCATCATTGCCTAAGCCAAGAACAGCATCAGTGCAATAGCACCCACCCAAAGAAGACCTGCAAATGATCCAGGACCTAAGAACCAAATCATGGCCGGTGCTACGAGTGCAAGGTGAAGCTTCTTCAATTTTCTTCTCTAGGCTTGCATCGACTTGATTTTGGCTTGCATCACGATTTTTTGGTCATTCTTCTCCTGTGCATCTAGCAACACAGCATCTAGCTTCTCCCTCAGTGATCGATGATAATAGTCAAGCAGTTGACTTACATAAACCGTTAAGAGATCCACACATATCCATGTGTTGCAATTCTAACCACTTTGCATGTGTAAAATGTTTTGAGCAACGATTTTTTTATATCTAATTGCAACATAAAAAGGGATTACGGTTATACCTTGCTTTCTTGGTCACCACAAGCAAAAAAGTCTTGCTTGGGATATTCAGTGTGTTCAATGTTTTTTGAACGACTAGATACTTGCAACCGCAAAGGAGCACCGACCCCGGATTTGGGGCGGCGCCGGCGACGAGGCCGCTGCTGCATCGAGATGACTCGCCCACATGCGTACGACTCGGTAACGAGCTCAACGCCGAGCCAACGTGAGCGTAACGGAGGGCGACAACGACAACCATTGAGAACGATCATTTTGGCGCCATAGGTCGGCGGGGGCTTTGCTCGTAGGGAAGCATCCACTTTTCACCCTTGTATGCCTCCATTTTCGGTCACATCGATGCTCATCAGTGGCGGATTTTACCCTTGTGACAATGGCGGCGGCGACGACAAATCCGGTGCCAACGATGAAGGAGAAGGCGGGGGAGGGGGTGTTGGAGCTGTGGGGTGGCTTAGTGTAGCTGCCAACGGCGGCGGGGTGGCCCGGGGGGCCGGCCGGCTTAAGGTGGACGGCGGCGTTGTGGCTTGGATGTTGCGCAACTGTTTCCCTACTTTTAGTCCAGAGCGGCATGCTGGACCAGATTGCTTATGTGGGATGGTTTTTCGGGAGTGAGATAATTTTATTTTATTTGATAAAGTTGTGATCTGCTAGCTAGTCATTAACTCTCTAAAACTCACCTTTTCTTCTCAAATATATGTTTGAGGGATCTACCGGAGATGCCCTAATTACCTTAAGGGTATGGCTAGGTCTCAGTCAACTAAGACTTAGTCAAGTCTAAATCAAATGACATAATATGTAAAAAAACTAAATAGAAAATTTTACACGGATCTCCACATAAGATCCCGTGGATATAGCATCTACCGAGGCTTCGTTAAGTCTCGGTCGACTGAGATTTAGCGATCCCTTTACCCTAAATAATCATCAACGCTTGCGGGTTTTAGTAAAGCAGAGGGTGCCGTGCGCAAAAGCACCACCAATCCCATCCTAAATCCTCCGCTACGTAATCACTGACCCAGAGCTAGAGCCACTACGACGACGGCGACGGGGAGTGCGCAGTGACGCGACGAGCTACACGGAGACAGCGCTACTCCGAGAAAAGCAAGGCGAGAGGCACACCCGGTCAGGTCTCCCCTGGACTCTTCGAGGAAACAAGCCAGGCAGAGCCAACTCGAAGCAGAGAGAGAAAAGGGCAGAGTTTCCAATCGGCGGGAGGGGTCGCTTCACTCTGGCCGGAGGCGGAGGGAATCCAATCGTTCATCCATTCATCCCGCGACCAGGTAATTAAAGCGAGCTCATACCATATCTCCCTGCTTTGAGTTCGGTTCGTTACATGCGGAGCTGTCGATTTTGCCGGGGCCCCCGACATGGATTCGGGCTTCTGGGAGTTCTTGGGGAAGATTTGTTCCGAGGGTTCTGTGCATTTCTGGGTTCCCACTTTCTGGTCAACTGGTGCCCCTTTGGGGAATTGATCAAGTCAATACGCACGCGCAAGACTGACTTGGTTCTGGGAGTACTTTCTTTCTAGTTACGTGAGCTAGCTGCCCTTGGTTTGGAACTCATACATTAGCAACCAACTGCTCCCTCCGTTCCAAAATACTCGTCGTGGTTTTAGTTCAAATTTGAATGAACTAAAACTACGGAACGGAGGTTGTAGTTTCTGTTATGTCGTTAACTCGTTATTTCATTTGATTTGATTGATAGGCATGCGATTAGATCATCTTTACATGATATATTCCGCGGTCTGCAAGACTGTGTGCACCTGTCCTGTTGTCCAACGGATGAGAAACAGAGCAAATACGCTGGCAAAAGACAAAAAATCCTCTTGGATGGCCAGAAGAAGACCGCATGGATTTCATCGACTGCATATATAGTTTTTGGCTGCTTAACTGGCAATTAAAAACACCGCTGGGACAGGAACTTGAGACGCTCTTCTTGTTTAATCATGATGTTTGTATATTTTCCGGAGAGAAAAGTTGCAAATTCGTCGCCTTTCCCTTTTGTTCGGCTTTATGCCTATATGGAAATCCAATAAGGTTAGGTGGAACAGTTGCTGAATAATTGCAGGGATGAAAAGGTCAGTCTGTAGAAATGGGTGACGATCATAGCCATTATAGAAACATGTCATAGTTTTCTGGGAAAAAAAAAACTCTTGAACTGGCTGCTCTGTTCGTAATACTATACCTTCAGTCAAGCCATGAAAAACACATAATATTATTATTGTTGAAAATTGGCAAATACTCCCTCTGTAAAGAAATATAAGAGCGTATAAATCACTACTTTGGCGATCTAAACTCTCTTATATTTCTTTACGGAGGGAGTACTCTACAACACTTCACACTTGAGTTCGTTCTCACAGCTTATTTTCTCTGTATTATGTGGAGGCTTTCGTTTGTCTTATGTACTTCTCTGGCTTTGCCTTCACCTTCTATAAAAGCTTTGCCCTCGTTTTGTTTGAAATTTCTTCAGGAGAACATCTTGTCAAAAAGGCTAATCCTGCTGAATGCAATAAAACGAGAGGACCTGTGAGCAGTCAGCGATTTATCCGCTAACATGGAAACTATCGATAGCACTCATCGCAGGGACGCAAGCATGCAGGGTGCTGCAGAGCCGGCACCAGTTCTTGCAGAAAATCTAGATCCATCGTTGGAGATTCAAGAAAAGCTACCTCACAACTTGACAGAGCAACAGGAGAACTTGAATACCGTTGTAGGTCTAGAAGTATCCAACAATTCCTTGAACGACAAGACAGATGACACAACTTCCACAAATAACACTGAAAAAGTGAACAACATATCTGATAGTGGTTCAGGCAGTGGCAGTATAATGGTAACAAGTGCAAGAAAATCTAACGGGGACAATATGGATCATCATGCAAACATTGCGGCCACCCCAAATAAGAGAGCAGTAACTGAAAGCAGGCCATACAAAGGTCTTGTTGATACTGCTGCACCATTTGAGTCTGTTAAAGAGGCTGTTACCAAGTTTGGAGGAATTGTTGACTGGAAAGCATACAGAAATCATACAATGGAGGTAATGCACTTCCTCTTTTAGGAACACATTTAAACTTTTGTGTTGTAGACTACTGCATATAATAATTACAGAACTTCGTTTATATTATATGCAGAGGCGCGGGGCTATGCAACTTGAACTTGAGAAGGTTAAACAAGACATTCCACAAGTCAAACAAGGTTCAGAAACTGCTGAAATGGCAAGATCGCAAGTGGCCGAGGAGCTAGAGACAACCAAAAGACTTGTAGAGGAGCTGAAGCACAAGCTGGAGAGAGCACAGGTTGAACTAGAGCAATCAAAGCAGGATTCTGAACTTGCACAGCTCAGGGCACAAGAAATGGAGCTGGGGATCGACAATGGAGCTAGTGTAGTAGCTCAAACAGAGTTGGCAGTAGCCAAAGAACGGCATCAAAAGGCTATTGAGGAACTGAAGATGGTCAAGGAGGTATTAGGATCAACACAAGAACAGTACACCACTTTAATAACTGAAAGGGATGCAGCAATCAAGAGAGCAGAGGAAGCTGCTTCTTCTGCGAAGGAGACAGAGAAGCGAGTCGAGGAGCTTACTCTAGAGCTATTCGCATCCAGAGAATCTCTCGAGTTAGCACACACCGCGCATCACGACGCAGAAGAACACAGGCTTGGAGCGGCTTTGGCAAAGGAGCAGGATTGCCTGGCCTGGGAGAGAGAGCTGCAGCAGGCGAAAGAGGAGCTGCGGCAACTCGATGAGCAAATCCTATCCAAAACCTCTGCGCAGTCCAAACTTGATGGAAACAAGGGCATTTTGCTTAGGCTCAGTGCTGATCTGGCTGCCTATATGGCAAACAAATCGAGCGAAGAAGATGGAGCAGTTGAGGAGCATGGTTCTGAGGAAGATAGAGAAATGAGCAGGTCAATCAAGCAAGCTCTAGCATCAGCCAGAATGGAGCTTGAGGATGTTAGAGGAAACATTGCAAAAACAAATGATGAAGCCAACTTAATACGAGCTGTTGCAGAATCGCTAAGTTCGGAGCTGGAGAAGGAGAAAGCTTCACTTGTTACATTGCAGCAGAGGGAGAGCATGGCGTCCATCACAGTTTCCTCTCTAGAAGCCGAGCTCAGTAGAACAAAACAAGAGATAGAAATGGCGTACACCAAGGAAGCAGAAAGCAGAGCAAAAATGGCGGACATTCCAAAAATGCTGCAGCGAGCAGCCCAGGAGGCAGATGACGCCAAGGTGGCAGCACATTCGGCACGAGAAGAACTGATGAAGTCCAAGGAAGAAGCCGAGCAAGCCAAGGCCGCTGCCACGACTGCGGAGGTCAGGCTACGTGCAGCTTTGAAAGAAATAGAGGCGTCTAAGGCATCCGAGAGGCTGGCACTAGTGGCAGCTCAAGCATTGCAAGAGAGCGAGGAGGCTACAAGCTCTGAAGATTCTCCGAGAGTGACACTTCCGGTAGGCGAATACCACCTTCTTAGCAAGAGGGTTCATGAAGCCGAAGAGCTCGCCAGCGAAAGGGTGGCGGCATCGTTGGCGCAAATAGAGCTGGCGAAAGAGTCTGAGTCAAGGAGCCTGGAGAGACTTCTTGAAGTATCCGGGAGTGTGGACCAAAAGAAGGATGCTCTGAAAATCGCATCGCAGAGGGCTGCCATGGCAGAGGAGGGGAAACTTGGCGCCGAGGCGCAGTTGAGGAAATGGAGATCTGAACACAAGCAGCTTCGAAAAGCTCATGAAGCTGCAAAACATGCATCTAGTCCTTTGAGTACTCCATTTGCTGGATACAAGGAGGCCTCTTACAAGGAAAATAAGGAAGTCCTTACAGAAGCAATATCATATATGTCAGATAATAGCATGGGTGGATTTGTTTCGGACAAGAAGCTACGGAAAAAGAAGACGCTTTTCCCCCAGATGTCCACCCTTTTCTCTAGAAAGGTGCAGACACAAACATAAAAATGACCATGTGTACACACACACGTATCTTGTTTTCCATTGTACAGCATAAAATTGTAAATGGTGTATGAAGTAAATAAGGTTGTTTTGCGAAGCCTTGCGATTTGTTGTAGACACCTACAGCTGAGGGCATACCATGTGTCTGTGAATGATGTTTGAAAACTGTAGATGCTTAAATCCATATATATGAAATATGAATTGCTCGGCATCTTCCGATGCCATTGGTATTATAATTTTTTTTTGAAAAGGGGGATTCCCCGGCCTCTGCATCAGATCGATGCATACGGCCTCTCTTATTAAACAAATAAACAGGTTCTGAACAAAGGTCTTACAGAAAAAGGAACCAAAGCAGCCTATAGCTCACCTAGAGCATCGACTGCAAGGCAGAAATGAGATAAGCCACAACCCGGCTGGCAAAATAGCAGATAGGTAAACTAAACTCCTATCCTATTACATGATCGCCATCCAAACCGGTTGAAGATATCCCGCGCTACCGTCTCCCACCGGACAGATCCAGTAACCAAACGCTCCCTGGCCTCCGTCGGAGTGAGTAAGGACCAAGTACGGATCAGCGCCGTAGCCCGGAATAACACCTGCAAAAAATGAATATTTGTTGTCCTGTTAAAAACCAAATCATTCCTGCAATTCCAAATTGCCCATAATAACGCACATACTCCTACACGAATGTGTCTGGCTGTTTCGGACTCAATCCCAAACAGCCACGCCCCAAATAACGTGTTTATCGATCTCGGTGGAGTAATATTAAAGGCAATTTGCACAATGCGCCACAACCCTTGTGCCAACGGGCAATCAAAAAATAAATGCTTGATAGTCTCATCCCGATCACAGAAACTACACCTAGTAGATCCTGTCCAGTTGCGCTTAACTAGATTGTCCTTTGTAAGAATAACTTGTTTATGCACAAACCACATAAACACTTTAATTTTCAAAGGAACCTTAACTTTTCAGACCTCCTTAGTCGTAGGTATCACAGATGAATTAATAATATCCATATACATCGATTTTACCGTGAACACAACAGTTTTAGTTAGTTTCCAACACAACTGGTCGGGCGGAGGATTTAGCTGAACGTCCATCAGCCTACGGACCAAGTGAAGCCATGCTTCCCATCGAGGTCCAACAAGCACTCTCCTAAACTGCATGTTTAGAGCAATAGACTGCATCACCGTCGCAACAAGAGCGTCCCTATGCTGAACAATACGATATAGTGTTGGATATTGTGTAGCCAAAGGCGCGTCACCCAGCCACGTATCCTCCCAGAATCGCGTATCATCTCCATTACCAACAATACATCTCGTTCTGTTGAAGAAAGCGGCCTTAACCCTCATGAGCCCTTTCCAGAACGGCGAATGACTTGGGATAAAGTCTTTGAGTGCAGATATTTACTACGTAAAATCTGCGCCCAAGTTGCCTCTGTCTCAGACGACAACTTAAACAGCCACTTACTAAGGAGGCATCTGTTTTTGACTTCAAGGTTTTCAATACCAAGTCCTCCTTGGTCCTTTGGTCTGCAGATAATATCCCATTTGGCCAATCTGTACTTCCTCTTAGACTCATCACTCTGCCAAAAGAAGCGAGAACGATAAAAGTCTAGCCTTTTCCTCACCCCCACTGGTACCTCGAAGAAAGATAACAGAAACATAGGTAAACTCGTGAGCACCGAGTTAATCAGAATCAACCGGCCTCCATAAGACATGAGTTTTCCTTTCCAACAGCTTAGTTTCTTCTCAAATCTATCCTCGATGCACTTCCACTCACCATTCGTTAACTTACGATGGTGTATTGGAATACCAAGATATGTGAAAGGTAGAGACCCAATTTCACACCCAAACAATTGTGTATAAGCTTCCTGTTCGTCTTTGGCTCTACCAAAACAGAACAACTCGCTTTTATGGAAATTAATCTTCAGCCCAGACAATTGTTCAAAAAGGCATAACACTAGCTTCATGTTCCTCGCTTTGGCCAAATCATGTTCCATAAAAATGATTGTATCATCAGCGTATTGCAGGATGGACAGACCACCATCCACCAGATGAGGCACCACTCCCTCCACCTGACCGGCCTCTTTGGCCCTCCCAATCAGGATCGCTAACATATCAACCACAATATTGAACAAAATAGGCGACATAGGATCGCCCTGTCTCAGACCCTTGTGCGTTCGGAAGTAGTGGCCTATGTCATCATTAACTTTAATGCCAACACTGCCTTTTTGCGTGAAAGTTTCCACTTGATGTCTCCAGCGCTCATCAAAACCCTTCATTCGTAGAGCTTGCTGGAGGAACGGCCATTTGACTTTATCATAGGCCTTCTCGAAATCCACTTTGAAAATAACCCCATCTAGTTTTTTCGTATGAATTTCATGTAGCGTTTCATGAAGAACGACAACCCCTTCGAGGATGTTCCTATCCGGCATGAAAGCCGTTTGAGAAGGTTGAACTACAGCGTGCGCTATCTGAGTAAGCCTGATCGTGCCAACCTTGGTAAATATTTTGAAACTGACGTTGAGAAGGCAGATAGGCCGAAATTGCTCAATTCTCACGGCATCTGTTTTCTTAGGCAACAACGTTATCGTTCCAAAATTAAGTTGGAACAGCTGCAAATGTCCCGAGAACAAATCATGGAACATCGGTATCAGGTCCCCTTTGATAATATGCCAACACTTCTTGTAAAACTCAGCCGGGAAACCATCCGGCCCCGGTGCCGTATTACTTTTCATCTTGGCAATAGCCTCGAAAACTTCCTTTTCCGAGAAAGGGGCAGTTAACACATCATTCTCCACAGAAGTAAGTTGAGGAATATCGCTAACCCTAGACTCATCCAGGGATAGGCAGCTCTCCTCTGGTGGTCCAAACAACCGTTTATAGTATTCAGTAATGTAGATTTTCAGGTTGTCCTGGCCGACTATTGTACCCTCATCTTGCTCTAGCTGGAAGATCCTCTTCTTCCGGTGCTTGCCATTGGCAATCATGTGGAAGAACTGAGTATTCGCATCCCCCTGGACAACTTTTCTCACCTTTGCCCGCAATGCCCACTTTAACCTTTCTGGCTTTCTGTATAACCAAACAGAGGAGAGTGTAAGAGCCAAGATTCAGCAAATTAAGGCAAAATAAGGGGCAGGTAACTGCAGAATGATTGGGACGTCCATCACCCAGGGTTGATGCGATGAGAAGATTTTCCAGAATTGCTAACACATGCAAATAGAAGAATAATGTCACGACAATAGCAGGAAAATACTGATGTAAAGTATAAATAAACACTATTGGATAATCAACAAAAGATCATCCTTACCCTGTAGGTTGTAGCTGTAGGTCTGCAACACTTACGATAAATATATCCAAAATAATGTGCTACCCAGCCAAAATAATATCCCCTTTCCCTCTCTCTCTATAAAGAGATAACCAACATAAGCGTTGATGGGCTTACTTGTGAACGCTTGAGTTCAAAAGATAGCGATTTTCTCACTGCAGAATTTTCCTTTGGGGAAATCAAATCTGTTTGATGTGAAATATAACAAGGCAGCTAGCCCTGATGGGTTCTCTGCTGAATTTTATCAGGTGTTTTGGGAAGTGTTTTTTCGCAACAAAATAATAATAACTGGGAAGTGGTTAAATATGATCTCAAAGATATATTTGATAGGTTTCACAGGGGGATTTGGATGTTGAGAGGCTGAATCATGGGATTGTTTCTCTAATTTCAAAAGTGTCATATAGTGATACAGAAAATCAGACCTATTTTTGCTACATGTAAGTTATAAGATACTAAGATTTTGGCAAAAAGACTGGGTCTAATAGTTGCTAGAGTGGTGTCTGACGCCCAAACTGGTTTTTATTAAAGGGTGGTACATTGTGGAAGGAGTGGTGCAACTCCATGAAACTTTGCATGAAATTTCAAAAAGCAATCAGGTCTTCTGCTAAAAATTGATTTTGAAAAGGCATATGACAAGATCAAATGGATTCGCACTTTCTGTATCAAATTATGCAAAAGAAAAGCTTTGGTAATAAATGGGGTAATTGGATCATGAATATAGTCAGGGGAAGTGTGGCTATCAAGGTCAATGACTGGGTGGGACCTACCTGCTTTCAAGGGGTTAAGACAGGGAGATTCCTTGTCACCTCTTCTTTTTTATCTTATTGTCGATGGGCTAGCTATGCTTATCAAGTGAGCACAATGAAATGGTTTGATCAGAGGCATTATACCACATCTGCTGGAGGATGGCCTTGCTATACTGGAGTCTACTGATGATACCATATTTCTTTCGAAAGATGATCTGGAGAGTGCTAAAAATATGAAACTTGCTTTATGTATTTTTGAGCAAGTATCTGGACTGAAAATAATTTTCACAAGAGTGAAATTTATTTTCTGGAAATGCTATGCCAAGGAAACTATAGTGAGAATATCACCTATGAGATTGGTGATTGCCCTTACATGCATGCCGATGTGAAAAGGATAAGTAATGCTTATGGGATCCTGTAGATGAGAGAATTGAGAAGGTAATATAATGTCAATTGAGATAGGGCTACTTTAATTATTGTTTGCTTAAGCAGTGCCCCATTGTTTATGCTTTCATTTCTGGAAGCACCCAAAGGGTTTTTGAAGAGATGAGATCAGCACAGAGCCAGAATATTGTGGCAAGAACTAAATATTACAAGAAATAACACCTAGTTAATTGGCCTACTGTGTGTTTGCCAAAAGACAGTGGGTCCTTTTTTGGTTGCTATGCCTCCTGGAATTGCATGAACGCCATGTCTTGTAGACCGCCAAGATCGGCGTCTGGTGTTTGGAAAAGGCCCACAAAGATATGGTCAATCCGACGAAGAGGGCGATGCAATAGGACCCCCGAAATTCATGAATTGAGGATAACTAGCCAAACAAACTCGATGAAAATGCCAAACAACAAGCACCAAATGTGGAAGCCTTTGGCAGAAGAGAACTCAAACCAACTTAACTCTCAAATTGAAACATAATCCACTCGACCGGTCTATCTATCCAATCAAATCCAACAACAAAGTACTAGACAAGATGGAGTTCTTCTACTTGATGATGTCTTGATCATCCCCACAAGGTGGAGGTCTTGGCCTTGATCATCTCCCATGGGGAGGCCTCGAAGAGGGAAGGCACTTGGCCCTCGATGTCTAGTCATATTTTCTAATACCATAAGGGTTGAGTTTGGATTTAGGTTTGTGGAATGTGATGCACCATTGAATGTGTTGCTCCACATATCAGCGCATCTTGGTCCAATGAAATAGCTGGAGAGCATCAAGTAAGTATTCTTTACTCCAAAATGTCCCATCAAGATGCATCTATGGTATACAGCCGACTTGGGAATACATAGTTTGTTAGCTCTAAAGAGAAATCCTTCATGCAAATAATAATTCTCCAACCTTTACCCTCTTTGATATATGAAAAAGGAATACCAAAAGTAGGAGTCCAAGCATATAAGTCCTTCACACATTTAAGGTCCAACACTGAAACCTCGAGTATATAAAATAAGGGTCATTTTGTGTGAAAGAGCATCCTCCAACATTTTCCTTGCCTTTTTTATGTTCACCACATAAGAAAATGGTTCAATAAATTCAGGCCACTTTACCTGTGCTTTAGTTTATCTTGGCCCTCAAGATACTTCAAGGAGTTCATGATCGGAGTGAATAACAAAATCCTTAGGCCAGAGTTAGTGCTTCCAAACCTCAAGCACACGAACTAACACATAGATCATTGTCATAGATGGGGTAATTAAGTTCACCGTATAATTTTCCACTATAATGTGCTACCGGCATACTTTGTTGCATAAGAACGTCGGGTATCCCGATCCTATAAGCATCACACTCATTCTCAGAAGTTATTTCTAAATATGGAAGGACAAGCAATTGTTCTTGATCTTGACACAACATAAGTATGTGATTGACTTGCTTCATCATGCTCATATGGACAATTGCAAGCCTACGTCCACACCTATGCCAGTCAGTGAAAAAGTTGTCTGATTTTGGTGTCCCTCTCATAGATGGGATTGTGTTCAAATACAAGAGTATAGTAAGTGGGTTGCAGTATCCTACGTTGACAAGACTAGATATTTCCTTTGATGTTAATAAAATACATCACTTCTTGTCAAAACCAATGTTCATTGGGAAGCAGTCAAATCAATTTTGAGGTATATCAAGGGTATGCAAACTAGATAGGGTAGGGGCAATGTTTGGATTGCGGATCTTGGTATCAGTGAGCTAGACAGGGTAGGGGCAAGGTTTACCTGGACTAATAGACATGTGGCTCCTACCCAGAGCGTACTTGACCGGGTGTTTATGTCCTTGGAGTGGGAACTTCGGTTTCCCCTAGCGACCCTACAGGCTATAACGCAGATAGACTCCGATATGTGCCCCTCCTCCTATCGTCGAGGGATGAACAGACGTGACCTCCACCATGTTTCCGGTTCAAAACCTTCTGGCTTTGCCAGCCAGGTTTTATACCGACAGTAAAGGACCACTCGGTGGGCTGAGCCTCACCGATGTATGTCGGTACTGGATGAGTGGCATCACCCAGCCAAGCGCTCTCGACAATTCATGAAGGGCTAGGGTGCTAACATGGGGCACGATCTTCAGATCCATAAGGGGACCCTACTTGCGGAGATTCAGGCTCTAGACCTCCGAGCCGATGGCGTTGGACTCTCTGCTGACTAGTGGGTACTCCGATATAGGCTCGAAGATGCTCTGATGGACCTCTACGCCAAGGAGGAGGAGTACTGGAGGCAAAGGGGATCCATTAACTGGATCCTATTTGGTGATGCCAACACGGCCTACTTCCAGGCCATTGCTAACGGCTGCCATAGGCGATGCACCGTACCCCTGTTATGGGATGGTGATCAAATGATCCAGGACCCAGAAGAGCTCTGGTGCCATGTGGACGGTTTCTACAAGGCATTGTTTGTGGAACGGCCTAGAGGGGGCATCGCCCTAGCAAAGAATATTTGGACGGCTCCACAACGAGTATCGCTTGAGGAGAATAACACCGTCCTAGCTCCCTTTGATGAACCAGTGGTGGAAGCCTTCATCAAAATTATGAACCCAACGTTGGCACCGGGACCGGATGGATTTCCCGTTAGATTATTTCAGGTGTTATGGTCTACCATCAAGGAGGACATACTTGCCTTGTTCCTCGAATTATAGAGGAATGCTAGATGTTTCCCGTCTGAACTATGGAATTATTTCTTTGATTCCGAAAGTTCTGGGGGCAGCGGATATTCGGCAGTTCTGCTCGATCACAGTTATCAATGTGATATTTTGGGTTCTGGCCAAAGGGTACACCACTAGGGTGGCCCTTCTGGCCCCTCAGAAATTTCATCTGAATCAGTCGGCGTTCATTAAGGGCCGATATATCTTGGATGGGGTCTTTGTCCTCCATGAGGTTATTCATGAAGTGAAATGGAAACGCTTGCGAGCAGTTTTCTTTAAGATCGACTTCCATAAGGCATATGATACCGTCCATTGGTCCTTCCTTCGGGAATTGATGTTGAAGCGGGTCTTCGACCACCATTGGTAACACGGCTTATGCAGCTGATGGCGAGCGGACGCACGGTGATCAACATCAATGGAGAGGTTGCCCCCCTATTTCTAGATGTCTCAAGGGGTGCAACAGGGAGACCCTCTCTCCCCCTTTTTATTCAACCTAGTGGTTGACGCCCCAGCAGCTATGTTGGACCTAGCTAAAAGGACGGGTCATATCTAAGGTATTTGTCCTCACCTTATCAGGGAGGGAGGACTGACCCATCATTAATACACCGACCACACATTCCTGATGGTCGAAGGCTCGGATGAGGACATTCAACATCTTAATTTCTTCCTCCCATGCTTTCAAGAAATGTCGGGATTGACAGTAAACTTCGCGAAGAGTGAAGTAATGGTGTTGGGATACTCTGAGGAGGAGACAAACCATATAACCACTCGACTTAACTATCGACTAGGGACCTTCCCGACTACCTATCTCGGCATGCCGATTAGCGATTCCCGTCTTCAGGAGAAGGACATTTGCCCTATTGTGTCTAGAGTTCAACATCGGGTCGAACCATGGCAAGGGCGCTCGCTCTCCAAGGCATCTCGGGTAGTCTTGATCAACTCCTCCATGATTATCTTGTTGATGTACCTGATGGGATTCTATAGTCTTCATGAATCCCTCCATCAGGAGGTTGCGAAGTACCAGTCCCATTTTTTCTGGAAGGGAAAGGTTATAGACAGAAATACCACATGGTTAAGTGGTCCGAGATATGCAAACCCAAGGACCAGGGGGTCTTGGTGTCATCTCATCCAAGCGGATGAACATCGCCCTATTATCCAAGTGGTTATGGCGCATTGAGTCCGACGATGGGAGATTATGGCTAGAGATTATCCGCACAAAATATTTGTGTGGCCAACCATTAGCTTTCGTTCCTCGAGTAGACAGCTCCCAATTCCGGCAGTCGATCATTCAACTGTGACCGGTGTTACGGATAGGCTCTTCAATATGTGTTGGTTCAGGCACCAACACACTGTTCTAGTTTGACCCTTGGTCACGTGATTCCACCCATTAATGTTCTATGTATTTTTTTCAAATTGAGGACCAACTATGCTCCGAAAGTGAGAGAAGAGATCTGTCACTGTCCCATCGTTCCTGAGTAAGAAAACGGATGTGCTAACGCGCAAGACGGAGTCAAGGTGAGCCTTAGGGTCCAAAAATATTCCATTGGTGTCAGCTATTAGCGATTATTAAAAAGACCGTTTGCTGAATGGTTCTATGTACTCTTTTGTAGCTGCATCCGGCCGCAACTCATGGTGGCAGCAACTTTGGAGGATCTTGGGAACTTGGCCTTCAGCCTGCGGTCTTCTTGAGCGGGACCAATGGGATGAGTTGCTGGAGTGCATCCCCTCCACTCCCCCACCCTTGAGCATGATGCCATCTCTTGGCATCTCGAGCCGAGTAGAATCTTCTCAACCAAATCCCTATACCAAGCAGTGTTGGCTACTCCTGGTCCGATCAAACTAAATCTCCTATGGGAGATTCAGCTACCAACGAAGATTGTTATGTTCCTTTGGCAATGGGTCCACGGCCGCCTACATTCGGGTACAAAGGTGCTTAAATGCAATGGCCCTAGTGATGGGATATGCCCTCTTTGCGGAGTGCCGGAGGACTCCAATCACATATTCTTCCTTTACCCAGCAACGATTTTCCTCTGGAGCTGTCTCCGAGATGTGGTGGGAGGGAATTGGTGCCATAATAACCTCCCGGACATGTTCCGGGAGGTACTAGGCTTTCCTTGCGGGATACGCCCCTCCCTTTGGGTGACGGTGAGCGCTCTCGCATGGACCTTATGGAATGTGTGCAATAAACTTGTGATCAAGCATGCGATTCCACTTCGGGCGACTCACGCAATATACAAATTGTGTGGCTTCTTACAGCTCTGGCGACCACTTGGCAAGCGGTAGGATCGGGACAACATTGACTTCATCATGGCGGGACTTTGTTCTACTGCTAGCTCCATCGATCCGCCACCTCCACCACCTCCACTCAAGCCGGATTAGCTAGTAGTTCTCGGTTACTTGCAAGGGTTTGTTATGTTGTGCCCCCACCTTGACTTATTTGGTCCTTGTTGCACTCTCTTTGTTTTTTTTGAACCTTGATGTGGTTGGATGCTTGGTGTGGTTGCCTTATAATATAAAGTGGGGGGCCCTTTTTCTTCACGGTATGCAAACTATTGCGTCGCACATATGCCAATCGTCCTCTACATTTTGTAGTGTTATGGCCATAAATCAACAAGGGGATTTACTGTATTCTTAAACTTAATTCAAAGAGTTCTCACAAGAAATCTATGGTCTATTGCTTTGATGCTGTAGGCCTCTAGCACATAAGCCGAATACAAAGCTATAACCAGTGGGACAGCTGGAGCCACTTGGGTGCAGTCGACTTCTCAAAGAGCCAATCATTACTCAGTTTCGGCCTCCTGTGTTGTGGTGTGATAATCTAGGCGCCATATGCTTGACAGTTAATCATGTTTTTCATGCTCGAACAAAGCACAATAGAGTTGATTTTCATTTTGTCCCAGAGAAGGTTCCTCTAAGCACTCTCAAGATCCTTGCTTTGTGTCTTTTCTGCTGATGAAGTTGTTGACGGGTTGCTGAATGCTGATCGATGCTGCATCATTTTTATCAGACTTTTGGCTTGTATTCGTTGGTTATCTTAGTTGTCTTCTCGTACTTTGGCCTCGGCCCTTGCATCTTGTTGGTTGTGTTAGATCATTTATGTAACCAACCCAATGATATAATGGATCGGTAGTGGGTTAAGTCTTGAGGACTCTAGAAAGTTCCTTCAGTTTCCTTGAGTCTGTTCATTTGCTCTTCCTATAACTGATGTAATCCCTCATTGACATAAACACGAAGGTGTCCCTGCCTAGCGGCATACGTTTCCACCGAACGCTCCTACGAGCGCTTACATGGTAACAGAGCCACATAGCCTATATGGCTTCTTCTTCCTCCTCCATTCCCCACATCCTCAATCGGCAAGTCTCTGGAAAGCTCACAAGAGGGAACTATGTCTTGTTGAAGGCCCAAGTCCTGCCCCCAATCAGAGGTGCCATGCTTGCTGGTTATCTAGATGGGTTGCTTGAGGCGCCGCAGAAAACCATCACTACTACCATGGATGGTGTTAGTTAGGAAGCTATCAATCTAGCCTATGCTCAATGGGTCGCTCAAGATCAACAAGTTCTGGGGTACTTGTTCAATTCTCTCTCCAAGGAAGTGCTGACTCAGGTCGCATCATTGGAGAACGTTGTGGAACTTTGGGAAGCCCTCGAACAGATGTTCTCTTCCCAGTCTCATGCTCGTACCATCAATATCAGGATGGAGATGGCCAACATGCAGAAAGGGAACATGTCCGCTGCAGATTATTTCTCCAAGATGAAGGCCCTTGCGGATGAACTTGCATCTATAGGCAAGAAAATTGATGATGACGACCTGGTTTCTTACCTATTGGTAGGGCTGGACATCGAATACAATCCGTTGGTGGCTTCTCTTCTTGGGAGATCAGCAACTGATCCAATTACTCTCAACGACTTGTATGCACAACTCCTCAGCTATGACACACGCATGGAGATTCTTCACTCTGGAGGCACCGGTGGTCCTGGATTTCAAGTCAATTCCGTTGCTCGCCGAGGTTGTGGTGGATTTGGACAGCGTGGTGATACGTCTCCAATGTATTTATAATTTTTTATTGTTCCATGCTATTATATTATCTATTTTGGATGTTTTATATGCATTAATATGCTATATTATATTATTTTTGGGACTAACCTATTAATCTAGAGCCCAGTGTCAGTTTCTGTTTTTTCCTTGTTTTTGAGCTTCGTAGAAAAGGAATACTAAACGGAGTCCAAATGGAATAAAACTTCACTATGATTTTTGGGTGATTCCTCGGGACCCTACGCCGGCGCTTGCCTCCTTAGCACCAAAGAGTAAACTTGCTGCTCTATGCCCGCTGGTGCCCGCCTGGCCTTGGTCGTCATGGCTTGCGTCACCTCAATCTCATGAGGTGAGCACTTGCATAGAAATCTCCGCTCCTCAGGAGCCAACATGGGGAGGCCGCTCCCTCCAGAGGTCTTGATGTCGCCCACCTCGTGAGGCTTGGCCCCTCGCAATGGTCTTATCTCGGAAGTGTCATAGACGGGCCTTACCAGACCGTAGACGGAGCCACGCCATGGGCCGCAGGCAGGCAAGTCTGGGTACCCTGGTTCCGAGAACGCCAATAGTAGCCCCCGAGCCCAAGGCACCCTCGGACTTGGCTTCGAGGAAATGCTAAAGGACAAGGGCAAAGCGCCATGGGCCCCAATCGCCTGCGGACCGCCGACACGTGGCGCTTGATGGGACGTGGGCGTCTTCACTTCCCCACGCCGCCTCGGTGATGTCTGCTAGAACTACGTCGGTATTTCCCCAAAGAGGAAGGGATGATGCAGTATAGCGGCGGTAGGTATTTTCCTTAGTGATGAGACCAAGGTTATCGAAGTAGTAGGAGAACCTCCTCACACCATGTAAACAACACCTGCACACAAATAACAAATACTCACAACTCGACGAGTTAAAGGGGTTGTCAATACCTTTCAGGTACGACACCTCAAGATAGGCAAATAACATGAGTAAAAGTGGTAGATAGGATAGATAGATCGCGGAACAAATAAATTACAACAAGTTATTTTTGTATTTTTGGTTTAATAGATCTGAAAATAAATGCAAAGGAAAATAGATCGCAAAGGCAAATATGATGAAAAGAGACCCGGGGGCCATAGGTTTCACTAGTGGCTTCTCTCGAGAAAAATAGCAAATGGTGGGAAAACAATTACTGTTGGGCAATTGATAGAACTTCGAATAAGCATGATGATATCCAGGCAATGATCATTATATAGGCATCACGTCCAAGATTAGTAGACCGACTCCTGCCTGCATCTACTACTATTACTCCACACATCGACTGCTATCCAGCATGCATCTAGTGTATTAACTTCATGAAAAAATGGAGTAATGCAATAAGAACAATGACATGATGTAGACAAGATCTATTTATGTAGAAATAGACCCCATAATAGATCCCATCTTGTTATCCTTAATAGCAACAATACATACTTGTCGTTTCCCCTTCTATCACTAGGATCAAGCACCGTAAGATCGAACCCATCACAAAGCACCTCTTCCCATTGCAAGATAAATAGATCAAGTTGGCCAAACAAAACCCAAATATCAAAGAAGAAATACGAAGCTATAAGTAATCATGCATATAAGAGATCAAAGAAGACTCAAATAACTTTCATGGATAAAAACATAGATCTGATTATAAACTCAAAGTTCATCGGATCCCAACAAACACACCGCAAAATGGCTTACATCATATGGATCTCCAAGAGACCATTGTATTGATAATCAAGAGAGAGAGAGAGAGAGAGAGAGAGAGAGAGAGAGAGAGAGGAAGCCATCTAGCTACTAACTATGGACCCGTAGGTCTACAAAGAACTACTCACGCATCATCAGAGAGGCACCAATGGAAGTGGTGAACCCCTCCGTGATGGTGTCTAGATTGGATCTGGTGGTTCTGGACTCTTCGGTGACTGGAATTGATTTTCGTCGACTCTCCTAGGGTTTCTAGAATATTGGGGTATTTATAGAGCAAAGAGGCAGTTCAGGGGGCACCCGAGGTGGGCACAACCCACCTGGGAGTGCCTGGGCCTCCATGCGCGCCCTGGTGGGTGCTGCCCCCCTCGAGGCACCCCCAGGTGCTTCCTTGGCCCACTAGATGTCTTCTGGCCCAGAAAAATCCTTAAGAAGTTTCTTTGCGTTTGGACTCCATTTGGTATTGATTTCCTGTGATGTAAAAAACATGCAGAAAACAACAACTGGCACTGGGCACTATGTCAATAGGTTAGTACTAAAAATGATATAAAATGACTATAAAATGATTGTAAAACCAATATATTTTTTCATTTTTTTTCAAAGGATAGTGCGTCATTACTAGTTTTAACTAGTAATGGCGCACCACACCCTCGGTGCTTACTAGTTTTAACTAGTAATGGCGCACCACACCCACGGTGGGCCATTACTAACTTTGACCAAAAATTTCACCAAATGCAACCCCCCGGTGGACCACCTTTTCAGTTTAAAAAAAAAAGAAAATGATGGAAATCTAAAAAAAATAAAAGAAAATAAGTTTCCCATGTGCTATGTGGTCTAGTTGTTGGGAAAATTTACAAATATGAATTTCGAATTTATTTGCAAAATCTCTCTGGAATTTAGTAAAATGGGCATAACTTTTGCATACAAACTCGGATTAAAAAGTTTTTTGTATGAAAAATCATCTACTCGAAAAGTTACATCCGAATTCGGCTGGGGGAACCCCGTTGAAGATTTTTAGTATCCCAAAAAACCTAACAGAAAAAAGTTATGATACTTTTAAGATCTGGAGGCGGGAAAAATGAAAAAATAAATAAATTTAGTAATGGCGCACCATTTGCTAGGTGCGCCACTAGTAACAGAAAAAAATTGGTTTCAATTTTTTTGTTGGAAAAAATGTTCAAAATATGATACGTAATATGACCGGGAAGTTTGAAATATTTTTTCAAAATTTCATCACATTCATGAACATGACAAAGTCCTAGATATCAGCAAGGTTTAATATGATTAATATGATAGATATATCAACAAGTGCCTGTTAAGTGAGCTGGTGCTGGGGTTGGATAGAACTGAGAAGTTAAGCATGCTCGGGCTGGAGTAGTCTGACGATGGGTGACCTTCCGGGAAGTTTGACCATGGAGTGCGATTTAACTTGAGATTAAGCATATTGACCCAAGATTAAGCCATAGTGACCTGAGATTAAGAAAACAACAAAAAAAATCTTGAAAAAAATTGAAATTTCTTTTCTGATTTTTTTTAAAAAATTGTTATTAATGGCGCACTTCTACGTGGTGCACCAATACTAAGTCAGATAGTAATGGCCACACTAGAGGTGCGCAATTACTATCTGTGATAGTAATCACACACCAAATATGCGCCATTACTATTTATTAGTAGTGGCGTGATAATAGTGGCGCACCTATAGTGCGCCATTAATAGCCAAAATAGCTACGCCACTAACAACCTTTTTTCTAGTAGTGCATAGTGTCCCTTAGTTGGTGCTTTATAAGAGAAGATGGAGACTCAAATTCAAAATAAAAATTGCATAAGTAAAAGAAAGGCCCTTCGCAGAGGGAAGTAGGGATTTGTAGAGGTGCCACAACTCAAAGCTTAAATTGAGAGATAAAAATATTTTTGAGAAGCATACTTTTCCCACCTACGAAAGTGACTTAGAGATCCCAACACTTTCCATGCTAGATACATCATAGGCGGTTCCCGAACATAAAATAAAATTTATTCGTTTTCCACCATTACTTTCACTTTCCATGGCTAACCGTATCCACGGGTGCCCTCCATACCAACACTTTCCAAGGAATTTATTATTTGACAACATAAAGTAAATTCATTTTTCATTTCAGGACTGGGCATCCATAATACCTTTGCCGTACTCTCGTGCAATGACAAGTGAATAAACACCAATCGTGAGAATAACACATCTAGCATGGAAAATATTGGTCACCGTTCACCGCGTCGCGAGCGGTAGAGTACACAAAAGAGAAATTTATTTTGAAAATTAGAGATGGCAGATGCAAATTTTCTTAGAACGACATGGAAATACCACATATAGGTAGGTGTAGTGGACTCATAAGGCAAAACTGGTTTAAAGGGTTTTGGATGTACAAGTAGTGATCATACTTAGTGCAAAATGAAGGCTAGCAAAAAGATTGAGAAGCGACCAACCAAAAAGCAAAAAATCGCGTACCCAAGCATTAAGCATAAGTAACACCGAATAATGCACCATAAGTAGGATATAAATTTCATTGAATAACTATTGACTTTCGTGCTTGCATAGGGAATCACAAACCTTAACACAAATATTCTTAGTAAAGCACAATTACTCATCAACATGACTCACATATCATATCGTCATATCTCAAAACCATTACTAAGAATCAAGTTTATTTTGTCCAATGATCTTAATGAAAGTTTTTATTATATCCTCCTTGGATATCTATCACTTTGGGACTATTTTCATATGTTTCTTTTGATGACCTCAAACAAATATAAGTGAAGATCATGAGCATAATTTTTCTTTCTCTCAAAATAATCTAAGTGAAGCAAGAGAGAATTCCTTAAACTTTACTAACCCCCAACTAAATCTAAGTTAAGCATGATAGCATTTCTTCAAAAATAACAAAGCACACCGTGCTAAAAAATATATAAGTGAAGCACTAGAGCAAATCAATGGCTCTAAAAATTTAAGTGAAGCATAGGAGCAAGCATAGCATAATTTTTGGGTCTCTAAAAAAGGTGTGTTCAGTAAGTATTAAATACTTGAAACACAAAGCAAAACAAGCAAAGACTCATATCATACAAGACACTCCAAGCAAAACTCATAATATGTGACGAATAAAAATATAGTTTCAAGTAAAATACCGATGGTTGTTAGAAGAAAGCGGGGATGCCACTCGGGGGCATTCCCAAGCTTAGTTGCTTGCTAATTATTTGAATATTATCTTGGGGTGCCTCAGGCATCCCCAAGCTTAGCCTTTTGCTAATCATTATTTCTTCATCCATCGTAAGATCACCCAAAACTTGAAAACTTCAATCACACAAAACTCAACAAAACCTTTGTGAGATCCGTTAGTATGAGAAAGCAAACCACTACTATAAGTACTATAGAAAACATATTCATGTTTTGTTTTTGCATTATATATACTGTATTCTAACTTTTCTATGGCAAAAACTCATCAAAGAAAACCATAGAATCATCAAAACAAGCACACAACACAAAAAAAAACAGAATCTGTCAAAAACATAACAATCTGTATCAATCTGACTATTTCGAATACTTATAAAACTCAAAAAAATCTTAAATAAATTTTTTGACGTGAGAAATTTGTCTATTAATCTTTTGCAAAATGAATCAACTCAAAAGCACTCTTCTGTTAAAAATGAAAAATAATCTTGTGAGTGAAAAAGTTTCTGTTTTTCAGCATGACCAAATCAACTTTTACCCAAATCTTCCCAAAGGCCTTGCTTGGCGCAAACATTAATTTAAACCAAAAAAACATATCTAATCAGAGGCATAATTTGGCAAACACTCAAGAACAGAAATAAAAAGACAAAAATAAATTTTTTTCATTGTGTGGCCTCCCAACAAGCTCTTTCTTTTATAGCCTTTAAGACTGGCTTTGAGATTTCAATGATGCTCACGTGAAAGAAAATAACTGAAACACAAAGAGAGCATCATAAAACATGTGCCAAACATATTTAAGTCTAACATACTTCCTATGCATAGGAATTTTATAAGCAAACAAATTATCAAGACAAGAAATATTTAGCATATGCAAGGAAGAAAGAAACAATAGCAATCTCAACATAACGAGAGGTAATTTAGTTACATGAAAATTTCTACAACCATATTTTCCTCTCTCACAATAATTACATGTAATATCATAATCAAATTCTACTTATATCTATCATAGAAAATTTTCTCTTCATGATCTACATGCATGCAAAGTTGACACTCTTCCAATATAGTGGGATTATCATCAAATAAAGTCATGACCTCTCCGAACCCACTTTTATCAAAAATTTCATAAGATTGAACACTCTCCAAATATGTGGGATTATTTTTACCTGGAGTTGACACTCTTCCAAACCCACTTTCAATATTATTGCAAACATATTCATCATGAGGCTTAAATAAACTATCAAGATCATAAGAATCATCATCACCCCAATCATGATCATTGCAATAAGTAGCGGACATAACAAAGCAAGCATCCGCAAGCTTGGGGTTTTTCATATCATTAGCACAATTTACACTGATAGGGTTTATGTTAAAATCATTGCAATCATGCTTTTCATTAAAAGATCTATCACGAATCACTTCATAAATTTCTTCATCACAATTTGCAGATTCACGAATCTCAAGCAAAACTTCATGAAGATAATCTAGTGCACTCAACTCACTAGCAATTGGTTCATCATGATTGGATCTTTTAATAAGATTAGCAAGTGGATGGGGATCCATATCAATAGATTTTAGCAAGCGAAGATGCAAGCATATAGAAGGCACATGGCAACATAAGCAAAGATAACAAACAAGATCGCACGCAAAAACAGATCTGGTGAGAAAACGACGAACGAAAAAGAGGGCGAATAAAACGACAAATTTTTGTGAAGTGGGGGAGATGAAAACGAGAGGCAAATGACAAATAATGTAAATTGCGAGGAGATGAGATTTGTGATTAGGAACCTAGTTGATGTCGAAAATCCTGCCCGACAACGACGCCAGAAATTCCTTTTGATGTCTACTAAAACTATGTCGGTATTTCCCCAAAGAGGAAGGGATGATGCAGTATAGTGATGGTAGGTATTTCCACAGTGATGAGCCCAAGGTTATCGAACCAGTAGGATAACCTCCTCACACCACGTAAACAACCTGTGCACACAAATAACAAATACTCGCAACCGACGTGTTAAAGGGGTTGTCAATCCGTTTTGGGTACGACGCCTCAAGATAGGCAAATAACCTGAGGTAAAAGTAGTAGATAGGATAGATAGATCACGGAATAAATAAATTACATCAAGGTATTTTTGTATTTTTGGTTTAATAGATATGAAAATAAATGCAAAGGAAAATAGATCGCAAAGGTAAATATGATGCAAAGAGAACCGAGGGCCATAGGTTTCACTAGTGGCTTCTCTCGAGAAAAATAGCAAATGATGGGAAAACGATTACTGTTGGGCAATTGATAGAACTTCAAATAATCATGAGTATATACACGCAATGATCATTATATAGGCATCACCTCCAATTAGTAGACCGACTCCTGCCTGCATCTACTACTATTACTCCACACATTGACCGCTATCCAACATGCATCTAGTGTATTAAGTTCATGGAAAAATGAAGTAATGCAATAAGAACGATGACATGATGTAGACAAGATCTATTTATGTAGAAATAGACCCCATAATAGGTCCCATCTTGTTATCCTTAATAGCAACGATACATACGTACCATTTCCCCTTCTGTCACTTGGATCAAGCACCGTAAGATCGAACCCATCACAAAGCACCTCTTCCCATTGCAAGATAAATAGATCAAGTTGGCAAACAGAACCCAGATATTGGAGAAGAAATACGACCCTATAAGTAATCATGCATATAAGAGATCAAAGAAGACTCAAATAACTTTCATGGATAAAAACATAGATCTGATCATAAACTCAAAGTTCATCGGATCCCAACAAACACATTGCAAAAAGGCTTACACCATATGGATCTCCAAGAGACCATTGTATTGATAGTCAGGAGAGAGAGAGAGAGAGAGAGAGAGAGGAAGCCATCTAGCTATTAACTACGGACCCGTAGGTCTACAAACAACTACTCACGCATCATCGGAGAGGCACCAATGGAAGTGGTGAACCCCTCCGTGATGGTGTCTAGATTGGATCTGGTGGTTCTGGACTGCGGTGGCTGGAATTGATTTTCGTCGACTCTCTAAGGGTTTCTGGAATATTGTGGTATTTATAGAGCAAAGATGCAGTTCAGGGGGTACCCGAGGTGGGCACAACCCAGCTAGGCGCACCTGGGCCTCCAGGCGTGCCCTGGTGGGTGCTTCCCCCTCGAGGCACCCCCAGGTGCTTCCTTGGCCCACTAGATGTCTTCTGGCCCAAAAAAATCCTCAAGAAGTTTAGCTGCGTTTGGATTCCGTTTGGTATTGATTTCTTGCATGTAAAAACATGCGGAAAACATCAACTGGTACTGGGCACTATTAGGTTAGTACCAAAAATGATATAAAATGATTGTAAAACATCCAAGAATGATAATATAACAGCATGGAACAATAAAATATTATAGATACGTTGGAGACGTATCACTCGACAACTACCCGGCGTGACAACTGCCTGGTGCATGCAGAAAGGCCATGATGGCTCGGAGCGCGAGTGGCCGGCGGTTGGCCTTCTTCCGGCTATAAATGGGGCGAGGGGCAGAGCCCCCATCCCATCTTCATCCTCTTGTTGCCCGCTCCTTCTTCTTCCTCTTTGTCCCGTCTTCATGCAAGTGCGCCCATGGCTTCAGTGAGGAGGTTTTCTGCCACGGAAAATGGAAAGGCCCCCTGATACGTCTCCACCGCATCTACTTTTCCAAACTCGTTTGCCCTTGTTTTGGACTCTAATTTGCATGATTTGAATGAAACTAACCCGGACTGACTCAGTTTTTTGCAGAATTGCCATGGTGTTATTTTTGTGCAGAAATAAAAGTTCTCGGAATGACTTGAAACTTCACGGAGATGATTTTTGGAATTAATAAAGATATTAGCAAAAGAATCAACCAAATGGGGCCTACACCCTAGCCACATGGGTGGGGTGCGCCCTCCGCCCTTGTGGGCCCCCCGGACCTCCACCGACCTCAACTCCAACTCCATATATTCATGTTCGGGGAGAAAAAATTAAAGAGATGGATTCATCACATTTTACGATACGGACCTGCCACCAAGCCCTATTCTTCCTCGGGAGGGCAGATCTGGAGTCCGTTTCGGGCTCCTGAGAGGGGAAATTGCCCCCGTCGTCATCATCAACCATCCTCCATCACCAATTTGATGATGCTCACTGCCGTGCCTGAGTAATCCCATCATTGGCTTGCTGGACGGTGATGTGTTGGATGAGATTTACCATGTCATCGAGTTAGTTTTGTTAGGGTTTGATCCCTACTATCCACTATGTTCTAAGATTGATGTTGCTATGACTTTACTATGCTTAATGCTTGTCACTAGGGCCCGAGTGCCATGATTTCATATCTGGACCCATTATGTTTTCATGAATATATTTATGTTCTTGATCCTATCTTGCAAGTTATAGTCACCTACTATGTGTTATGATTCAGCAACCCCGGAGTGACAATAGTCGGGACTCTTCCTGGTGATGACCATAGTTTGAGGAGTTCATGTATTCAGTAAGTGCTAATGCTTTGGTCCGGTACTCTATTAAAAGGAGGCATTAATATCTCTTAGTTTCCAATAGGACCCCGCTTCTACGGGAGGGTAGGACAAAAGATGGCATGCAAGTTCTTTTCCATAAGCAGGTATGACTATATTCGAAATACATGCCTGAATTATATTGATGAATTGGAGCTAGTTCTGTGTCACCCTGTGTTATAAATGTTGCATGATGAATGCCATACGACATAGTTATCCATCATTGATCCATTGCCTACGAGCTCGTTTCATATTGATCTTTGCTCTGTTACTTTTCTGCTGCCATTGTTACGATTGCTACAAAATTGCTATTGTTACTATTGCCACTATACGTTACCTCCATACTACTTTGCTACTAAATACTTTGCTGCAGATATTAAGTCTTTCAGGTGTGGTTGAATTGACAACTCAGTTGCTAATACTTGAGAATATTCTTTGGCTCCCCTTGTGTCGAATCAACAAATTTGGGTTGAATACTCTACCCTCGAAAACTGTTGTGATCCCCTATACTTGTGCGTTATCAAGACCTTTTTCTGGCGCCATTGTCGGGGAGCATAGCTCTATTCTCTGAGTCACTTGGGACTTATATTTGTTGATCACTATGAGGAATCTGAAAGATCAAAGAACTAAGATTTTTCCCTCAACTACGAGGGGAGGTAAGGAACTGCCATCTAGCTCTGCACTTGATTCTCCTTCTGTTTTGAGTAAACTTGCGACACCTACACCTGCTATTGATTCCGATATGTCGCATGTTATTGATGATACTACTTCTGCTATGAGTGATGCTTATGATGATACTACTTCTTTGCTTGATAATACTATGCCACTAGGTGAATTTCTTGATGAACACCTTGCTAGGGTTAGAGAGAATGAAATTGCTGAAACTGATGATATTATTGAAACTAAAGATTATGATTCTCCCCCTAGATATGAATTGCCTGTTGTACGTAAGGGTTATATTATGGATGAAGAAACTGCTAGAGACTTTCTTGCTTGTAATGATAGAGATGATCTTAAAAAACTATTATCAAAGATGAAACAAAAGTCTTTGAATGCTAGAATGAAATATGATCCCACTTTTTCCACTTCACCTATCTTTGTTACTGATAAGGATTATGAATTCTCTATCGACTCTGAGTTAATTACTTTGGTTGAATCTGATCCTTGCTATGGTTATGAATCTGAAACTGTTGTGGCACATCTTACTAAATTGAATGATATAGCCACCCTATTTACCCATGAGGAAATTTTTTGCTATTACTATATTCTCAAATTGTTTCCTTTCTCATTAAAGGGTGATGCTAAGTTATGGTTTAATTCTCTTGCTCCTGGTTGTGTGCATAGTCCCTAGGATATGATATACTACTTCTCTTAAAAATATTTTCCTGCTCATAAGAAAGAAGCTGCCCAAAGGGAAATATTTAACTTTGTGTACATTGAAGAAGAGAGTCTCCCAAAAGCTTGGGGGAGGCTTCTCCAATTACTTAATGCTTTGCCTGACCATCCTCTCAAGAAAAATGAATTACTTGATATCTTTTATAATGGACTAACTGATGTCTCCAGAGACCACCTGGATAGTTATGTTGGTTTTGTTTTCAGGGGACAAACTGTTGAGCAAGATGAATTGCTATTGAATAATATATTGACTAATGATAATGATTGGACACTTCCTGAACTAACTCCTAAGCCAACTCCGAAGAAAAGAGGTATTCTATTTCTTAGTCCTAAAGATATGCAAGAGGCAAAGAAATATATGAAAGAAAAAGTATTAAATCTGAAGATGTTAAGAATCTACCGCCTATTTAAGGAATACATGGTCTTGATAACCCGACACAAGTAGTAGATGTAAACTCTCTCCATAGATTTGATGAATGTGATATTCCTCATAATAAGTCTGGTAGTCAATGCTTGGATGAGTTTGATAGTTTTATTGTTAAACAAGAAAACTACAATGCTTATGTTAGTAGACAATTGAAACATAATGCTTACTTGCTTGATCACTTGAGTGATTATAAGAGTAGAAATGTTAATGATCTTAAGCTTATTAGAAACATGCTTCCATGGTTACAACTCAAGTAGAACAAGTACTTAAGGCACAAGATGATTTGCTTAATGAGTTGAATAATAAGAATATTGATAATGCTGTTAGGGTTATGACTAGAGGTGGTAAAATGACTCAGGAACCTTTGTATCCTGAGGGTCAGCCAAATAGAGTTGAGCAAGATTCTTAGAGAATTAATACTAATGCACCTAGTCCTAGTAATAAAAAGAAAAAATAAAACTGGTAGGACTTTGCATGCCTCTAGTGAACCTATTATAGATACACCTCAGAATCCCAATGATATTTCTATTTCTGATGCTAAGACACAATTTGGTGATGAACATGAACCTAGTGATAATTTTAATAATGATATTCATGTCGATGCTCGGCCTAGTAATGGTAATGTTGTAGAGATTGGACCTGTTATTGATCTTGATAACCCACAATCAAAGAATCAACGTTACGAAAAGAGAGATTTCATTGCTAGGAAACATGGTAGAGAAAGAGAACCATGGGTTTCGAACCCCATGCCCTTTCCTCCTAAGCCATCCAAGAAAAAGGATGATGAGGATTTTGAGCACTTTGCTGAAATGATTAGACCTATATTTTCGCGTATGCGTTTAACTGATATGCTTAAAATGCCTCCTTATGCTAAGTATATGAAAGATATTCTTACAAATAAAAGAAAGACACCAGAAGCTGAAAGTTTCACCATGCTTGCTAATTATACTTTTAAGGGTGGAATACCAAAGAAACTTGGAGATCCAGGAGTACCAACTATACCATGCTCCATTAAAAGAAACTATGTTAAAACTACTTTATGTGATCTTGGAGCCGGTGTTAGTGTTATGCCTTTTTCTTTATATCGTAGACTTGAATTGAATAAGTTGACACCTACTGAAATTTCTTTGCAAATGGCTGATAAATCAACTGCTATACCCATCGGTATTTGTGAGGATGTGCCTGTTGTGGTTGCAAATGTTACTATCTTAACGGACGTTGTTATTCTTGATATTCCTGATGGCGACAGTATGTCAATCATCCTTGGTAGACCCTTTTTGAATACTCTAGGGGCTGTTATTGATTGCAACAAAGGCAATGTCATTTTTCATGTTAATGGTAATGAGCATATGGTACACTTTCCGAAGAAACAACCTCAAGTTCATATTATCAATTCTATTGGGAAAATGTCAACTATTACTATTGGAGGTTTTGAATTTCCTCTTCCTACTGTCAAAAATAAATATGATATTCTTATTGTTGGGGACATGCATATCCGCTTTGAGGTAACCTAATGTTATTTGAAAATTCTCTGGTTTTATGTCATTCGAAAGAAGTTTGTTAATAAGACTTGATCAACCTTGTTAATGGATTCCTTTTGATGAGCATGAGATGGATGAATTTAGAAGGCACATTTTTCTATACCCACTTTTTACTTTCTGTTATTTAGATTAAATAAAGCAAAAATAGTATTTCTGTCTATTTTCTAAAATATCCCTACAATAAAAAAATGTCCCAAAAATAAAAGTTCTCCAAATGCCGTGAAAATTTAGTATGATTTTTTATAGAATATTTGAGAATTTCTGGCACTGAACACACTAGGGGGCCTCACCAGCTGGCCACAAGGGTGGAGGGAGCGCCCTACCCTCTGGGCGCGCCCCTGACCTTGTGGGCCCCACGTGCCCCCTCCCCTTATTCCAGCACCCATCCACTCCTTCTTCCTCCAAAAAAATCACTCCATAGCTCAAACTTGTGTTCTTGCTCATTTTGCTGCCATTTTCGATCTCCTTGCTCCAAGCTCCATTGACAAAACTGCTTTGGGGGATTGTTCTTCAATATGTGGCTCCTCCAATGGTCCAATAGTTTTTGTTCTAGTGCTTTATTTATTGCAAATTTTTGCTGCTGTGGTGACCTTGTTCTTAAGCTTGCATGTCAAATTTATATGGTCCGAAGTAGTTTTGATGCATGATATAGCCTCTAGGCACTTGTAGGAGTAGTTGCTATCAATTTTGTTGAGTTTGGTTCACTTTTATTTTGAGTTACTAAAAATTTCAAAAAATTTCAGAGGAAGAAAAATGTCTAGGGAAATGTACCAAGGTGGTTCCTCGAGGAAGCAAGCACTGAGGCTCGCGATACGTGAGCCGGACCCAGAACCACCAAGGGAAGCTCAAGTGGGCCGTGTGAATGGCCGTAGGATGATATTATGGTTCATGCAGGTTTCAAGGATGAATTTGATGCGTTTGTACGTAATGCTGATCTTGAGGACTTTGTATTAGATAAGTGCCGACAATACTATTAACTCACCGATTCTTTTGTGTGGAGGTTTGAATTTTCATCTGAGCGCAATACCCATACTATTTTATTTGATCTTTATGATGAATCATATACCATGGAGCTTGAAGATTTTAATACTACTTGCAAAATCCTACAGTGGGGCCTTCTTAGTGAACCTTACAAATCTGAATACAATGATTTCCTTGCTAGCATCACTGTGGGAGAAACTAGAAATATCACACAAGCCTCCATGGGGAGCATTCATTTCCCTGCCATACATTATTTTGCTCTCTTTATAGGTAGATGCATTAATGGTAAACATGATCATAGCCACCTTTGTGCATCGGATCTTAGTGTCCTCAAGTGTGCAGTGTTGGGTGATAAGCGATATAATCTAGGGGCCATTGTTGCGAGGAGGTTACATCTTAATGCCAAAGATGGAGATTTTATTTGGTGGGATTTATGCAACTCGTTTAGCTAATTATCTTGGAGTACCCATAAGGGAGAATGCCATAGAGTTGCCACCTGCTTTTCTTGATTATAATGCTTTGGTGCGCTATCAGTTTCTTGAGAGGAACGAACAGTCCTTCCAGTATAGACTAATCTTTGACAGACGACGTGCCGTCCATATTACCCTTCCTGCTCCTGCCTTCTTTAACTTTCAGGTAAATGGGAGATATGTTATAACTAGAGAGGAGGCAAACGAGTATGAGAGAACAATGGAGGCTGCTCGCCTCCAGGAGGCAACTCGTCAAGCGGTAGCTGCACCAGCATAATACGACCCCAACTATGATTTCGGATATCATTCGGGCCTGTGGTGGCCCTAGACCAACTTAGGCCAAAAGCCTAAGCTTGGGGAAGTACGTATTTCTCACCGACATTACATTCATGTTCACACACTTATTTCAGTTGTCGGTGTTCATACTTTTCCATTGTATTATCCATGTTATTATTTTTCCTGCTTCCTTCTTGTGTGTTTGAAAAACCTTAAAAGTATTAATTACTTGTAGTTTATTTCCTTCCTATGCATGCTTAGTTGTAGTATTAAAAGAAAACCCAAAAACATTTCTCGTTCTTCTTTTGCTTGTTGGGAGCCTTCCTGTGTAAATAGTTTTTCTCGTTCTCGTTTTACTTTCTTCAAAAAAAACTCCAAAAATATTTCAGTGTGTTTCTTTGAAATTCTTTTCTTTTCTTTGGGGGTCAATAGGAGAAGACCACGATGAAAATTTTGAGAGGCTCTCATATGCATTATTGTTGATCTAACAAAGAGCCCATATTACCTTGTCTTCTCCTTTGAAAAAAATGTTTGCAGATTCCAGCTTAGTCCAATGCACGTGCACTATTATTATTCACACTGTTCGGTCGTGCAAGTGAAAGGCAATAATGACGATATATGATGGAATGATTGAGATGATAAGAAGCTAGTATGAACTCAACCTATCTTGTTTTTGTAAATATGATTAGTTCATCGATCCTCGGCCCATTATGAAGGAAACATGTTTGCAATGACAATTAGGATTATAGTTATTCATGCCATGCTTAATTAGCTAGGAGTTTATAATGGTTTACCTTATGTGCTAACATGCAAATTAAAATGGTTGTGATGTAGTATGATAGGATGGTATCCTCCTTTGAATTATTCGAGTGGCTTGACTTGGCACATGTTCACGCATGTAATTGAAACAAAATCAACATAGCCTCCACGATATTTATGTTCATGGTGATTTATATCCTACTTATGCTTGCACTCAATGTTGGTTAATCTCAGTGCATGTTTTTGACTGTTGTCGCTCTCTAGTTGGTCGCTCCCCAGTTTTTTTCAAGCCTTAACTTGTACTAAGCAGGAATACTGCTTGTGCATGCACTTCCATAAACCCCAAGTTGTTTCATATGAGTCCACCTTACCTTCCTATATGCAGTATTTACCTGCTGTTCCAAGTAAATTTGCATGTGCCAAACTCTAAACCTTCAAATGATAATCTGTTTTGTATGCTCGAATCGCTGATGTAGCAACTAGGGATGCCAATATCTTCCATGCTAGGTGGTTTATTCTCATGATGGGTGGACTCCGCTCATCATTCATGAGAAAATGGCTGGTAACCGGGATGGCCAGTCCCATGCTCAAATGAAATCAAAGTTGTATCAAATAAAACTCCCCCAGGACTGCTGTTAGTTCGACGGTACCCGTTGTTTCGGACCAGCCGTGGAGTGTGCTTGTTGGTGGTGGGGGAGTATAAACATTACCATTCTATTTGGGAACCACCTATAATGTATGTAGCATGGAAGATACCGAGATCTCTTGGTTGTTATGTTGACAATGAAAGCATACCGCTCAAAATATTATTTATCTCTGTTTAAAAAACTTGAGCTCTGGCACCTCTGCAAATCTCTCTTCCCTCTGCGAAGGGACTATCTATTTACTTTTATTGCTGAGTCATCATCCTCTTATAAAAAGCACCAGTTAGAGAGCACGAATGTCATTTGTATGCATTGTTATTGAATTATATTGAGTATGAATGTGACCGGATCTCTTTTACCATGAATTACAATGTCTAGTCAGTCCTTGATCTTCAGTGGTGCTCTGCATTTATGTTTTTCGGTCTCAGAAAGGGCTAGTGAGATACCATCTTGTTATATCATATCATGATTGTTTTGAGAAAGTGTTGTCATTTGAGATTTATTATTATTGCTCGCTAGTTGATTATGCCATTGATATGGGTGAATATGATACCTAAATGTTATTGTGAATATGGTTAGTTCATAATCTTTGCTGAAAACTTGAATGCTGGCTTTACATATTTGCAACAACACGATCAAATAGAGTTTGTAAAAGTTTTTGTTTATCACTTTCAGTTTGTCAACTGAATTGCTTGAGGACAAGCAATGGGTTAAGCTTGGGGGAGTTGATACGTCTCCGTCGTATCTACTTTTCCAAACTCTTTTGCCCTTAAGCTTGGGGGAGTTAATACGTCTCCATCGTATCTACATTTCCAAACTCTTTTGCCCTTGTTTTGGACTCTAATTTGCATGATTTGAATGGAACTAACCCGGACTGACGCTGTTTTTAGCAGAATTGCCATGGTGTTATTTTTGTGCAGAAATAAAAGTTCTCGGAATGACCTGAAACTTCACGGAGATGATTTTTGGAATTAATAACAAATATTGGCGAAAGAATCAACCGAAGGGGGCCCACATCCTGGCCACAAGGGTGAGGGGAACGCCCACCCCCCTGGGGCGCGCCCTCCGCCCTTGTGGGCCCCCCGGACCTCCACCGACCTCAACTTCAACTCCATATATTCATGTTCGGGGAGAAAAAAATCAGAGAGAAGGATTCATCATGTTTAACGATACGGAGCCGCTGCCAAGCCCTGTTCTTCCTCGGGAGGGCAGATCTAGAGTCCGTTTTGGGTCGGGAGAGGGGAAATTGTCGCTGTCGTCATCATCAACCATCCTCCATCACCAATTTCATGATTCTCACCGCCGTGCGTTAGTAATCCCATCGTAGGCTTGCTGGACGGTGATGGGTTGGATGAGATTTACCATGTAATCGAGTTAGTTTCATTAGGGTTTGATCCCTAGTATCCACTATGTTCTAAGATTGATGTTGTTATGACTTTGCTATGCTTAATGCTTGTCACTAGGGCCCGAGTGCCATGATTTCAGATCTGGACCCTTTATGTTTTCATGAATATATTTGTGTTCTTGATCCTATCTTGCAAGTTATAGTCACTTACTACATGTTATGATCCGGCAACCCCGGAGTGACAATAGTCGGGACACTTCCCGGTGATGACCACAGTTTGAGGAGTTCATGTATTCACTAAGTGCTAAGGCTTTGGTCCAGTACTGTATTAAAAGGAGGCCTTAATATCTCTTAGTTTCCAATAGGACCCCGCTGCCATGGGAGGGTAGGACAAAAGATGTCATGCAAGTTCTTTTCCATAAGCATGTATGACTATATTCGGAATACATGCCTACATTATATTGATGAATTGGAGCTACTTCTGTATCACCCTATGTTATAACTGTTGCATGATGAATGCCATCCGACATAATTATCCATCATTGATCCATTACCTACGAGCTCGTTTCATATTGATCTTTGCTCCGTTACTTTTTCTACAAAATTGCTACTGTTACTATTGCCACTATTACCGTTACCTCCATACTACTTTGCTACTAAATACTTTGCTGCAGATATTAAGTCTTTCAGGTGTGGTTGAATTGACAACTCAGCTGCTAATACTTGAGAATATTCTTTGGCTCCCGTTGTGTCGAATCAATAAATTTGGGTTGAATACTGATGTGTACTACGCAACTTTATTCTTGTAGACTCGTGTTGGGCCTCCAAGCACAGATTGTAGGACAGTAGCAAATTTCCCTCAAGTGGATGACCTAAGGTTTATCAATCCATGGGAGGTGTAGGATGAAGATGGTCTCTCTCAAACAACCTTGCAACCAAATACAAGAAATCTCTTGTGTCCCAACACACCCAATACAATGGCAAATTGTATAGGTGCAATAGTTTGGCGAAGAGATGGTGATAAAAGTGTAATATGGGTGGTAGAAATATATTTTTATAATCTTAATAAATAAAAATAGCAAGGTAAAAATTGATATAACAGAGCAAAAACAGTATTGCAGTGCTTGAAGATGAGGCCTAGGGTCTGTACTTTCGCTAGTGCAATCTCTCAACAATGCTAATATGATTGGATCATATAACCATCCATCAACGTGCAATGAAGAATAACCCCAAAGTTCCTATCTAGTGGAAAACATAAGAAGAATTAGTTTGTTGGGTACGAAACCATCTCGAAGCTATTCTTTCTGATTGATCTATCCAAGAGTTCGTACTAAAATAACACCAAATAGTTTCAGATTCATAATACTCAATCCAATACAAAGAACCTCAAACAGTGCCCCAAGATTTCTACCGGAGAAACAAAGACAAGAAGGTGCATCAACCCCTATGTGTAGATTACCCCAATGTCACCTCGGGAATCCGCGAGTTGAGTGCCAAAACATATATCAAGTGAATCAAAATAATACCCCATTGTCACCACTGATGTCTGCTAGAACTACGTTGGTATTTCCCCAAAGAGGAAGGGATGATGCAGTATAGCGATGGTAGGTATTTCCCTCAGTGATGAGACCAAGGTTATCCAACTAGTAGGAGAACCTCCTCACACCACGTAAACAACCCCTGCACACAAATAACAAATACTCGCAACCTGACGTGTTAAAGGGGTTGTCAATCCCTTTTGGGTATGGCGCCTCAAGATAGGCAAATAATGTGAGGTAAAAGTGATAGATAGGATAAATAGATCGTCGAACAAATAAAGTGCAGCAAGGTATTTTCGTATTTTTGGTTTAATAGATATGAAAATAAATGCAAAGGAAAATAGATCGCAAAGGAAAATATGATGAAAAGAGACCCGGGGGCCGTAGGTTTCACTAGTGCCTTCTCTCGAGAAAAATAGCAAACGGTGGGAAAACAATTACTATTGGGCAATTGATAGAACTTCAAATAATCATGACGATATCCAGGCAATGATCATTATATAGGCATCATGGCCAAGATTAGTAGACCGACTCCTGCCTGCATCTACTACTATTACTCCACACATCGACCGCTATCCAGCATGCATCTAGTGTATTAAGTTCATGGAGAAACGGGGTAATGCAATAAGAACGATGACATGATGTAGACAAGATCTATCTATATAGAGATACACCCCATTGTTTTATCCTTAGTAGCAACGGTACATACGTGTCGGTTCCCCTTTTGTCACTGGGATTCACTACTAGGGAAAAGGCTAGCAGTAGCGCCGGTTTTAGGTATATCAGTAGCGCGGGGTGGCGCGCTACTAATAGGGCGCTACAGCTAAAGTGTATCAGTAGCGTGTGTTTTCCCGTGCTACTGCTATACCTGCTTAGCAGTAGTGCTTTTGGTAGAGAGCGCTACTGGTAGTTACTAGCAGCGCGCCTCCCTACCCACGCTACTACTATTGTTGTGTATTTCTTTTTGGTTTTATGTTGTATTCATACACCATTATACAAGTTTCATACAGTAGCAATTTAGAGATTGTTTTTACATCGGAATGAGTTATTACATCATTGGGTGAAAGAACCACGGTTTAGTTTCAAGTGGATTGATCCAAAGTGACCATTGGTCACTTTGGATCCATGCACTTCGAACTAATCCACGGTTCTGTCACCCAATGACATAATAACTCATCATCATCACCATCATCATCATCATATCATTAACAAATTATCATCATAATATATCATTTTAATATAACACCTCCTCATGATCATCATTTTTATCAATGAGACATCATATAACAAGTTGGTCAGTAGTCATAATCACTACTCCTTAGCATCATCAACTGTAACACATTGTACCACATAATAACACATTGTACCTAGGACCTACTTCTCTCATAGGACCTACTACATTCTCTTAGGTAAAATATCATAAAAAAGATAGGCCCTGACTCTCCATTATGGAGAATGGAGATTATCCTGTCTCCAATTCTTGCCCTTCGCACAATGTTGCTTCCAAGTAGCTCCCTATGAGTGACCATACATTTTTTCCAATCTTTGATTGTCATGTCTTCATTGGTTTTAGAAATCCTATATAAACAGGAGTGATTCGTAGGATGACCTGGCCGTATATTCAAAACATCAAGGTGACCTTTCTGAAACATCAGATGAGGCACACACTCCTGCGGGATTATCTATTGAAAAACATAGTAAGAACTTCATAGTTAGCAATGTAGTTCAGTTTTAGAAGAATTATGCAAAAGATGCGCAGATGTCGTAATACTAAAAATTCTTACCATGACATCTCAATGGATGTTAGCATAGTTCAAAACGTGCACTAGTGGCACGTATTAACCATAATGTGGAGTAGTTTGATAATACATATTGTAATTCTCAAGATCAGTAATAAATGCGATCAGATGATTTTTCTCCTTATAAGTTAATTCTGAGCCATCAGTGTAGTAGGTTCTGTCTACCATCTTCCGCACATTCTTTGAAGAATGAAAATAAGCTGTCAACTATTTTGTAATAAACAATATAAATTACTTAATAACTATGTTTGAGAAACTCACATAGCGGTAGAATTGGAAGCGTATCAACAAGGACCCAAATGTCCAAATTGTCTTCCTCGATGTCAGGATCACCAAGATCCATGGTGACAAGCATACCTTCATGAAAATCATACATCTTGCAAAGTGCTTCCCAATTTGGGCAACCAAAATGGGATACGCTCTCAAAATTGTATAGATTTACCTCAAAATCCATACCATGATGGGTCCTTAGGGGAATTTTATTTGTTTCCATACTCTCATGATCTTCAAAATCCATCCTCTCCAAGACATAGCGTCTTGCATGGCATGGGATAAGCTATTCGAATTGTAAAATACGAAATTACACATTGAAGTAGTAGAAGTCGAGCTTAATTACGAAAAAAACACTTTGCGTCGTAGCGTACCATTTCAACATCGCAGGTCTCCTGGAGCTTAATGCTGAAGCGCCGACCTTCTACCAATTGAGGCCTTTCGCAGAAACCCCGGTTGTTGCTGCACCAGGAGCACTCCGCAAGACTTTCATCCGACGACATTTCCTATATTCTCAAAGGTTAAACTTCTAAAATTCAATATATGTACTACAAAAACTAAATTAGATCATTATTATTCAGCACGGGTTGACTATCCGTCCATCGAGCCTTTTTTAGAAAACTCTCAGCTCACGTGGTGTATATATTCGACCGGGGGTGATGGTCGCTCCTCCCTTCGTCCCCGAGTGCATTAAACTAAAATGTCTAGCACACGGGAACGAAGGATAAGTGACCCCCAGTACAACAGTCGACATTCTTCTTCTCTCATATATGGTGGACACACTCCCTCATTGGTTTTTCGGCCATCGGTGATGGTCATTACTCCTCCTTCCCCTAGTGCCTAACAAAGGTCTAGCACAAGGAGAAGAAGGAGAAACGACCCCCATGACAACATTCAGGTTTCTTCCTCTCTCATATATGGTGCAGACTTTCTCCCTCACTCATTTTTTGATTGTCATGTATGGAGCCTCGATAGACTTAATGTCAACCTGAAATGTCATTTAATTATCTAGAAAATCCAGGCCACTGGATATTTCCTACATATTCTAGCACAAGTCATGCCAAAATTCATACAAAAATCCGGCATGAACTTTGTTAATAAAGGACATATCGAGCGCCTGAAATTTGCCGGAAAGGAAATTAATCAACACTCCGGCAAAACATAGGCCACTCGGAGGTGTTACCTGCAAACATGGCCATTTGGGCAATCACATATCCTATTTGCATTCAAACTTGATGGTCATTGCATTCAAACTTGATGGTCATTGCATTTCAATGGTTGAAAATATGAACAAAAACATTGCAAAATATCTTATAGGACTCATATTGACATGGAGAATTGGCTAGTCTCACCTCGAGGTCGGAGGGGGTCTGTGACGGGGATGACAGCGGCGACGACATGGAGATTTGGCTGAAAAAACAAAATAGTATTCAAAATAGTGCTCTCCAATTTGAGCATTCAAAATAGGAGTAGTTCTCCAATTTAAGCATTCAATAAGCAAAACTAAATCATAAAATAAATTAGTATTCAAATTAGCATGCATTCAATAAGCAAAACTAGATCATCTCTTGCGTCCGTACATCGTCGAATATTATCACTAATACATCTTGAATAGTCTTATACATATAACCTCACTAACATAGCTAAAATCCTAGCAAACGATGGGTATCAGCCCAGGCGGTGGAGACTCAAAGAGAAGGAACTATCACAGGATCATAGCTCCAATGAGATCCCTGAAGAACCTGCTAGGTATTGGAGAACCTTCCCTGCAACACGACCATGTAGCAACGGACGTGCTCGTCCTCCTCGCTGACACGGCGACGTACCACCTCCACGGGGTCCTCAAGCCTCCGCACCATCACTGGCCCACGCGACTACCACCAAAGAAGGTTCGGGTCAATGATGGGCTAGCTCCTCACCAAGTTGTGCCTCCTGGAAGGTAGCACATCCCAGTACCAGCCTGGCGGAGCCCAGTCCCGGACATGGCCCCTCTGATTAAGCAGGCCTCCTCCGCCGAGTCTACGACGAGGATGCGGGATAGGCATCATCGATGTCGATGCATAAATAATTGCTTTAACTAAAAAAGTAAACTAGTTCTATTAATTTTCGTACTAAAAAGAAAATAGTTGTATTAATTCAACTAGTTCAACTAAGCACTTACTACAAAAAAATTAAACTAGTTCTTACTAAAAATAAACTAGTTCAACTAGTTCTATTAATTTTCTTACTAAAAAAACTAGTTCTATTAATTTAACTAGTTCTTACTAAAAATAAACTAGTTCAACTAGTTCTATTAATTTTCTTACTAAAAATAAACTAGTTTTATTAATTCAAGTAGTTCTTACTAAAAATAAACTAGTACAACTAGTTCTATTAATTTTCTTACTAATTCTATTAAACACTTACTAAAAAACAGTAAAAAAACTATATTGCATTTTTCTCTAAACTAAACACTACTGCCCTAGTTAAACCCTACTACCCTAACCCTACTGGCCTAGTTCTTAAGCATCTACAAGTACTAACTAATTAGATGAACCCTACCTAGGTACTTAAGCATCTACAACTACTTAAGCACCCATTGATGAACCCTAGGAATTTTTCCTAAAAACTAATTAAGCATCTACAACTACTGCCCTAATTAATATCTAGTTTACAATTAAGCATCTACAAGTACTGCCCTAATTAGCATCTAATTTGATGAACCCTAACTTATTATATGAGCTCTAAAATTTGATGAACCCTAGGAACCCTAGCTAGGCAGAGGTAGGGGAGGAGGAGGAGGAGGTGTAGGCGTGCTCACCTCGGGCACCAGCGGAGTTAGGGAGCGGCCGAGGGAGGGGCACGTGGCGTCGAGGTCGGGGTCAGGGTCGGGCGCGCGGCAGAGGGCGGCGATGTAGGGGGGCGTCGAGGTCAGGGCGGCGTTGAGGTCGGGGCCGGGGGTGGCGTCGAGGGTGTGCGGAGGGCGACGGGAGAGCGCGCGGAGGCCGACGGTGATGCAGGGAGACGATGGCAGCGAGAGCACACGAGTTGGATTTGGGGGAAGTGGTCGTGCGGAAGAAGAACCATGCGTGGTTAAGTCAAAAGTAGCAGTAGCGCGTTCCAGGAAAAGTGGTACTGCTACGTTAGCTATAGCTAACTTAGCTATAGCGGTGGATAGCAACACGCACTACTTCTAAGTTAGCAATAGCGCCTGTCCCAAAAGCACGCTGCTGCTACGCCTTTCTCCATTATTTTCCTTTTTCATTTATTTTCATTCGCATTTTCTTTTTTTCCTTCCCCTTTTTATATTTCTTTCATTTTCATTTACTTTTCTATATGTTTTTAATTTTATTTTCCTTTCATTAGCAGTAGCACTTTCTGTGTAAAACACGCTGCTACAACAATCTTATCAGTAGCGCTCTTTGCTTAAGCATGCTACTACTATTGGTAGCCTGGCGAGAACAGTAGGTGAATTTTAGTTGTAGTGCTTCTTCCGTGAGACGCGCTACTGCTACAAACTTAGTTGCAGCGCGTTTAGTTGACATGCGCTAGTGGTAAATTGTAGTAGCGCTTCTTTTTAGCCCGCGCTACTGGTAAGTTTATATGTATAAGGTTTTCCCTAGTAGTGATCAAGCACCATAAGATCGAACCCACTACAAAGCACCTCTTCCATTGCAAGATAAATAGATCAAGTTGTCCAAACAAAACCCAAATATAGGAGAATAAATACGAGGCTATAAGCAATCATGCATATAAGAGATCAAAGAAGACTCAAATAACTTTCATGGATAAAAATATAGATCTGATCATAAACTCAAAGTTCATCAGATCCCAACAAACACACCGCAAAAAGGCTTACATCATATGGATCTCTAAGAGACCATTGTATTGATAATCAAAAGAGAGAGAGAGAGGAAACCATCTAACTACTAACTACGGACCCGTAGGTCTACAAAGAACTACTCACGCATCATCGGAGATGCACCAATGGAAATGGTGAACCCCTCCATGATGGTGTCTATATTGGATCTGGTGGTTTTGGACTCTGCGGCGGCTAGAATTGTTTTTTGTCGACTCTCCTAGGGTTTTTGTAATATTGGGGTATTTATAGAGCAAAGAGGCGGTTCAGGGGGCACTCCAGGTGGGCACAACCCACCTGGGTGCGCCTAGGCCTCCAGGCGCGCCCTGGTGGGTGCTGCCCCCCTCGAGGCTCCCCTCATGTGCTTCCTTGGCCCACGGGATGTCTTTTGGCCCAAAAATATTCCTCAACAAGTTTTGCTGCATTTGGACTCCATTTGATATTGATTTCCTGTGATGTAAAAAACATGCAGAAAACAACAACTGGCACTAGGCACTGTGTCAATAGGTTAGTACCAAAAAATGATATAAAATGACTATAAAATGATTGTAGAACATCCAAGAATGATAATATAACAACATGTAACAATAAAAAATTATAGATACATTGGAGACGTAAAAGCATCCCAAGCTTAATTCCCGCTCGTCCTCTAGTAGGTAAATGATAAAAACAAATTTTTTGATGTGGAATGCTTCCTAACATGTTCATCACATTTCTTATTTATAGCATAGACATATGGACTTTTATATGATTCAAAGAAATAGTGTAGTTTTGACATGAAGACTTTAATACTCAAGCATACCAACAAGCAATCATGTCTTTCAAAATATCAACACTAAAGCAAGTTATCCCTAGCCCATTATGCTCAATCATTGATCCATTCATGAAATGCACTCGCATATTAGCTACACCCAATGCTCAAGTACAATCATAGTGCCCCTTAGTTGGTGCTTTATAAGAGAAGATGGAGACTCAAATAAAAATAAAAATTGCATAAAGTAAATAGAAAGGCCCTTCGCAGAGGGAAGTAGGGATTTGTAGAGGTGCCAGAGCTCAAAGCGAAAAGATAGAGATAAAAAAATTTGGGTGGCTGATATGTCTCCAACCTATCTATAATTTTTGATTGTTCCATGCTACTATATTACCTGTTTTGGATGTTTATGGGCTTTACTTTACACTTTTATATCATTTCTCGGACTAAACTACTAACCGGAGGCCCAACCAATATTGCTGTTTTTCTGCCTATTTCAGTGTTTCGAAGAAAAGGAATATCAAACAGAGTCCAAACAGAATGAAACCTTCGGGAGCGTGATTTTTAGAACAAACGTGATCGAGAGGACTTGGAGTGCAAGTCAGGAAGCTCCCGAGGCGGCCACGAGGGTGGATCCCCCCCTACAGGGCGTGCCCCCTATCTCATGGGCCCCTCGGGTGTCCACCGACGTACTTCTTCCTCGTATATATACCCATATACCCTGAAACCATCAGGGGAGCCACCGAAAAACTATTTCCGCCACCGTAACCTTCTATATCCACGAGATCCCATCTTGGAGCCGTCGCCGGCACTCTGCCGGAGGGGGAATCCACCATGGAGGGCCTCTACATCAACCCCAAGGCCTCTCTGATGAGTTGTGAGTAGTTTACCATAGATCTTCGGGTCCATAGTTATTATCTAGATGGCTTCTTCTCTCTTTTTGGATCTCAATACCATGTTCTCCCCCTCTCTGGTGGAGATCTATTTGATGTAACTCTTTTTGCGGTGTGTTTGTCAAGATCCAATGAATTGTGGGTTCATGATCAAGTTTATCTATGAGAAATATTTGAATCTCCTCTGAATTCTTTTATGTATGATTGAGTTATCTTTGCAAGTCTCTTGGAATTATCGGTTTGGTTTGGCCTACTAGATTGATCTTTATTGCCATGGGAGAAGTGCTTAGCTTTGGGTTCATCTTGGGGTGTCCTTTCCCAGTGACAGCAAGGGCAGCAAGGCACGTATTTTATTGTTGCCATAGAGGATAAAAATATGGGGTTTATATCATATTGCATGAGTTTATCCCTCTACATCATGTCATCTTTCTTAAAGCGTTACTCTGTTCTTATGAACTTAATACTCTAGATGCATGCTGGATAGTGGTCGATGTGTGGAGTAATAGTAGTAGATGCAGGCAGGAGTCGGTCTACTTGTCACGGACGTGATGCCTATATACATGATCATGCCTAGATAATCTCATAATTATTCGCTTTTCTATCAATTGCTCGACAGTAATTTGTTCACCCACCATAATACTTATGCTATCTTGAGAGAAGCCTCTAGTGAAACCTATGGCCCCCGGGTCTATCTTTTATCACCTAAGCTTTCAATCTACTTTTATTTGCATCTTTTACTTTTCCAATCTATATCATAAAATACCAAAAATATATTTATCTTATCATATTATCTCTATCAGATCTCACTTTCGCAATTGGCCGTGAAGGGATTGACAACCCCTTTATCGCGTTGGTTGCGAGTTCTTTGTTTGTTTGTGTAGGTGCGTGGGACTTGTGAGGAGCCTCCTACTGGATTGATACCTTGGTTCTCAAAAACTGAGGGAAATACTTACGCTACTGTGCTGCATGACCCTTTCCTCTTCAAGGAAAATCAACGCAAGCTCAAGACGTAGCAAGAAAGATTTCTGGCGCCGTTGCCGGGGAGGTCTTCGCTCAAGTCAAGGCATACCAAGTACCCATCACAAACTCATCTCCCTCGCATTTACGTTATTTGCCATTTGCCTCTTGTTTTCCTCTCCCCCACTTCACCCTTGCCGTCTTATTCGCCTTCTCTTTCCCAATCTCCTCTCTTTTCCGCTTGCCTTCTTCCTCCTTTCTCTTTCGCTTGCCTTTCTTTGTTCCTGCTTGCCCTCTTCTTCCTCCTCGCTCTCGTTTGCCGTTATGTCTGAAATTGGGGAGATTATCGTTGATATGGACAATAATGATAACATGGAAAAATTTTATGCTCTTGCTGAAGAACCCCCTATCTTGCATACTAAAAAGTTTTTAATCGGTAGTGGTAATAATATTGGAAAAGGTGTTATTCAATATTTCTTTACTTGTGCCGGTGCTTTACCTTCTATGGGTGGTTCTATTCTTCATAGAACTGGTAGTCTTGCGGATGCTATAGCCATGCTTGTAGTTGAGCTTGAAAGACAATTTATGCATATGCATCCTTGCATACAAAGAATTTTTCTGGAACTTTCTAATATTGAACACTCTTCTGTTAAGCGCGCCGCTACTATCTTTTTGGCACATGAGTTTAGATTTATAATAAAAGAGGCCAAAGAAATCTTTGCGCACTATAGGGTGGACGCCGGCCGTCCTCCCATAGAGGTGATCCTCTTTGATCAAGAGGAAATTAGGCGTTTTCAATCTTTGGACTATGTTGCTTTTAACGAAAACCTTAGAAAAAAGGTTCCTACCAATGTCCTAGTTGATAGAATTTTCGAACTTAATAATGATTTTGCCCTTCGAAACAATGAGCTAGGATACTCGCTTGAGTACAAGCTCACGAAGTTCTGCCAAAAGAATGCTTATAATGATGAATTAGTTGTGCAATATGAAGGGCCAAAGGAGGAACCCATACCTCCTGAGATTGATCTTGTGGACTTTTGTCCCATTAAGTTTAGCCCTTTTGATTACTTTTGCTTACCTCAAAGAAAACTTTCTGCTGAACGTAGAGAATATGAGATGAGTTTTCGTGATCTATCTTATTATTATGGCACTACTTAGACCTATCTTTGCTTTAATGCCTAGCTAGGGGCGTTAAACGATAGCGCTAGTTGGGAGGCAACCCAAATTTCTTTGTGTTTTTTGTTTTTGTTCCTGTTTAGTAATAAAATTTGCATCTACTTTCTGTGTAGATGTGTTTTCATTTTATATTTAGTGTTTGTGCCAAGTAGAACCTATAGGATAACCTATGGTATGAGTTAATTTGATTCTGCTGAAAAACAGAAACTTTGCACTCACGAGAAAAAAATCAATAAATCACAGAAATGTGCTTTTGCGTTGATTCTTATTGATGTAGATCAATGGACAAATTTCCTAGGACTTCCTATTTTGGTAGGATTTTTGGAGTTCCAGAAGTAATCGAAAGTTACAGATTGTTACAGACTGTTCTGTTTTTGACAGATTCTGCATTTCCCGTGTTGTTTGCTTATTTTGATGCATCTATGGCTAATATGTAAGGGTATGAACCATAGAGAACTTGGAATACAGTAGGTTTAACACCAATATAAACAAATAATGAGTTCATTACAGTACCTTATGTGGTGGTTTTTCTTTCTTGCACTAACGGAGCTTATGAGATTTCCTGTTGAGTTTTGTGTTGTGAAGTTTTCAAGTTTTGGGTAAAGATTTGATGGACTATGGAATAAGGAGTGGCAAGAGTCTAAGCATGGGGATGCCCATGGCACCCCGAGATATTCAAGAATAGCCAAAAGCCTAAGCTTGGGGATGCCCCGGGAAGGCATCCCCTCTTTCATCATCGTTCATTGGTAACTTTACTTGGAGCTATATTTTTATTCGCCACATGATATGTGTTTTGCTTGGAGCGTCGTGTATGATATTAGTATTTGCTTTTTAGTTTACCACAATCATCCTTGCTGTACACACCTTTTGGTAGAATCCCATTTGATTGGAATTTATTAGAATACTCTATGTGCTTCACTTATATCTTTTGAGCTAGATAATTTTTGCTCTAGTGCTTCACTTATATCCTTTAGAGCACGGCGGTGGCTTAATTTTGAAGAAATTGTTGATCTCTCATGCTTCACTTATATTATTTTGAGAGTCTCTTAGAACAGCATGTTATTTGCTATGGTTATAAAATTGGTCCTAGAATGGTAGGCATCCAAGTTGGGTATAATAAAACTATCATAGGAAGTGAATTGGATGCTATGATCAATTTGATACTTGATAATTGTTTTGAGATATGGAGGTAGTGATATTAGAGTCATGCTAGTTGGGTGATTATGAATTTAAAGAATGCTTGTGTTGAAGTTAGCAAGTCCCGTAGCATGCACGTATGGTTAAAGTTGTGTAACAAATTTGAAACATGAGGTGTTCTTAGATTGTGCACCCTTATGAGTGGCGGTCGGGGACGAGCGATGGTCTTTTCCTACCAATCTATCCCTCTAGGAGCATGCACGTAGTGTTTGGTTTTTGATGACTTGTAGATTTTTGCAATAAGTATATGAGTTCTTTTGACTAATGTTGAGTCCATGGATTATACGCACTCTCACCTTCCATCATTTCTAGCCTCTTCGGTACCGTGCATTGCCCTTTCTCACTTTGAGAGTTGGTGCAAACTTCGCCGGTGCATCCAAACCCCGTGATACGATACGCTCTATCACACATAAACCTCCTTATATCTTCCTCAAAACAGCCACCATACCTACCTATTCATGACATTTCCATAGCCATTCCGAGATATATTGCCATGCAACTTTCCACTGTTCCATTTTTCATCATGACATGCATTACTATTGTCATATTGCCTTACATGATCATGTAGTTGACATCGTATTTGTGGCAAAGCCACCATGCATAAATTTTCATACATGTCACTCTTGATTCATTGCCCATCCCAGTACACCGCCAGAGGCATTCATAGAGTCATATCTTGTTCTAGTTTCGAGTTGTAATTCATGAGTTATAAATATATAGAAGTGTGATGATCATCATTATTACAGCATTGTCCCTAAAAAAAGAAAGGCCAAAGAAAAAAAGGCCAAAGAAAAAAAAAGAAAGACCAAAAAGAAAAAAAGGAAAGGCCAAAAAAAAGAGAACGAAAAAAAGAAAAAAGAAAAAAAAGAAAAGAAAAAGGGGGCAATGTTACTATTTCTTTTCCACACTTGTGCTTCAAAGTAGCACCATGTTCTTCATAGAGCGAGTCTCATATGTTGTCACTTTCATATACTAGTGGGAATTTTTCATTATAGAACTTGGCTTGTATATTCCTAAGATGGGCTTGCTCAAATGTCCCAGGTCTTCATGAGCAAGCAAGTTGGATGCACACCCACTAGTTTCTTTTGTTGAGCTTTCATACATTTATAGCTCTAGTGCATCCGTTGCATGGCAATCCCTACTCCTCATGTTGACATCAATCGACGGGCATCTCCATAGCCCGTTGATTATCCTCGTCAATGTGAGACTTTCTTCTTTTTTGTCTTCTCCACACAATCCCCATCATTATTCTATTCCATCCATAGTGCTATATCCATGGCTCACGCTCATGTATAGTGTGAAAGTTGAAAAAGTTTGAGATTATTTAAGTACGAAACAATTGCTTGGCTTGTCATCGAGGGTGTATAAGATGGGAGCATTTTTGTGTGACGAAAATGAAGCATAGCCTAACTATACGATTTTGTAGGGATGAACTTTCTTTAGCCATGTTATTTTGAGAAGACATGATTGCTTTGATTAGTATGCTTAAAGTATTACTGTTTCTTATGTCAATATGAACTTTTATTTTGAATCATTTGGATCTGAACATTCATGCCACAATAAAGAGAAATACATTGAGAATTATGCTAGGTAGCATTCCACATCAAAAATTCTGTTTTTATCATTTACCTACTCAAGGACGAGCAGGAATTAAGCTTGGGGATGCTTGATACGTCTCCAATGTATCTATAATTTTTGATTGTTCCATTCTATTATATTACCTGTTTTGGATATTTATGGGCTTTACTTTACACTTTCATATCATTTTTGGGACTAACCTACTAACCGGAGGCCCATCCCGTATTATTGTTTTTTTGCCTATTTCAGTGTTTCGAAGAAAAGCAATATCAAACGGAGTCCAAACGGAATGAAACCTTCGGGAGCGTGATTTTTGGAACAAACGTAATCCTGAGGACTTGGAGTGCAAGTCAAGAAGCTCCCGAGGCGGCCACGAGGGTGGAGGGCGCCCCCCTAGAGGGCGCGCCCCCTATCTCATGGGCCCCTCGGGCGTCCACTGACGTACTTCTTCCTCCTATATATACCCATGTACCCCGAAACCATCAGGGGAGCCACTGAAAAACTATTTACGCCACTGTAACCTTCTGTATCCGCGAGATCCCATCTTGGAGCCGTCGCCGACACTCTGCCGGAGGGGGAATCCACCATGGAGGGCCTCTACATCAACCCCAAGGCCTCTCCGATGAGTTGTGAGTAGTTTACCATAGACCTTGGGGTCCATAGTTATTAGCTAGATGGCTTCTTCTCTCTTTTTGGATCTCAATACCATGTTCTCCACCTCTCTTGTGGAGATCTATTTGATGTGACTCTTTTTGCGGTGTGTTTGTCGAGATCCGATTAATTGTGGGTTTATGATCAAGTTTATCTATGAGAAATATTTGAATCTCCTCTGAATTCTTTTATGTATGATTGAGTTATCTTTGCCTACTAGATTGATCTTTCTTGCCATGGGAGAAGTGCTTAGCTTTGGGTTCAATCTTGCGGTGTCCTTTCCCAGTGACAGCAGGGGCAGCAAGGCACGTATTGTATTTTTGCCATCGAGGATAAAAAGATGGGGTTTATATCATATTGCATGAGTTTATCCCTCTACATCATGTCATCTTTCTTAATGTGTTACTCTGTTCTTATGAACTTAATACTCTAGATGCATGCTGGATAGCGGTCGATGTGTGGAGTAATAGTAGTAGATGCAGGCAGGAGTCGGTCTACTTGTCATGGGCGTGATGCCTATATACATGATCATGCCTATATAATCTCATAATTATTCGCTTTTCTATCAATTGCTCGACAGTAATTTGTTCACCCACCGTAATACTTATGCTATGTTGAGAGAAGCCTCTAGTGAAACCTATGGCCCCCGGGTCTATCTTTTATCATCTAAGCTTTCAATCTACTTTTACATGCATCTTGTACTTTTCCAATCTATATCATAAAATACCAAAAATATATTTATTTTATCATATTATCTCTATCAGATCTCACTTTCGCAAGTGGTTGTGAAGGGATTGACAACCCCTTTATTGTGTTGGTTGCGAGTTCTTTGTTTGTTTGTGTAGGTGCGTGGGACTTGTGAGGAGCCTCCTACTGGATTGATACCTTGGTTCTCAAAAACTGAGGGAAATACTTACGCTACTGTGCTACATCACCCTTTCCTCTTCAAGGAAAACCAACGCAATCTCAAGACGTAGCAGTGGCATGCTTTTCCTGTCGACGAAAATGATCGAGTAGTTCCCAATACTTTCCATGCTAGATATATCATAGGAGGTTCCCAAACAGAAAATAAAGTTTATTCCTCTGCACCATACTTTCACATTCCATGGCTAACCGTATCCACCGGTGCCGTACAAACCAACACTTTCCAAGGAATTTATTATTTGACAACATGAAGTAAATTCATTTTTCATTTCGGGTCTGGGCATCCCTAATACCTTTGCCGTACTCTTGTGCAATGAAAAGTGAATAAACATTCATCTTGAGAATAACACATCTAGCATAGAAAAATATCAGTTACCCCTACCGTTTCATGAGCGGTACGAGCACACAAAAGTGAAATTTATTTTGAAAATTAGAGATGGCACATACAAATTTGCTTAGAACGGCAAAAGAATACCACATATAGGTAGGTATAGTGGACTCATGTGGCAAAACTGGTTTAAGGATTTTGGATGCACAAGTAGTAATCATACTTAGTGCAAATGAAGGCTAGCAAAAGATTGAGAAGCATCCAACCAAGAAACTTAAAATCTCATATGCAAGCATTAAGCATAACTAACACCGACTAATGCACCACAAGTAGGTTATAATTTCATTGCATAACTATTGACTTTCGTGCTTGCATAGGGAATCACAAACCTTAACACCATTATTCTTACTAAATCATAATTACTCACCAACATGGCTCACATATTATTATCATCATATCTCAAAACTATTACAAAGAATCAAGTTTATTTTGTCCAATGATCTTCATGAAAGTTTTTATTATATCCCCCTTGAATATCTATCACTTTGGGACTAATTTCATATGTTGTAGTTTCTTTTTGACAAGCTCACACTACTGGAATCAAGATCTTTGCCGTCAGCCAGCTCTTTTCCGTCAGCTAGCTGACGACAAAGAACGTCTTTATCATCAGCTTATGGAAAACTGACGGCAAAGAATGAGCTAATGACAAAGCTCATGTTTACCGCCAGCCTGCACTTTGCCGTCCGCTAGCTGACAACATAGAAGCTTTGCCGTCTGCTAGCAGGCGGCAAAGAGGGTGGGTGGCCAACTAACGAGAATGACCTAACGACCACTTTCTTTGTCGTCTGCTAGCAGACGCAAATAAAGTGGCCTACCTAACGGTCGTTCCCCTCCCCCCGGCCGCACCTCACTACCTAGGCTCTTTGTCGTCTGCTAGCAGACGACAAAAAGCTTTGACCTAACAAAAAACGATCAGCACCCGCTGTCGTGGTTCTAAGTCTGACAGTAGTGTAGGGGGGTACTAATGGAGAGGCAAGATCCTAGCTATGGAGTAGTTGTATACGCAAGAGATTTACGAGTTCAGGCCCTTCTCGGAGGAAGTAATAGCCCTACGTCTCGGAGCCCGGAGGCGGTTGACTGGATTATATGCGTATGAGTTACAGGGGTGCGAACCCTTTACACTGAGGAGGGGGTGGCTTATATAGAGTTCGCCAGACCCCTCCAGCCCTCAGTTATGCAGGGTTTAAAGTACATTAAGACCGGGAGTTACTGGTAACGCCCACATAAAGTGCTATAAAGACCATAAAGGCTACTTATTGACAGACCGTTACACGCAGAGTGACTTTAGATCTCCTGGCCGTCGAGTGGTTGGCTTCACGGTCGAGTGGATGGTATCATGGTCGAGTGTCCTCGAGTTCATCGAGTGGAACACTTCTGAGTCGATTGACAGGTGGTTTCTTCTAGAGATGTCCTTGGGCGGGGTAGTTTGGACAGGTCCATGACCCTACCCTAGGTACATAGCTTCATCATTAGCCCCCGAATGGATCGAGGTTTGAGTGGGGAAGGAGTTGAGAACTCTTCCAACCCATTTCTTATGCTATGAGTATGTCTTGTCTTGGATCAATGAACTTTAGGTGACGGTGCCAACTTCTTTTTTAGTCGCCTTGATCCATTCTTTGTATCCATCGAGTGAAGTTTTCGCTTAGAGAGCTCCGAGTGACAGAGTGGAGGAGATCTTCCATCTGATGAGTTGTTCTGCAACCAGCGGATTTTGTGGGATTCGAATTTTGGGAAGCGCGCGGGACGGGGCGAGGCCGCAGCAATCGGACAGGATAAGGCAGGGACGCCTCGATCTCCGCCCGGGCCTACGTGTCAGCCACTCGGAAGCGGCCTTATATAAGGCGCCGGGCGGGGGTTTTGAACAGTGCATCCTCATTTCCTTCCCTCTTCTCCAGATTCATCCGCCGCACTCGCCTCCGCCCTAGAGCCGCTGCTTCGTGCACGCTTTGCCGGCGACAATGGTGAAGGAGAAGACGGCAGATTTGGAGCGGACAAAGAAGGCGACGACGAAGGCGAAGGGAAGGGCGACCAGTCGGGGCGGATCTTCGTCAAGGACCGGCCTGCCGCGGGGCTGGATCCAGGGCGACTGGATTCGCTCGACGATCCGTCAGAAGGACCTTGACAACCTGGCCGATGAAGGACCGATCCCCCATGGATCAACGATGCTTCCGGGGAACGAGTGGGAGCCGCAGCCTCAGGAGGGTGAGTGTGTCCTCTTGGCCACCCACGTCCACCGTGGATTTTCTTTGCCTCCTCATCCTTTCTTTCGGGGATTTCTGAACTTCTTTGGGGCACAACTCCACCATTTCACACCCAACTCTATCGTGTATCTTGATGCTTTCGTGTCGTTGTGCGAGAACTTCCTGGGTTGTCGGCCTCATTGGGGTCTCTTCAAGCACATTTTCACCTGTCGCTCACAGACGGTGAAAAAGGCCAATCCGAGTGATGAGAGAACCCAAGTGATTCATATGTGCGGGGGCCTCGGAGTTCAGATGAGGGGAAAAAGTGCCTTTCCGGCCATGGTCCTTCCCGACTCGGTTCGTGGATGGCACTCGACCTGGTTTTACTGCAAAGACCAGCCGATGCCAGGGCAGTCGACTGGACTCCCTCCTTTTTCTATGGACCGAGTGGGGAAGCCTTCTTCTTTGAAGGTGATCCCGGAAGAGAAAGCGCAGGTTAAACTATTGGTCGAGCGTGTAGTTCAGCTTATCCGTGACGGGGTGACCGACATGGATCTCCTGGAAGTCTTCCTTTGACGATGCATCCAGCCTCTTCAATACCGAGACCATCCGATGTGGATGTATTCTAGCGCCGAAGACACCACTCGGGTCCACCCGGAGGAGGTCGAGGATGCCACGCTGGAGAGGTGGATGACTGCCATCACAGGGAATAAAGACAACCCCCGAGGGGCCAGGAGGATTCCTCCACTCGACCAATCATACGAGCCAGACAAGGTACAATTCTGTTTCTCCGACTGTGATTCTGCTTCCTTCATTCCATTTTTGTTAGGATTCAGTCGACTTACTTTTGCTTTGCTTGTTGTTTTCCAGGTCACCACTGAGATGTACTCGATGCCCAACGGGGCGCAAGAACAGGTCGAAGAGGAGGAGGCGAGTGGAGGCGAAAGCCAGGAGGAGTGGCAGTCTGACGCTGAGGGGGACGAAGATGACGACAACTCTGGTGGAGAGGAGGAGGAACAGGAGGAGGAAGAGGAGGAGGAAGCCGACCCTTCTCGCATGGAAAGGTGATCCAAGCTCTCCCACGGCCCCTCGGTCGAGCTTGGCAAAGCAACTGTGCCTGCGGGACAGTCGACGAAGTGCCCTCGGACGTCTTCCCCTGCTCCGACTGAAAAAGCTCTGAAGCATCCCTGAGCGGCGTCATTGAAGCCGTCGAAGGCCCTGCCCAAGATGAAGGTGGCCATTCCCATGATTTCTGGGTAACAGCAGAACTCGTGTTTCCTCGTTTAACATGGGTAGACTCTTGGTCGACTCGTTGGTTAACCGACTGATTTCCGAAATCTGTAGTGCCGCTACCTCCGAGGCCTCCACCAAGAACGACGATCAAGAGATGGAAGATGCTGCCACCTCCAATCCTGGTATGCTCTCTGTAGTTTCACTTCTGGTCGATTGGATTTTCGTTTCTAACTCTGGATTTATCCTGCAGCTCCTCCTCACGTCATTGATCTCCCTGATGACGACGACGAGGTGCCACTGAGGGGGAGGAAGAACAAGAAGGCGTCGTCTGGCAAGACCATTTGGACTGCATCGATGCCTGAGGCATTGGTTCAAGAAGGTGGTGAAGTCGCTCGGCATTTAGTGTCCTTCGCTATGCCGCTGATGAGTGCCCGGCCTTCATCGTCGACTGCTGATCCGCCCTCCCTTTTCGCCACGCACCACGTCCCAGAGGACCAAGCGGGTGCTGCTAGGGAGGCTATACGCCAGGCGGGGATCATGATGGAGCAGGTGAAGGCGATCCGGGAAGCCAGCCAAGCGGCTTATGATGCTAGCTCAGCCCTCTAGAGCAATGTCCAGGTTAGTTGATCACCGCTTGTTCTGTTAGGATATGCAATCTAAAAATTTCCTTTTTGAAGATCTTTGAATCTGTACACCCACTGGGTGCGTCGATTGATTTTTTGAACTTTTTTGAACTGGTGGGGGCACGCAGAGTGCACCCACTGGGTGTAGTCCCCGAGACTATGGTCGACTGCTAGCAGTCGACCGTAGTCTGTGTATTTTGAATTTCCTCATTCCAACTTCGGCAGTCGGTCTGGTCAGACCATGTCGAACAGAATCTTGGAACTGGTGGGGCACGCTGAGTGCACCCACTGGGTGTAGTTCCCGAGACTACGGTGGACTGCTGGTAGTCGACTGTAGTCTGAAGATCCTATTTTTTTGGTAGATCGTGATGAGACCATGACTGACTGCTGGCAGTTAGCTATGGTTTTGGAACCACAATCTCTTTGTTCCTTTTGGTCGATTGATCGGATCAAGTCGATAAAACTAGTGGGGGCACGCTGAGTGCACCCACTGGGTGTAGTCCCTGAGACTACTGTTGAATATTTTGATTCGACTGTAGTCTTAGAAATGCTACGGTTTTTCTCTTAGTTACTCGGAAGTAACCTCTCTTTGATATCTGTCGACTGACTCTTTGCAGAAATCTTGCGAGCTTGTGGCTCGTTATACTGAATTGGAAAAGAAACATATCCAGCTCGACCTTGACTTGAAACTTGTTTAGGAGAACTTTCAGAAGGCGAAGGACGAGGCGAAAGGTACGATTGGTGAGAACTTGACGACTGTTTTCATCCTTCTGCTCATTATTGATTCTGACCTCCTTGTCATTTTGCAGAAAAAACGAAGGTGGCTCTGAACAAGAAGGACCAGGAACTTGCTGAGGCGCAGAAGGCGGCTTTGGACAAAACGAAGCTTGCGGAAGAGAAGCTGGCTTCAGTCGGCAAACTTGAAGAAGAGAATGTCAACCTGAAAGCTGCTCTCGACGCGGCCAACAAGGAAGTCAGCCGTCTGAAGAATGACAAGATTGCTTTGAGTGACAAGGCTAGTGAGCTGGTGGGGAAGAAGAATGATCTGGAGGCTTATCTGGGAGGGCTCGCCAAGAAGTTGTTCACTATGCTTGAAGGTAACCTCTTCCACCCGACCGACTTGTTATCATCGACTCATCGTATAAATGCTGGTTTATCTTTGACTTGTGTGTACAGAATTCTGCCAAAACTTCGAGGAGGAGACCAGTCGAGTGGAGACAGGTTTGGATCCGATCAACTCTCCTGTGAAGGATGAAACTACCATGAACGTGCTCCGACTGGAGTCTCGTGTCGCTGGTGTGGTCGACTATCTTTCTCGACTGAAAGTTGCGGCGTCGCGGATCGACACGACACTCTGGTCGAGAGAGACGCTTCAAATTGACCTCAAGTCTCTGATGACTCAACTGAATGAAGTTCCAGGTCGAGTGCAAGAATGGAAGAAGTCCTCTGCTAGGTGTGGTGCTGATGTTGCTCTATCTCTGGTCCGTGTCCACTTTAAGGACGCGCGAGAGGACAAGATGGCGTCCCTCAAAGTGGCCAATACCAAGAAGCATGACTTCCAATCTTTCATGGAGACCTTCATCGCTGCTGCCACTCGGATTGCAGATGGAATCGACCTGGACCAGTTCGTCGCGCCTTCCAGTCCTCCACCTGAGGAGTAAAAAACTTTCTATGCTTGATGCCTTAAATTTGCCTCGAAATGCCGAGTGATTTTGTAACCGATAAACTTTAACAGGCTTGATGTCTGAGCACTTCTGGACCCGTAGGGTGTTATCTGAACTTGGCTTTGCCGTTGAATATGCTTGCATTTGTCTTCGAGCGAACCTTGTTCTCCACTCGGAGTATATTTTAGTGCTTGGGACGTACTCTTGCAGGTTGGAGCACAAATTGCAGTCGACTCGCGTACTTGCGGGTCGGGATGGAGCGCACATTGTATTTGTGCCGGAGCTCCGAAGGAGAAGGTAGCAGTCGACCTGTACCTCATCGTCCTTGCAGAGTGAACATTGTATTTGTGCCGTAGCTTGAAGGAGAAGGTAGCAGTCGACCTGCACCTTGTCGTCCTTGCAGAGCGCATGTTGTATTTGTGCCGTAGCTCGGAGGAGGAGGTAGCAGTCGACCTGCACCTCGTCATCCTTTCAGAGTGCATGTTGTATTTGTGCCGTAGCTCGAAGGACAAGGTAGCAGTCGACCTGCACCTCGTCGTCCTTGCGGATCAGAACAAATTTCGTACTTAGGCAAGTGCTGGACTGCAGCTAAGCCTCCGAGTGAGAAGCAGGCTCACCACTCGGTAGGAATTCAAACACTTAGGCGAGTACTGGACTGCAGCTAAGCCCCCGAGTGAGAGGCAGACTCACCACTCGGTAGGATTTCAAACACTTAGGCGAGTACTGGACTGCAGCTAAGCCCCCGAGTGAGAGGCAGACTCACCACTCGGTAGGATTTCAAACACTTAGGCGAGTACTGGACTGCAGCTAAGCCCCCAAGCGGGAGGTTTGCTCTCCACTTGGTAGGATTTTTAAACACTTAGGTGAGTACTGGACTGC